>NC_140488.1:54174189-54761689 GCF_964271855.1 Acomys minous
AAACCATCTATCCCTGGTCTTTTTATTTTTTTGGTTGGGAGACCTTAGTAGTTATAGAGCATTTTAAACAATTTATATGATCTTAGTTTAACTTTATTAAGTAAACTCTATCAAGAACATCATCTGTTTCCTTTAGATTTTCCAATTTTGTGGGATACAGGCTTTTGAAGTAACACCTAACGATATTTTGGATTTCCTTGCTGTCTGTTGTTATGTCTCCCTTTTCACTTCTGATTTTCATTTGGATACTCTTCATCTGCCTTTTAGTTAGCTTTGGTAAGAGTTTGTCTATCTTTTTTATTTTTTCAAAGAATTAACTCTTGGTTTCATTTCTTTGTATTGTTCTCTTTGTTTCTAATTTATTGATTTCAGCCCTGAGTGTTATTATTTTCTGTCATGTATTCCTCTTTGGTGTGTTTGCTTCTTCTTTTTTTTTTTCCTAGAGCTTTCAGCTATGCTGCTAAGTTGCTAGTATGGGATCTCTCCAATTTATTTATGAAGGTGCTTAATGCTATGAACTTTTGTCTAGTACTGCTTTTATTGTGTCCCATAGGTTTGGGTATATTTTGCCTTCATTTTCAATGAAATCTAGAAAGTCTTGAATTTCTTTGTTTCATCACTGACCCAGTGGTCATTGAGTAGGGAGTTGTTCAGTTTCCATGAGTTTGTAGGTGTTCTATTGTTTCTGTTGTTATTGAGTTCCAGCTTTAATCCATGGTGGTCTGTTAAAATACAAGGGGTTATTTCAATCTCCTTTTATCTGTTGAGCCTTCCTTTGTGACAGAGTATATGGTTGATTTTGGAGAAGTTTTGGTGAGGTGCTGAGAAGAACATATATTCTTTTGTGTTTGGGTAAAGTGTTCTGTAGATAGATATCTGTTAGGTTTATTTGGTTCCTAGCATCTGTTAATTTCCTTTTTTCTCCATTTAGTTTCTGTCTTGATGATCTGTCCATTGGTGAAAGTGTGGTATTAAAGTCTCCCACTCTTAATGTGTGTGGATGGATGTGTGATTTAAGCTTTAGTAATGCTTCTTTTATGAATATGTGTGTAAAAGCAAAGGCTTTTAGGGAACTGATGTTCGGAATTGAGATGTCATCTTGGTGGAATTTTTTTTTCTTTGATGAGTATGAGGTGTCCTTCCCCACCTCTTTTGATTAATATTGGTTGAAAGTGTATTTTACTAGATATTAAAAAGGCTACTCCAGCTTGTTTCTTGGGTCCATTTGCTTGGAATACCGTTCTCCAGCCCTTTACTCTCAGGTAATATCTGTGTTTGTGGCTGAGGTATGTTTCTTGTATGCAACAGAATGATGTGTCCTGCTCTTGGATCCATTCTGTTAGTCTGTGTCATTTTATTGAGCAGTTGAAGTCATTGATTTTGAGAGATATTAATGAAAAGTGGTTGTTAATTCTTGTTATTTTCATGTTGGTGGTGGTAGTGTGTGTGTATGTGCGCACACGCATGCTCATAGGCACATACTTCCCTTCTTTTGGTTTTGCTGATTTGGGGTTATTTATTTCCTGTGTTTTCCTGGGTCCAGTTAGCCTCCTTAGTTTGGAATTTTCCTTCTAGTATCTTCTGTAGGGCTGGATTTGTGGATAGATACTGTTTAAATTTGGTTTTGTCATGGACTTTTTTTTTTCTCCCTCTATGGTGCTTTTGGGTTTTCTGGGTATAAAAGTTGTGGCTAACATCTGTAGTTGCTTAGTGTCAGTAAGATATTTTCTTCAGCCTTTCTAGCTTTTACAGTTTCTGGTGAGAAGCCAGGTGTAACTGATGATTTTGCCTTTATATGTGACTTTTAACATTCTTTCTTGTTCTATACATTTAATGTTTTGATTATTATGTGGCAGGAGGATTTTCTTTTCTGATTCAATCTATTTGGTGTTCTGTAAGCTTCTTGTAAGTTTATAGGCATCTCTTTCTTTATGTTGGTGAAGTTTTCCTGCTATGATTTTGTTGAAAATGTTTTCTGGAACTTGGAGCTTGGAGTATTCTTCTTCTATTCCTATTATTCTTAGGTTTTGTCTTTTCAGTGTCCCAGATTTCTTGGATATTTTGTGTCAGGAACGTTTTAGACTCAACATTTTCTTCGATGCATAGATTTCTTCCAGCTCTTGTGTTCTGTTGATGATGCTTGTGCCTGTAGTTCCTGTTCTCTTCCATAGGTTTTCTGTCTCCAGGATTGCTTCAGATTGTGTTTTCTTTATCTGTTGTATTTCCATTTTTAGATCTTGATTTTTTTTCATTTCCTTCTCTTTTTTGATTGTATTTCCCTGTATTTCTCTAAGGGATTTATTCAATCCCTTCCCCTATTTGATTGTATTTTTCTGTATTATTTTGAGGGATTTATTTTTCTCATTTAGAGCCTCTATAATTTTCATAATCTCAAATTAATATCATTTTCTTGCACTTCACGTGTGATAGAATCTCCAGCACTAGCTGTGTCAAGATAGCTGGTTTCTGATGGTGGCATGTGGCCCTGGGTTTTGTTGTTTGTGTTATTAAGCTGACCTTTAGTTACCTGGTTGTCTCTGGTGTTAGCAGGCATGGTGGTTGCTCTACCCACCTTGTCACAGCTGGTTCAGACAGATGAAGAGTCAGCAATGGAGAAGGATCTAAGCTGAATGTTGGTTGTCCTGACAGAGGCCTCCTGGGGATGGAGGATGATGGGTTTAGGGTCAGGAGTACATCTCACCTCTACTGGCTCTCTGCAGGCTGTGTTCCAAGTGGGTTAGTGATGCAGATGACCTAGAGGCATTTTCTTAATTACTAATTGATGTAGGAGGGCAAAGCCTACTGTGAGTGGTATTATCTATCCCTGGGCTAGCAGGCCTGAGAAATGTAACTAACCAAGTCACTAATACTCTGGTGCCTCACCTTTGACCGTGTCCTCTGGACGGGGAGACCTGGTGGCAATCAGAGGAAGGACAGCAAGTTACCAAGAAGAGACTTGATACCCTATGATCATATAGAGAGGGAGGTAATCCCCCTCAGGAACAGTCATAGGGGAGGGGAATAAGGGGAAATTGGGAGGGAGGGAAGAATGGGAGGATACAAGGGATGGGATAACCATTGAGATGTAACAAGAATAAATTAATAAAGGAGAAAAAAATGTAAAAAAAAAACAAAAACAGAATTCCTCTAGGTTTCTGCCTCAGTCCTAACTCTAGGTTCCTGGCTTGGCTTACCTCAAGGATAGACCTGTAACACAAAATAAACTCTTTTTTCTCTCCTAAGATACTTTTTGTTAAAGTGTTTTGCAGTAGCAACAGTAAACAAATTCAAACATTTCAATAGAGTTTTTAAGAAAAGACAATGAATTGCATCTAGTGACTACGTTTCAAACATTTTCTAAATGAACTTGTAGTAAACAGGAAGATTACTTTACATAACAGATGAGGCTTAGAATTCTGTATAAAGTAAAGTCTGAATATAAACAAAGAAAGGAATGGCAAGCAAACTTCTTAATGATAGAGACCAATGGGAATGTGTGCAAGTGTGAAGGGGGTTGGGTTAAGATTGTCTGCAAAGTATGCCACTTTGACAGGATACTTCCTTTTTCACATTTGCAGATTATTCCAGTTATGTTACATACATATTTCATTTGCCAATTATAACGAAAAAGGAAAAATCAGAGGACACACATTTAAAGAACCATTATATTAAAAGAGATTTACCAATATGAAAGAATACCACCTAAATCGCCAACATCATCTCTGATGCTGAAGACCATGACTAATTTCACTAATTTTAGAGTACAGTTGAAAATGTCACAATTGGGGGTGAAGAGAAACCCAAATAGCAGATTATTTGCACAAATAAATTAATACTGAGAACAATCACCTTATGATTTTCCCACGGCAACCATTTGCTCAGATGGGCCACATGGCTAACATATGATATTAAAATGTCTGGGGAACTATGAACAGCTAGAAAATCATTTGTGTTGTCAGTAGTTCAGTAGTTAAGGTTTGCACTGACAGGAACATTAGCATGTTATGCTGTCATCCACCCAAAGGCACAGGATTGATGTGATTACCTATGTGAAGACATATGCATAGAGTTGTGTCCACTGGAGACATTGAAAGTCAAACACATACACCCCTACCCCCAGGCCAAATGTCTGGAATCTTTCCATATCTATTATTTCATGGTAATAAAGTCAGAGACAGGGAATTAATCTGTTACCATCAAGACATCTATGTACTTGAGCTGAAGCTTTCCTGGGTATTGTGGTGGCTCTGGTGTATAGTGCTGCTTCAGTCCTTATATAGAAATATGAAGACCATCTACTACAAAGAAATAGCACACTGGAGCTGGAAAGATGGCTCAGCAGTTAATAGCACTTGCAGCTTTTGCAGAGGACCTAGATTCAGTTCCCAGTACTCATATGGTAGCTCATAATCACTTGTAAATCCAGCTGCAGGACATCTGGCACACTCCTTGGCCACTACGTACATGACACACATATATTCATGCAGGCAAAAAGAAATCACACATAAAATAAAAATACATCTTAAAAAAGAGAGAGAAAAAGAAAATTGTGTGTCACACTACACTGGCCACCCATTTACCAGTCACTTTTTGGTTATCACTTCTTTGTTTTACTTCAAAGGCTGTAAGTATACACATATAAGAAAGAGTGGTTGGATGATTTAAAGAAAAAGTATTACATGTTTAGCTTTGGAGACACCTGATGCTAACTAACAAGGTTTGACAATAGAGCATTTCAACTCAGTAACTTGAACAAGAATGTCAATATTACCATCTGGTATCTGGGTAGCTTCTAAGGAAAATGCTAATTACTTGGTACAAAATTTAACTTGCTAGGGTCATCATGTTGTGCTTGTTTTATTCCATTCCTTCAGCTGACAGAACTAGCCTAATGCTTAAAATGCTTAAGTAATATCAAATATTATATATGGGATGAATTGAATAGTATTTCCTTGACTGGGGCCTTCACTCTAGGGGTGTTAATGCTCATGCTACAGAAACACTCCCATAATATGTTGGGATAATATGTTCTCTGAAGAAAGAAGAAAAATTTTATCAATATTGTCTGTCCTAAGAGCAGAATGTTCAGCTTGAACATTCAGTGAATAGGAATTTATTAAGCACTTGCTGTCTCCTGGCCAGTATGCTAGATAGTGATCTCATAGTGACCAACTAAAGTAGGCATGCTATAAGTTTTTAGGGTGCTTACTATCTTGAAGAAAAATGGACTTTCCCCAAACAATACCATTATAGTAATGGTTGTCTAAACACAACCTGATAGAAGAATGCCAAAAGAAAGAACCATGATTCTCTAAGCAAAGGGCTATCACCTAGATTAGGATGCCAGGAGACATTTCTGTGGAAGAGCCATTTGAGAAAACATCTAAAGGATGAGTAAGGAAAGATTGCCTTACAGTGTAGATGTGGAGTGAAGAAGGATTATGGCTTGGATATGAATCATTTCACAAATAGTTCATATGTTTAGAGATTAGCCCCAACTGGTAGATCCAACCACAAAGAGGTGAATGGATTATAAAAGCAACAACTATATTAATGAATTAACTTTTGTTTCATGGCTTCATATCCTACTGGGCAGTTAGGAGGTGTGGCCTGCTTGGAGAAGCTAGGTTACAGGAGACTTGATTTTGAAGGGTCAATTGTTCTTGCTCTCTTCCTGTTTATCTCTCTCTGTGCTTTCTGGGAACTATGAGGTAGCACAAAGTTTGTCTGCCATGCATTCTTGGTACCATAATATTCTATCTCATCACAGGTCTACATCAATGGAGTAAATTGACTGTAGACAGATACCTCTGAAATAGTAAACCCAAATCAATCTTCCTTCTCTTTAAGGTGTTATCTTGGATATTTGTCATAACAAAAAAACAAAATAAAACAAACAAAAAACCAACAACAACACAAGAAGGAATCTTGAGAAGAATATCTGTAATTGATGGAAAAGTATACATGTAGACTCATATTTAGAATCATGTCCAAATTGTGGAACTAAAATAAAGCATTAGAGTGAAATAAGATGAGACTGAAATGGTAGAAAAAGCTAGTATCTTATCAGATACTATCATATAGTATTTGGTTGTTTTCTTAAAATTCATGAGAAAAAAAAGTGTTGATTTCGTTCAGTGACCTAACAGATTATTTCTAAAATATATCTTTATTTTATGTGTATATATATTCTATCTGCAAGTATGTATATCTACCATGTGCATATCTGGTACCTTGAGAGGCCAGAATAAAGAATTGGAGCCCCTGAAACTGCAGTAACAGGCAGCTTTGAGTTGCCATGTGGCTGCTGGGAAATGAACACTACTACTCTGAAAGAACAGCAAGTGTTCTTTATCTGAGCCATCTCTTTAGGCCAGATCTTTATTTTTAAAAACCACTTATGTGTCTATGAGTAAAGGGAATAACTGGGCTGTGAGAGTGGACGTAAGGAGATTAGATAGGAGGGTAGAGAAATAATGTAAGGGAAAGAATATGGTAGCTGAGGTCCTGAGTGGACTAATCAAGGAACTTTCTGTCAATGAATAAATCAGCAAGGAATTACTTGGCACCTATCTCAATATGCATGGCTGGCTCTACTCATCATCTTGAAAGGAGATTCATCTTCAGCCTCCCACTTTTTTTTTTCAGCCTGGCTTCTGTCCAATTATCAAGCATCCCAATATAATGGGGCTGAGTTAATAAGGTGTTACTTTATTAAAAGTATTAGCACTTAAAGGAATAAGGAGAAAGAATCGACTCAAGGGATATTAAATGGTTTTTGTTTTTATAGAAGAGTATTTGTCAGTCTATGATCTAAAAAAAAAAAGTTAAACATTCTGAGAGTCTATAGAAGTTTAATGGGTGGAAGAGACCTTATTTTAAAAAAAATATCCTAGGTCCTATCCTAAATCCAATTCAGAGTCTGAAATCTTGATTAGAATTTGGAGTAAAGCTTGGTCAATGGTAGGCTCAATGCTCTCCTTGGGTGCTGCTGCTGAACATTACCATGGTAGGAGCATTAGTTGGAGACTAATTTGGAGACTTTTTTTTAAAACCAGAAAAACACTGTGAGGAGAATGGAAAGAATACTCCAGGTTGAGAGTGGTCCTGAGAAAATGTCAAGAGTTAGGTAGTTTAGGCTAAGGAACAAGTGTACTGATTTGTTAGGTAGGATGAGCTTGGCTGGGAGTGATATGAACTCATCTTGAGTATGAGAAAACAAAACAAAACAAAAGGGTACAGCATGCTCACAGAGTGGCTGGACAATGCTTGGCCTACCTGAAATAAAGCAGTTTCTATACTTCCTGAGTTGTGGGGGCAGAGGGTATTGTAAACTACATTTGAAATTTGCTTCTCTCATGTAATGGTTAATTCTATGAGTGTGAACACTTTTATTCCCCGTTTCCTAAACTCCTATTTTGAAATTCTCATCTATAAGGTGATCATTTTAGAAGATAGGACTTTTGGGAGTTGATGAGGTCCTGGGATTAGCCCTTCTAAAAGGGAGCACAGCCCTCTTACCTCTGTCACCATATGAGGGAATAGCAAGAAGGCACTCTCTATGAATCATGAAACAGCCTTTCACAGGACATCAATCCGCCAGCATCTTGATATTGGACTACCTCACCTCTTGAACAGTAAATAACACATTTATGTTGTTTCTAAGCCACCAAGTGTATGGTATTTTGCAATAACAACTTGAATGGACTAAGAAAGTATATAAGCAACAATAGACAACTGTAATGAGTCTGTACCATGTGCCAGGCATTTTGCCAAATATTTTAGGTGCATTACAGCATTTCATCCTCACATCATTGACAGGTAAGTATTATATATTAATCCCTCTTTGTTAATAAAGAAATTCAATAATAGGTTAAATAATGTGCCTCAGGGTCACACAGTTTTGAAGTGGCTAAACCAGAATTTTAACCTGTCTGTCTCTAGTGACTCAAGTTTAGTTACAGTGCAAAGACACTCATATCAACTCATACTCCTGGTGTCTTTAGGGAAGCATACACACATTCACTTAGCAGGAGTCACTATGCATGGTGGAAGCTAAGCCCTGTGAATTCAAAGACAATTCAGGCCTTAATAAGGCTCGGTATAGTCCTGGGTAAACCTACTACTTCATGCAATGATTCATAGCTCTTATAGATTAAAGATGACCTTAGATCTTTAGTGGAAAGTGTTGAGAGGAAGAATTTGGGAGTTTGTCAGCAAGTTTGTGGGTGCTAACACACAAAAGGGAGAATTTTGTGGGGTTTGTTTTTTTTGTTTGTTTGTTTTTTGTTTGAGACGGGGTTTCTCTGTGTAATAGCACTGGCTGTCCTGGACTCACTTTTTAGACAAGGCTGGCCTTAAACTCACAGAGATCCACCTGCCTCTGCCTCTTCAGGGCTGGGATTAAAGACATGCACCACAACACCCAGCAGGAGTTTTAATTTACTTGGACTTGTTATATAATTTATTTGCAATTTGTTTTTAGTGCTGAGGAACAAACTGGCAGCTTTGTACATGATATGCAAGCTCTGGACCACTGAACAATAAATACTCCAGTCCTAGTAATCTATTCCCTTTAAATTTTAAATAAATTTTCATAGATTAAAAATAAAAATAAGCAGAGAAGGAAGAAGAAGAGGCAGACAAGATAAGCATCATAAAACTAAACCAAACCATTTAGTTCTTCACTTCAGATAGTTTCAAATGCCTGATAGGTATAATTTAGGATAAACAGTCAACCTTATAAAGGTAATTTTAAAGTTAGGGATAACCTGTAGGCTGTCCAGTGGAGCTGATCTGAACTCTATTTTGACCTGGAAGCTTCTTCTAAGTTACTGAATCAATCCCTTGAGGATTCTCATGACAGCAGATTAGAGCATGAAACTGGTCTTTTTCAGTAGCCTTAGATTCTTAGAGGTCATGCATTCAGTTCTGAGCAATTACTGTCAGCTTAGACATTCAAGATGAAAGAAGAAAGTGTATAATTAATCAAGCACAGGCATATAGAATCCGAACAGGAACGATTCGATGGGATAATGGACAGAATGGGGGGAAGAGAGACAAAGATTCTAGCTGTTTTTTTTTCCTTCTTCTTAACACTATGCACAGCCGAGTGTTAAAGAATTCAAGAACTTCTAATTTGGACTTTTGCTAAACACATAGCAAGACATAGGAAAAATTATGCAGCAGCACTGAAGATGTCTACTCTGAAGCTATTTAATCATTCATGTGTCCAACAAGGGTCACGCCAGGCACTCTATTTGGCACTTGTGAATGTGAAGATTAATCAGGTCACAGCTTTGATCTCATGGAGGGCACAGAGTGGTGGGATAGACAAGAAAACAACAGTAAAAGAAGGAGCCTTTTTTTCCCTGAAAGTTCTATGTGTTTGAGAATCAGAGTGGGAGAAAAATCATTCAGCAGAGCCTGTAAAAATGGCGTCACCCTACATAACAGGACATGAGCATAGAGGTTTCTTCTCATTTAAATATTGATTTTGTCTTATGTGTTTGTATGTCTGGGTATGTATATGTGTGCCACGTCAATTCAGGAGACCAAAGAGGTCAAAAGAGGGTGTTTGTTCCCTGGAACTGAAGTTACAGGTGATTGTGAGCTGCTATCTAGTTGTTGGGAATCAATCCTGGGTCCTCTGCAAGAGCAGTAAACATTCTTAACTGCTGAGCCATCTCTAGAGCATTGATTTCTTATGATCACAAAACTTTGACTGTCCTTAGAGATAAGATGATACCTATTTCAGCAGGTAGTCTGTGCTCTGACTCCAGTATGTATGTGAATACCACTGTCTCTTTAGAAGGAACCATGAGGGATAGAGAATGGTGAAACATTCCAGATGCTCATCAGAAAGGAGCATGGCTTTAGAAAGTCCAGAAATATCTTTGAATTGATACACAGGAAGACCTGTGAGAACTGCAGAGGTTAAAATTCTACCTAGGGTTAGATGGTAGGAGATAGACACAGAAAATATTCAATAAGATTACAAACCTTTGATAAGGAGCCAGACTTCAGGAAATGCAGAATGACTGAGGCAGCAGAAGGTAGTCCCTCCCACTCCTCCAGTCCCTCCCCAACAAGGTGCCGATATGCTCAGAAGTTAAAGAACAGAGAATGCCATCTGCCCCGAGTGCCATCTACAACCGCTGTGGTATTGAAAGCTGCTGTCCTTGAGGCATTTGGGATGTAGTGAAAAGAAGCAGACCATGGGAGCCAGAAGGCCTGGCTTTCAAATACTGTCCTTTCACAAAGCAGGCACGATAACCTCTGTAGGCCTCCCAGACTTGTTGCTAGGCTTAAACAAGATGCTAGATAGAAAAGCATTCTGTGAATTCTTAAAGTATATGCACTGGTGTGTCGATTCCCTCTGTCCTACAAACCCCCTACGGTAATCAAAAGCCCTCAAGGATAAATGAGATAATCGATGGAAAACACACTGAGCCCCTCTGAAGGAAGTTAGTGCATGGAAATATTAATAATAATCATCCACATCTGCTTCTTGTTGATAATGCCTCCCTTTAAAGCCAGACACCAAAAGAGCATGACACACAATGCCCTCTGCTGTTTGTTGAAAGCCCTCTGCTCTTGAAAGGCTGCTGTATCACCATATTTTTGCCAGCAAGTACTTTGTTTTCCATTCAAAAACAATGTTGTTTCCCTTCCTATTCTTTTCTAAGATTTTACTTCTTACTAAAATCTGGATACAGACATTTACATAAATGTCACACACACACAATCATGGTTGCCTGTCCACAGTCTGTGGCCATACAGCAGACATTAGATCATGATAAGCAATTGGACACATCTGGCTAGAGCCCTTTAGAACACCTTGACATTAAAATTATGCATGGAGCAAAGTGCTAAAGAAGAAGTTCACAGTTTTCCTAAAAGTAAAATAATGTAATCATAACTGCCAGCCACATGCCTTAGAGAGGGCTGTATTCTCTCTAAGTGAAATTTTATATTTTTGACAGAAAGGACTTCACTGTGACAGGTAGCCCTATTTGTTGTTCAGTGACTCAGATATGAGTTACCCCCACTAAGCAAAACCAAATGTAATTCTTCAAGGGGATGAGGGGCAACTAGCATAAAGGCATGCTGGAGTGTGCAGAGTTTCAGAAGCAAGATTATCATATCCCCACAATAGCATGTTCTTCCTATTCCAGGGCTTTCTGGGTGAAACATGGAGGCAACACCCCCAAAAATCTTTGTTTGTGTGTATGTGTTCTTGTGTGTGTGTGTGTGTGTGTGTGTGTGTGTGTGTGTGTGTGTGTGTGTGTGTGTGTGCGTGCGCGCGCGCAAATGTGTGGGAAGGTCAGAAGTCAACTTCGTGGCTTCGTGTGTCACTTGTCTGATACTATTTGCCTTTGTCTTTTGAGAAAACGTATCTCATTGGCCTAGCTCCTGTCAGTTAGGTTAGGATGGCTGTCCAGCAAGCCTAGGGGATCTTTCTTTCTTAGCATCCCCAGTACTGGAATTACAAGTTTGTATGTCTCACCATGTATAGCTCAGTACTGGAACTCTTGCAGTCCTCATGCTTGTACAACGAAACACTTTATCAACTCATGTATATTTGCACACCTCCCAAAGCAGAGGAATCTTTGGAAATGGCAGCCAAAAGGGGTGTCCAGAACTATGGCCAAGAAGTAGGCAAGGTTGACTTCTTAAAACTTAACTACCCTTCCTCTATTTCCAGTTCTTCTCTGTCTGTCCAAGTCCTCTGCTCTGATCCTGAGTCCCTTTTCCAATTAGATTCTGGTCTGGTCAATTTATTAGAGCTAAGGAATTAATAGGTGCTAATGGCTCTGCTTGTAAAATGGGCTTTCTATCTTAAACCGGTGACAATTAGATGCTGAAGGTGGAGCTACCATCTGGATCTCTCCTCATCTGTCATATGGATAGTGTTGTGACAGGCTGGTACTAGAAGACAGAATTTCACTGTGATTCAAGTGTGTGATATACGACACAGAGATTTTTTTTCTTTACTGCGTACAGGAAGGAGGTAGAGAGTTAGACACTACAATTCAATATACCAGGATTAAAGCAATTATTGTGAATTAACTTAATCATTCCTCTGTATGCTATTAGAGACAGTTTTTAAAATTCTATCCTTGCCACCAAATAAATGAAGATTTGTAAATACAGATAAACTTAATTTTTAAAGGATTATCAATTCTCAAAGGTTCCAAATCTTGAATTTAAAAGTGTCCCCATTACATTGAAATCAAGTACCTGTATTGTGGTAATGTGAGACATAAAGAGAGTAGGTCTGAAGTGCAGGATGGCTAAATGTGTTGCTATTTTCATCTTCCCCATACATTTTATGTTCAAGACAGTAAGTTTTCTTAGCATGGCCTCACTAACTGGAGTTACCTGAGGCCAGAGTACATGGAACAACTTAAAATATTTTGTTTTATTCAAGCCATAGATTTTAGACTGCTCTATGCAAAATGTTTCACCAAGGAATCAGTAAGATGACACAATATAAGTTGCAAACAGTGCTTCTCAAGCTTCAGAGTGTACTCAGATCACATGAGAATTTTGTTTTGTTTCCTTTTTAGAATATATATTTGGAACATTTTATTTACCTGTTTTTTTTTTATATCTCTGTGTGTTTTGACTACCTTTATGTTGGTGCACCAAGTGCATATAACCCTCACAGAGACCCCCACAGAGTTGGGGTTGGCTAGTCTGGGACTGGAGTTAACAGACAATTGTGAGCTGCTGTGTGGAGTGTGAGAATCAAACCCAGATCCTCGTGAAGAGCAGATAGTGCTTTTGACCACCACTGAGACATCTCTCTATCCTGGAGGAATCTTCTTCTTCTTCTTCTTCTTCTTCTTCTTCTTCTTCTTCTTCTTCTTCTTCTTCTTCTTCTTCTTCTTCTTCTTCTTCTTCCTCCTCCTCCTGCTCCTCCTCCTCCTCCTCCTCTTCCTCCTCCTCTTCCTCCTCCTCCTCTTCCTTCTCCTCCTTCCTCCTCTTCATCTTCCTCTTTATTTTGAGAATTGTTTGTAGCATCTTTTTGGTTTGTTTGTTTGGTTGGTTGTTGCTTTTTCAAGACAGGGTTTCTTTTTGTTACCTTGTCTGTCCTGGAGTCGTTTTGTAGACCAAGCTGGCCTCAAACTTACAGGGATCCACTGGCCTCTGCCTCCTGAGTTATGAGATTATTGGCTTGTGCACCTGGCTCCTGAGCATCTTTTAAAATGCAGGTTCTTGATACCATATGAGCATATACAGAGGGAAGAGGTCTCCCTCAGTCACAGTCACAGGGGAAGGGAGTAAGGGGAAAATGGGAGGGAGAGAGGAATGGGAGGATACAAGGGATGGGATAACAATTGAGATGTAATATGAATAAATTAATAAAATATATTTTAAAAAATAAAATAAAATGCAGGTTCTGATGCACTCCTCTTAGATGATGCCTGAAACGCTTCATTTAAAAGGAATTCCCCTTTAGTGCTATTTCTGCTGCTAGTTCATGGAGCATACCTTTAGTAGCAAGGAATGTTCTAGAATGTTATAAATTTAGGTGTGTTTAATTTATTTTGCATGCATGAGTGTTTGCCTGCATGTCTGCATACCACTTTCATGCTTGGTACCCATGGAGATCTGAAAAGAGTGTCTAATCCCCTAGAGTTACAGAGAGTTGTGAGCCACTATATTGGTGCTGCCAATTGAACTGGAATCCTCTGCAAGAGCAGCAAATGCTTTTAACTGGTGAGTCATCTCTTCAGCTTATCCACACAGAGTTTAGATAGTGTTGGCTAGTAACAAGAAATGTAGAAGAGACTTAGGATGAAAGCCACATAGTATTTTCTGGACCAAGTTAAAGGCAAAGGAAATAAAAAGGAGGCAAAGATGAAGTTATTGGTACAAATGATCCAGGAATTCAAATATAATAGATTGCAAGTGACATATACCAGAGAGAAAGCATCTTTGGCAAACTTGGGGAGAAGTATGCCTTCTGGCTAGAGCATGTATTCTAGAAATGATGCTGCTTGAGTTCAAATTTCACCTCTACCACTTCCTAATCATACCTTAATCTTGCCTTATCCCTCTGAACCTTAGCTGATTCATCTGTCAAAATATGCATAATAAAGGCAACCTGAGGATGATTATGAGGATGAATGAAATGAAGAGTAGAAAGCCCTCAAATAGCACCTGCCACACAGAGCTCACTAAGTGGTAGCTATTGTAACACTTCCCATCTTTGAGTTGGTACTGTAAGTACTACTGTGCTGTATTGAAGTACTAGCCAGCCATGGTAGTGCCATACTGGTGTTTGATGTGAATCTCAAAGCAGTTTCCATTGTTTGAGACACATGAAAAGTCAGTGTTTGGGGATTTAAATAAATGGAATTCTAGACAAATGTGTTAAAAGGGGAGGAAAAACTTGCTCCCAGAAGCTGTGCTTGTTTTGTGCTTTGACCCCATCACTGCCTCTGCCTACAGCTCTTCTGACTTGAATGAGGAGCAAATGGTTAAAAATGAAACTGGATTAGAGAAACCAATAGCTTTCTATCTCTGCCAAAAGGAAATGTAGAATCTTGGCAATTATCATCCAGCCTAGGGCAGGCCAGGCTCAGGGGAAGAAAGAGAAGGGGAGAAGGCTTAAAAAAGATATTTACAAGTCCACGAAGAATGTAATGAGCATTATTGAGTTCTAGACACCATCCCAGGATAAATAAAAGCATTTGGTATCACCTCAGTTTCAAAGACCTACAGTCTAGAAGATATAGCGGAAAACAGACAGACAGACAGACAGACACACACACACACACACTCATACACACACACACACACACACACACACACACTTATACATGTGCATGCAAGCATGCACACACACACACATGCACACACACACACACAAACACAACCATTCACAGTAGTCTATGACAAATCACCAATGAGACCTGTTGGTTAAAACAATGGATTCTTTGGAGTAGCGATGACTGTGGAAAGAAAAGTTGGGCTTGACTCTAAAGGCTCTTGAATGTGAAATGTGTGCTGTGGGCAATTAGAAGTTAATGATGTTTGTATGTGATTCGGGGTACTATATGCAAAAGAGAATTTCAGGAAGATTAATCTGGCAACAGTTTGAGCAATTTAATTCAGCAACCGTTTACTGAGTATTATGTATAGCATCAGAGTCCAAGGTACAGAATTCTACAAGGTTACAAAAAAACAGACTGCATACATACTCTCACTGAAATGAAAGCCTCAGCAGGGAGATATATCCAAATATAGTCAACTGCAGCATGTAAAAGAAAGAAAAATTTCTGTGTGTTCCATATGGGATGATCTTCAAAGTAGACTATAAGGCACATTTGTTGAATAAGGACAAGGAGAAAAATTATATGTTTTATATGTGTACTTGTACATTTACCTAAAATTTATCTACAAATCTTCACAAAAATCCCAGTTACATAAATGGCCTCTATGGAAGTGTATTAGGATGGCTGTTGTGGATGATATAGGAGTATTATATGTTTTGCCTTTGGTACCAACTTTTTTTTTTCCTGAGACAGGATCTCTCTGTGTAACAGCTCTGGCTGTCTTGGAACTCACTCTGTAGTCCAGACTGGCCTCGAACTCATGGAGATCCACCTGCCTCTGCCTCTCGAGTGCTGGGATTAAAGGTGTGCACCACCACCACCCGGATCCACCTTTGAGTTTGAATCTAAATAATATATTATTTACTCCAAGCATTTACAAATATTTAGGGAATGAGAGTATAGCTCAATTAGTAGAGTACTTATTTCACAAGTGTGAAGCCCTGGGATCAATCCCTAGTGCCAATAGATATTGTAGCCATGAAAGGAGAATGATGACTTCTCATCGAGAAATATGGAAAGTCTCTTTATAGCATGTGCATATAAACCTCCATCTTTAAGTGGCAATATCACCATGACTGATGATCTGAGTGGGAGTCATATCAAGCAGTAGACAGAGCTTGTTTGAAGCTCTAGGGGAGGGCCTAGATATCTGCTATCCATCACTGTCTGTCAGCTCCATGCAATTATTGAGAAGGGAAAATATGGCTAGTGTGTGTGGATTGAAAGTTGTGTAATTTAGTCCTGTGCATTATATTTAATCCTTTAGCATGTAATAGGAACACTACTATTGACCATATTTATATCCCCTTTTTCATTCTAGGTCTTTAACAATCCCTATTTTATACTTCAAACAAAGAATGTTAAATGTAACACTTCGTTATGTGGACTTTATTTCCTTGATATTAACTCTGTGCAATTACTCACTTTTCCCCTGATTGGCTTCTACTCACCCTTTAAGTATTCATTCCATTAAGCATCACTTCTTCAGACAGACTTTTCAGAGTTGGAGATGCATCCCCTGATTGGCTTCTACTCACCCTTTAAGTATTCATTCCATTAAGCATCACTTCTTCAGACAGACTTTTCAGAGTTGGAGATGCAACTTGGTAAAAGAGTACTTGCCTAATGTGCTTAAGTCCAGTGTTTGATCCCAGTGCCATAGAAACAAATAAATAGACACCCCTCCCATGAGCATTCAATCTAGCTAATGCCCCTTCCCATTGCATTTATGAAAATACTATTTTCCTTTCCAGTGTCTGCATCCTCTTCCTAGGCATTTAACAGGATTATAGTAAAACATTACTCACTACAAAATTTGACATACAATAGACCTTTAGTGAATACTTGTGTCATGAAAGCTGAGGAAATGCATACCTATTCTATTGTTAATGGGTTATGGTATGAGTCTGAAATATTCCCTATGTACTAATGTTAGGAGAGCCTATTCTCCATTTGGCATGCTGGCTTAGAGCCTATGAGGCCTTGCTGGTGGAATTAGGTCGAGGAAGGCTCTAGAAAGTTGATAACACAAACTTTGGTTCTAGTCCCATTGCTGTCTGTCTGGTCTACCACATGAAAAAGCCTCTGTTACATACGACCATTGTCATAAACCCTGATTTAACTTGTCAATTCTAGACTGCAACATCTGAAATTGTAAGCCCAAATGAATCTTTCCTGCTTTAGGTTGTTTCTGTATGGTATGATATCACAAAATCATGAAAAGTAACTAGTATGACACAGTTGGTGAGTCATACATGGAAAAACAAAAGAAAGTACTACAATTATGGGCAATTCCTGGATGCAGGAATGACCTATGCTTTCTTTTCAGACTTTCTTTTTCAAGGAAACATTGAAAGCAGTGGCAGTTCTCAAAATCCCGAAGAACAGGTCAAGTTACCAAAGTACTTTTGTGGCCTGGCAGGTGTCTTTCCTGTTTCCATGGAAGCCTGCAAATTGGGTTACTATGGCTCAACTAAAAGAGCAGAAGCTGTTTCCTTGGAATGCTTAGTGACACAGCTATGTGCTGTTCTGTTCCTAAGTAACTGATGAAACATGCTTGACCATAAGAAGAAAAAAGATGTTCTAGGGTGCGTGGTGGTCCAAAACAGGAAAATCAGATCAACTTTCTGTCCTTTTTACATACCAGTTACTTCACTGAAGATGTCTCTGGACTGTATTACACCAAACTATCAATAAAGAATTAAAAGACTATATGAAAAAAAAAATGGTCAGCTTCTCTAGAACAAGACCACAAATATGCTCAGGTGAAGGGAGGAAGGTGGAAAGGGAAAAGTTCTATTTCAAATAATGAAATCTCGTGGAGAATCCCACAAAATGCCACAACTTAAATTGACATATACAGTAAGCCCTAATGGAAAGTGTCAGAAAATGGTGTCAATGACCACTGAGATAATTCCCTTACCGGAAGTGCTCATTAATAACTACTGTTTTCTAATGACCCTAATATTCCTGCCTCCTGTGACTCTGGAAGGCATAGCCATGCTAGGTTTCACAAGAAGTACAGAATGGAGAAAGCTTATGAGGATATAGTTCACTTTTAGGAAGTAAAATAAATGTAATAAAAAGCAGGCGGCATAATTGTCATGACTTATACCCCATGACATTTGATAATAACAAGGTTGGTACATTGCAAATAAGTTCCACATTTACAACTCTGCCTTGGTATTTACACTTATTAAATTGTTTAGGGAGGTGGTTCCTGGATGCTGGAGGCCCATATATAAGACATATTAGCATAATTGGAGTACAGCCAAATCCCTCAGTGTACATTGCAGACACTTGTTAAAAGCTTGACCTTGGAGGAAACAACTTCCTACTTGTCTTCAATCAGTTAGCAGCTGCTAAAGTCCTCCCCAAAAGTCAACTTTCAGCCCTCCAGTTTAGAATGTTGTCCTTAACACTGACCTTACACAGGTCCTCAGTTCCCAAGATGGTGCTGAAGGTTATGTTCTCACCTGGCTGGGGAAATTAGCTGCAATTTTCCATTACCTGGACCAAACATTGCTTTTCATTTGTTTAATTCCCTGAGAGTTGACACTACACATTCATTCATTGAGCAATTGCTTTGTGTAAAGTCCCAGAGATGAATGAGACAGTCATTGCCATCAAGGAAGTTACACTTCAGTCAAGGACACAGTAGGCCAAGTATAGTAGGAGGCAGAATGAAATAAAGGCCATAATAGAGGTATGAAGAAATTGCTGTGGGAGCATTAGATAACACCATCTATTTTAATGGTGAAAGGAAAATTAAGAAAGTCTTCAAAAGGCAGCAATGGCCTTTGAAGAATTAATAGAAAAAAGGTGAAGTTAGGTAGTGAGGTAATACTAGTCTGAGCAGACTGCAGGCACACATCCTGCCATGAGGGTACATCATGTACATCTAAAGATGATAACATATTCTTGCATATTGCTGGCATTGTCCCACAGCAGTATTGCTGTAGGGAGGAAATAACAGAGCCTTGAAACTTGCATGTGAGCATGCTCTTGGGATCTATGAAGGTCACACTACTTTTGTTAATAGAAAAAACAAAGGAATTTGAAAAGGGCCAGTAATAGGCATTGAGGATGCCATCTCTGTCATTATGAAGGATGAGTTAAACATGTAGGAGAATGAAATACAGAGACCAATCTCCATGCTTGGGAGATATCAGGGTAGGAAGGGAAAAACACATCGTGCACTAGGAGCTTCTAGTCCTGAAAATAAAAAATAGGATAGTGCTAATGATGTTTGGCTGGGAAATGGTTTCCTGGGGAAAAACATATTTGGAGATATATGAAGTATAGTGTGTTGTCTCTACTTTTCAGTAGGGAGGTGGTGTTGACATACTGGAAAGAGTTTACAAAGTCATCTGCTTGAAAGTCAAGATGACCTTGGAAATGAAGAGAATAGAAATAAAGAAAATTAGGGTTAATGCCTATTATTCATGTGCTATGTGATGGCAACCACCAATAAAGGGGACAGAACACTTTTTAAAATTTTATTCTGATTACATCTCAATTGTTATCCCAGCACTTGTATCCTCCCATTCTTCCCTCCCTCCCTTGGGCTTTCACCCTATTCCCCTCCCTTAGGTCTGACTGAGAGGGACCTCCTTCCCCAGTATATGGTCATAGGCTATCAAGTCTCATCGTGGTAGCCTGTTTATTCTGTCTTTGAGTGCCCTCAGGCCTCCCCACCAAGGGGAAGTGGTCAAAAATAGGGCACCAGCATTCATGTCAGAGTCAGTTCCCACGCTCTTCACATAACTGTGGGGAATGTTGGGACAGAACACTTTTAAGAATATCCAGGAGAGACCAGTCTAGATATGCTTGGTGAGAGACTGGAGACAGTAAGCAGAATGAACTTTTAGAGGCATTCTTAAATTTTGGCAGGAAGGAGATTCACTCCCTCGAAGAAGGTTGTTCTTTAATAAGGCACTAGTAACTTGAGGATATTTGAAGACTGAGAAGAAATGAGATGATGGAATAATGGATGTGGAAAGTGGAAGTCTTTTCAAAAGTACAAAGTGCCACACAATATAAGGTCACAGCAAGTCAGCGTTTTATCACAGATGCGGTGGAGGCAAAAGTCACTGACATCTGTAAGATACTTTCATTTTCATCACTATACTGAATTCTACTAAGGGCACTTAGTACGTGACCTCTTTCATTTCCCCTCTCTTTGCTCCCTAAGGACCACTAGTTGTTCAGCCAGGTAAGACACTTCGTTACTTGGTTTTTGTCAAAAACTCCAGGCTACTATGCAATTCTTTACCATGGATTCCCAAAGAGTATTGAATTAGAATGTATCATATTTAAGTATTTTCAATATAAGTTTCATTATGATATTTGGGATTTTGTAAGAAAATGAATGGAAATAACATGAAATATAGGAGGGAAAGAAAGGTAGAAAAGATTGAAAAATAGTTCCCATTACCAAATAAAGTAATTTTGGCTAAAATAAAGCTATTCAATGTTAAGCAACTGGAGAAACAAGTCCTATGGTTCTTGACTCAAAACGTATTTAGCATTAAAAACACATTGGAAGTCTGATATTCCTAAGGAAATACTGACATAGGAAGCCTTGCTGTTTCTTTATTATTGTTACTTCATTTTTCATATTTTTTCAAACAGGGTCTTACTTTGTAGCTCAGATTGATCTTGAACTTGGGATGATCCTCCTGCCTCGCTATGCAAAGTGCTGAGATTACAGGCATGAGCCTTTCTGGCTGCCTGCTGCTCCTGGAGAGAGTAGTAATTGCTTAAGAAGCTCTTAAATGTACAGTTTGAAATATTAAGCAGACACTTAGGAAGCTCTAACTCTGAACTAATTAAAGTCTTTCCCATAAATTATACTTCATCTAAATGTCTTTCTTTCCTGTTGGTGTGAGACCAAAAGTGAAGCAGGACATCTTAATGTCATCTCAGTCTTTGTTGTTTTCTTATTTCTTTGAAGAGCCATTCTATGATTTGGTTTTCAGTATTAATAAAAAGTAGAAAAACGGGAAGGAGAGATGGCTCAGCTGTTAAAGGGTAGGCTCACAACCAATAATACAAAAAGTAGACCAACAAAAGATATGGGCAGGAAACTGGCAAGGAGAAAAGAAAGTAACCTGAAGAAGTTAGCTCTCTTTATTACCATAGACACTAGAATACTGTTTAAGTTGACTAGAAACCCCATTCTCTTGTCCTCTCTCTCCAGGAACTCATGGTATACATTAATCAGGGTTGCATGAAAACCCAATACAGAGATAAGACATGTCCTGGTTAGTTTTGTTTTCTTGGTGGGGGTTTTTCTTTTCTTTTCTTTTCTTTTCTTTTCCTTCAATTTGACACAACTATAGTCACCTGGAAAGAGAGTTAACTCAATTGAGAAAATACTTCCATCAAACTGGCATGTAGGCAAATCTGTGGAAGCATGTCCTTGATTAATGATTGATGTGGGAGGGTCAGGTGGTCCTATGTGCTATAAGAAAACAAGTTAATGGAGCCATGAACAACAACCTAGTAAGCAGCACTCCTCCATGGTCTCTGCTTCAGTGCTTATCTCCAGGTTCCTGCCATGTTTGAGTTTCTGCCTTGGTTTCTTTCAGTGATGGACAGTGCCATGGACTTGCAAGTCAAACTATTGTCTCCCCAAATTGCTTTTGGTCATTGCCTTTATTACTGTTCTATTACTGTGATGAAATCTGACCAGGGCATCTTTTAAAGAAGGATTTTATTTAGGACTTGCTTATAATTTCATGCAATTAGTCCATGACCACCATTTGTAGGGAGTGTGGTGGTAGACATGCATACATGGTGCTACAGCAATAGTTGAGATCTTACATCCTGTTCCATAGGCAGAAGGCAGAGAGTGAGAATAAGTCTGGTGTAGGCTTCTGAAACTTCCAAGCCCATCCTCAGTGACACTCCTCCTCCAACAAGGCCACACTTCCTAATCCTTCCCAAATAGTTCCATTAAATAAGGACCAAGCATTCAAACCTATGAGGCTATGGGGGCCATTCTCAATAAAACCATCTTAGTCATGGTGTTTATCACAGTAATACAAAGGAAAGTAGGACAATAAGATTGTACCATGTCTCAGAGTTGCAGCTGTACACATTCAAAATACTACTGAAAAGATTATTTCTTCTGTGTTCAAATTTTCTGTTGAATGTACTGCATAAGTTGTCACTGAAGTCTGAAACCTTTGGATCTTCTTCTTCATCATGATCTCAACAGCAAACTGATAGCCAATTTGTGTGCTGCCACTTGAAGCAACATGTGTCTTCACATCTCACTAGAATTACTATACTAGCTTTCCAAAGGTTTGCTTTCTATGGTCCCTTTCCTTCTCTCTCATTCTCTCTACTTTCGCAGCACTAGTGATTGACTAATGCCTCATTCATGCTAATCAAGCACTCTATCACTGAGCTACAACCCCAATCCTGCCTCATTCTCCCTATCCTTCCCAAACAGTTCCACTAACTAGGGACCAATTATTTAAATGTCAAGATTATGGAGGACATTTCATCCAAAGTACAGCAACGGGTCTTAAATTCTAGTTATATTGAATCTTTAATATTATCTGCATATGTTTAAAAAGGTTCATGTTGGTACCTTTAGTTATATCTTCCCTACACACACACACACACACACACACACACACACACACACACACACACACACACACACACACAAACTAAGTTCCATGAGAGCATAGGCCATATTCATCTGATCTGATTCTTTGCTATATTCTTAGAGCTTAGCTTTGTATGTACCACACAGTAAGTATGCAATATACATTGACTAAATGTATAAAATCATCACTTATCTAATAACTTTTTAATTTTTTTGCTTTTGTTTTTCAAGACAGGGTTTTTCTGTGTAGTCTTGGCTGTCCTGGTCTCACTTTGTAGACCAGGCTGGCCTCAAACTCAGAGATCCACCTGCCTCTGCCTCCTGAGTACTGCGATTACAGGCATGTAGAACTGCTCCCAGCTCTTAATTTTTAATTTAAACTATTTCTTTTAAAATGTTTGCATCCATGCTTGTTTTCCTCTAATACTTAATATTTAAAGGTATTTTCCAGTAATACATAAAAGTGATTTGATTTTTTTTTTTTTTAGTATTTCTAAAGACCTTGTCTATGTCATGGTTAGGACATTGATCACTATCTTTCCATTTTGAATTACAACTCTGAGTTTTGTTTTCCTTTTGAGACTTATATTTTATGTGTATGCCATGCTTTCAGAGGACAGAAGAGGGTGTGCTATTCTTTAGAGTTGAAGTCTAAAGACAGTTATGAGCTATTCTTGTAGGTGCTGAGAAACAAACCCAGGTCCTTTGAAAAAACAGTAAATACATATGTAAACTGCTGAGGCAGCTCCTGTTGCTTCAGTTATGTTTATAGATATCTCCCACCAGATTGAGCTATTGGAGGCATTAGAAATATTCAAATCATAAGTCTTTCCTCAAAAGGTGGCTTGCCTGAATGGGTAAGAACTAGAACACACTGTGTAGAAGAGCCATACCAGGGGAAGGTGTCAGGAAAATATTAGCAAAATGCAGGCTTTAATGGGTTATATATTTTATTTAAGTATTATTATATTTAATAAGTTAATAGTTTTTGTGCTGTGCACATAAACATCAAAAGGTGAAATTATTGGATGAACCTCAGATTGCCAAGGTACAGGTGAAAATATTATCTGCATCTCTAATAGCCAATATATAAGGTCATCATGGCTAAAGACTAAATTCTGGCTGATCTCCACAAAGTTGGCACAAAGTCATGGTTTACATAATTCATGTATTTACAAGTTTTTCCCCTGCAATAGACAAGAACTATAATTATATTTTAGTTGTGGCTATCATGACCCTAAACATCTAAATCAATTCTCTGTGTAAATGGGATCTTTGGCTATGGCATTCTTTTGTTGTAAATCAAAACTATATAGCACATTACATTACATTACATATTCATCAATTTCTAGTCCCCCGCCCAACTCTTTGTCCTTAAGCTCAAATTTCCTTGTAGTGAATACTCTGGTTTTGGACTCTTTATTTTGGGTCTTGGGAGAAAATGTATTTGATTGCTGGAGCAAACTACTCAAAAGGACACAGTAGGTAGGCCAGGACTGGGATCATGTTTTTATAGATTTGCTTATTATATTGTCCATAACTTTATCTTGATGACAGCCCACCCACAAAGAAGGATTCTTTTGAAAGCTCTCTAGAGAATAAAAACCCACCATTCTTGTTCTGGACATTTACCACTCTGAGCATCTAAAGTCCATTTGCTTTAGCACTATACATAATGCACAAAAAAAATCTGCAAAAAAACAGTTTATGCAGAGCATGTAGCATGCAAATCTCCCTTATGACTTCTTATTTGTACAAACATTTCTCTACTAGTCTGATGAGCAGTATACATGAATTCTAAGATAAACCTTAGAGTTCTCTTAGGTATACTAGTCTTTGAAGCCTGTCCAAGAGCTCCACTTGACCTGGCCCTTCCAAAAACATTCCTTAAACTCCATTTAGCTGAAGCTTTTCCTAGAATGCCCTCACATCCTCTTGACATGTTACTGTCCATGCCTTTTCATTCATATTTAGTCAGAATCATAGACAGAACAACAGTTAATGCAAATCTAAGCTTTATTGAATTAGTAGGCATTATACAGAGATTGCAAATTATCACTGGTCCAGCACAGATACAGGTGTTTATTTCGAGGTGAAATGAGAGCACACATTGACAGTTTTACTGCTACTTGAACTATTTCTTTAAGGTGGCTTGCTATGGACACAATCTCCCTCAATACCCATTCGACAGTCTTTGCTTTTACCTCTCCCTTCAGCTGAGGGATTCACAATATCTAAAGGAAGCTTTTAAAGGACCCTTCTGTATCAGAGGTAGTTTTGTGCCTGCATTATGCATCATAGAAGACATTTGAACAAAGACTTCATAAAAAAAAAAAGGGCAGAAGAGATATACTAGAGCAGAGTTGAGACACATGAATTGTTTCAGCTAATTACCTACAGTGGCAAAAGTATCAACCAAAATTTAGAATAGTCTTTTTGTCTACTTAATAAAAAAGCATGCAGTAGCCTGTGCAGACAATAGCTTTTAATAACAATCCTAAATCTGGCTTGAGCACCAAGGATGCATTTTAAAAAGTATAAAGTACATTTATATGCAGTGACTAGTGTAGTGGTTGTACTATGACCCTCCCCCAAAAACATGTTCGTGTATGTACTAATCTTGAAATTTTGTGAAATTATGTTATTTTGTTAAGCAGATATGGGAAGGTGTAATTAAATTTAGGCTCTGAAAATGAGAATGTTATCATAGATAATCTGGAAGAGTCATTAAAACTCCTGACAAAAGAGAGGCAGAGGTAGATTTTATATACAGAGGGGGAAGATGTAAAAAAAAAAAAAGCCAAAAACCAAAATCGACACAAATAAAACAAAACAAAACAGTGCAGAGTGAGATAAAGACACAATCCAAGGAATAATGACAATGACATGAAAAAATGCAAAGAGTGGATTTCCTCCTAGATCCTAGAGAGGAGTGTTGTCCTGCCAATATTCTTGGCTTTAGATTTACAGCGTTAAGACATTCTCTACACTTGAGTGGAGAGTGGGAACTGACTCTGACACAAATTCTGGTGCCCCATATTTGACCACTTCCCCTTGGTGCGGATGCCTGATGGCATTCAGAGAAAGGATAGACAAGCTACCAAGATAAGACTTGAGAGCCTATGTTCATATAGTGGGGGAGGAGGTTCCCCTCTGTCACTGACATAGCCGGGGAGGGAGGCAGGGGAATAGGGTGAAAGCAGGATGGAGGGAGGAACAGGTGAATACAAGGGATGGGATAACAATTGAGATGTAATCTGAATAAATTAATTTTAAAAAAGACACTTTAATGTTGAAAAATAAAAAGATTTACAGCCTTAAAAACACTACAGAACCAGAAATCTACTCTTTATCCCTCTGTGTTTGTGAGAACCTGTTACAGTATCTGTAGGAATATGATAAAAATTTTAGTAGGAGGTGGGGTGGAGTATTGCTATGACAAATACCTAGAGATAGGAAAGTGGATTTGAGATTGGATACTGGGTGGAGGGTGGGACAATTATTGATAGTGTACTTAATAGAGAAACTGTAGATTGCCTGAGCCGAACCATGAATGGAAATGTGGACATTAAAGGCATTTCTGGTGAGGGCACAAAAGCAAATGAATATTGTATTTGGAATTGGAAGAAAGGCAATTGCTGTTATATAGTGGCAAAACCAAATCAAATCATAACAACAACGTATCTGAATTGTCTCCTTGAGTTTATTGGAAAACCAATCTTGATCTTGTGAGAATGTTGGGTATTTAGCTACACAGCTTGGCGAGCCAAATGTAGTTGTATCTAGTTCATTCTTACTGGGGGAAAAGAAGTCTTAGGGGAGTGGGGAGGAGAAAAGAGGATAATAGAATATATGATACATGACAGTGAAATTGGAGCTGCTAGGGGGATGGTAGCTAGTGGTATTTATGGAGATGAGGGCAGAAGGATAGACTGAGGAGAGGAATAAAAAAAATAAGTGTGAAACTGCCACAATGAGCCTTATTCCTTTTTAAGAGCTCAGTAGGAGGGAATTAAATTTTTAAACAAGGAAAGAAATAAGAGAAGAGGAAAATTGAAGAATGAATCATTATGCCAAGAAGAAACCAGCACTTGGTCTGGTAAATTTTGTTAATCGTAAAAGATGGTAAAATGAGGAAAGTTTTTGTGAAGCTATGCTTTGGAGCTAAGGTGAAAAATGTGGCCTGCCAGCTTTTGAATAGTGCTAAATAGACCAGGCACAAACTCCTGGATTCATTCAACTCACTCAGAGAAAACCAAGCACAGAGCTGAAGCTATTTAAGAAAAAGCTGTGAGGTCCTTCTTTTCTAAAGTATGGATTAACATGATAAACATGGAAGTCTCACAACATTTTTGAGGATGCAATAATTACCAAAATGCTTCTGGCTTAGTTTGAAGGTGGCAGGAGGAAATGAGAAAATGCTGCCAGATCACTATGGGCAGAAAAGAAGCTAATAAAATTACCCCTCATGAAAAAATGTGGTAACTTTTAGGTTAGGAAAGGGAGCACCCCAATGTCCACCCAACTGTGGACACAAAGGCAGAGACGTAAAACCTGGAGCAGAGGTCTAGCCTTATATCCAAGAGAGAAGAGCTGTAGCTCCAAAGGGTCACATCTGAGACAGAGGAGCATTGTTAGGCCTTGAAGCCTATGGGGAATTTGTTTGGCTGTGCTTTGTTGTTTTTGTTGTTGTTGGGGCAGGTGACTCCTTTCTACTTTCTGTTCTATTTCCATGCTGGCCCCAGAGTTATTTTAGAAGAAATATAACTCATGTGTTCTTTTACTGAATCCCTGGTAGAGAAAGGATATTGTTCCATGAGTGGGCATGCCCTTTTAGTATGTGTTAGATTGTCAAGACCCAGACTATGAGATTTGGAACTAATGACATTTGGGTGAGATTTTGGACATAGGGGTTGCTGTAGTAGTTTGAGTTTGGAGAATGTTGAGATGGCATAAATGCATTTTACATTTGAGACAAATGTACATTTGGGGATGAGTGGGCAGGCAGGTGGTTACTTAAAAGGTTAGTCTACAGGGAGTACCTAGTATCTAGATGTTAGCTTGGTTGGAAAAGAGTCATGAGATATCATTAAGCTCAAGATGTGTGGTGAGGAGATTATAATGTCTTAAGAGGATGGCGTCTAAACGCCACCATCAGCATCCTTACAGGAAAGGCAGAGAAAGGCCAGGTACACAGAGAAGAAAAAGTATGGCCATAAGCCATACAATGCCATTGGCCCTCAGAAGACAAAACATAGAAGGGGCCTCTGCTGTAGCCTTTGGAGGTAGCATGAATGGTCTGATGCCCAGATGTTAAGCTTCTGGCCTCCTGGACCATGGGAGAATAAATTGCTGGGGTCTGAGACCACCAGATTTATGGTCAATTATTGTAATAGCCAAAGGAAAATATTCTAACCAATTAATTTGTTTTTGTAACATTCTGAAGAAAAATTTGGTAGAAAACGGTATTTCTCAACTGTGTCAGAAATAAACACAAATAGATAAAATACTTCAGCTTAATTTGGTTTTCTTTCAAAAATACCACTATGTACTTTTTTGTGGTTTTGGATGATACGTTTCGACCTAAAACAAAAAGTGCAAGTGGCTTGAACAGGACTGTTATAAGTCACATAAGTTAATTAAATGTTTGTGAAAAGCATGTGGAATGCATTTAAATACAAATATATAATTTATCAATAATAGTACTTCATTCATTCTTGTTTACAAACTAGAAAATAAGGCAAATTCACATCTGGAAAAGGTGATCCACATCAGTATTTCAACCTTGACCAGTTAGATAATATGGCAGGGCAAATGCCCCAAATTTCAGTCAAAGTTTACATGTCAAGATCTACTTTCTACAGCCTGAAAAGCTATAAAAACAAAAACAAAAACCTCAAATAAAGCCATACCACAAATATTTCAGAAAATACTTTGTAAAGTCAAAATTGCATACAGTAGTTATTTACATCAATTAATAGAAGTTAAACTTTGTGGTTATTGTTTTAAAAAAGGTGTGTGAAAGTGGTATGTTCTAATGTGTGTTTGTGGGTGTGTACGTGGGTTTATGTAAGAAAAAAAGAAAAACATCTCAGACATTGTTACCTTTTGATTTCTCTACTTATAGCAGCTTCAGAGTATTTTGAAGTATACTATCCAAGTAAGAATGCACTAGAGTGAAAGGCAGCAGTTTAAATTACTATACATCACTATAAAGATTGTTTGTTCTGTCACGTTTACATTATCTCCAGAAGGTGGCTTGCCAAGCCAGTCAGTTGTTCTTTTCTCTGAATGTCTATAATGTGCTTTAGA
Organism: Acomys minous; assembly: GCF_964271855.1. NCBI lineage: Eukaryota > Metazoa > Chordata > Mammalia > Rodentia > Muridae > Acomys > Acomys minous. The sequence goes on from NC_140488.1 coordinate 54,202,975, forward strand.
GGACTAGAATTAGAATTTTCTACATAAGAAATATACATATAAGCAATCTTTTACAGCAATCACAATCATCTGCATGAATTAGTCTTGAAATTACACTCCAGAGAAGTTACACCAATTATTACAAATGCACATTGTAAGAGAATAGACAAGTTAAGTATCACTTCTGCTTTCTCACATATTTAAAACAATGCTGAGCTTCTTTATCTTCTAGTGTTGTTTTGGCAGCATCACTGAAATGTGTTAATAATATAAGGTAAGTATGGTGATGGCAGAGGTTTACCTTGCTACTGGGGTATGGAATTGCTGCAGTAAGAAATATAAACACACACACACACACACACACACACACACACACACACACACACACACACACACGCACACACGCACAAACCAGAGAGTGAGGGTAGGAGGGGGAGAGAATTGCTTTTTCTTCAACTACCAAAGTAGAATGGGAAAAGGGGTAGAAAGGAAGATAAAACAATTGACCTTTCAAAAGTTTTCTACTGCCTCCTGCATAAAGAAATCTCTTCCCTCCCTCTGGAGTCACCTGCAGTTCGGTTCCCCACCTCTAAGAGGGTGAAGGGAGAAAGAGGCAATAGAGTGAAGAACTAGGAATCACTATTTTCTGCTAAAATCTAAATAAAGGCAGTAGAATTTTCAGGCTCATCCCTAGGATATATATGGAAGTGTAGAAATTTTCTCAAAAAATAGCTATATAAAGAATTTCTATAAGGCAGATATCTATGCAGAATTAGAAAATACTTTTTAAATAAAGTTGAAATCTAGCTGATCCTGTTAAACTTTGGTTTATTTTTAGCAATGAGAAGTGCCTGCAATATCATGCTAAAATACTAGACTAATGGTAAGATTAATTTCTGCCAAACAGAAGAATCCATTAGCTTTCACTTGAGATGGATTCTAAATACCTTGAGAAGGGGTTCTCTTTCAAAGTATGCTATTTGCACCTTCCCAAACATTCTCTTGGACTTTACACTATATGCATAAGATGAGCTGGAAGTAGGCAGTGAAAATTCTTCTTCTCATTTATTTCCTCCTCCCACTTTGTCAATTTTTGGGGGATGTTGGGTGGGTAGATGTGACCTAGAAAATTCAGTTTTAAAATCTTTGACAGACTGGAATGTTTACAGAAGTTTTAGGGTTCTTCCCTTTTTTTTTTTTTTTTGAAATACATTCAGCTTCGCAGTCAGGTCATTATACACAATGACAAGTAATGTGCATCTTTACAGAGAAACAAATGTTTTCTAATCATGATATCTGGGTTTGGATTAGTGTACTTGCAGTACTCCTACAAACACACATTACTTCACCCAGATCAGCTTGACCTTTGTGGAAATGCATTTATTTCCACTCCAACTCTTGAGTGTATATTTTGTTCTTCTCAAAATGGATGGTTTTGTTTTCTTAAATGTCTCCACTCTCTCTGGCCTCGGGAATCACTTGGATGATGTGGCTCCATTATGGCGAGAGCGTGATCTTTCCAGAGGGGCCCGTCTGTTATCTGTCAGACAAAGAGAAGAAGAAAAGACAAAACGGTGAGCTTTAGATCCTGACTATTGCAGTGTCAGGTTGAGAGCGGTTTTCAAACAGTCTTGAAAAATCACTTCAAATGAATATGGAAATAAGCTGCAAAGAGCCTGGATCTTAGACGTTTACACTGCAGCTGCCAGGCTGAGTTCAAGAGTTCTGCAATCAGCAATAAATGATTTTTCTTGGTAAGCAGAGGCAGAGTGATGAGAGAAAGGGAAAAATTCTCTCAAACACAAACCCCAGGTGACAAGAAAACTCCTTGGTAAAGATGTTAAATTGAAAAGATCTATGTACAGTGCCTTTTGTTGAAAAACTTTCCAACTCCCTATGAGTTTTCAATTTGTATGATGGTTACCTCTAAAGGACACCAGTGTGTGTAGAGGGTTGGGGGGGGGATGTCACAGAGAAAGCTTTTCTTTTTCTTCTTCTTCTTCTTCTTCTTCTTCTTCTTCTTCTTCTTCTTCTTCTTCTTCTTATTCTTATTCTTATTCTTATTCTTATTCTTCTTCTTTACAATGATTGCAATATATGGCAATCAAAGCAGCTACTGAGTTTGTCTGATTGTATGATGTAAACAAATTCAATACATTATATAGTCATTATGGGAATGAATAATGAATGGGACCTATTCTTGGTCCCATTCCCCCTACCCATCACAGGAAGAATAATCACTGTAGAGATGACGGTTGACAAAGTTTAAAAGCATTGAAAGTTGCTGAAAATAGTTTTAGCTTTAATAGGGAAAAGGCTTACAGCTCTGCATTGCAATGATCACTACTATATTATTATCACCTCTGTTTTATGCCCGGCTTAAATGCAATTGATGTGGGTGAAAATCCCTTCCTGGCAGAAGCATAATATACTTAGATTCTCTATTTAGAATGAGACTCGGTCCCCAGAAATAATGACAACCACCAGCACTTACATAAATGCTAACACTTTACACTAGTTAATTTGCTAATTCACACAACATCCCCGGGAGGTAAGCCCATTTCATTCCATCCTATTATCTCTGCTTTAGCGATGAAGGTTACACAGCAAATCAATGGAATGATGGGAGATTATAATGCAAAGTTAATGCCTAAATGTCAGGCCTGCTTTGTTCAGAAGTAGATGTTGGAGCCTCCCAAGCTGCTATTCATTTCCTCCCTAAGACTATGATGGCCCACTAGCATATCCTGCCTCTCCTTGGGGAGGCTGGACTGAGAAGTACTTAAGTTGTTGTTGGTGGTGTTTTTTTTGTTTTGTTTTGTTTTGTTTTTTTGTTGTGATGCCTTTCTGGGTCTCGCTATAATCTCTTGACTGATTCCAGTAGTCTGTGGTCAACACATGGCAAAACTTTCTTGCATCCATGACCTTGGTTTCATTAACACCACCTTGTCAGTGCACTGAACAAACTAATCAGAAGCTTAAAGCACACTCAGTGCTTCAGAATGCAATAATATTACAGAAAGGTGAGAAAATAAGAGGCTTTCTGTACTTGGAGATACATCTGAGTGATGGATTATTTGGGTATCTTTTTGAAGATACCATTAAAAAATCCATTATTTAATTTGTGATATGGATCACAATTCAGCTATAAATGTGAAGATAACATTCCTGGATAAAGAGCTTATTACTCAGGTGGTAGTGATTTGCATACAGATTAGTTTGGGACTTCTTAGGAAACATTTAAAACTTAAGCTACAATCAAATGGTTCTCATTGCATTACAAGCATTAAAATTTCAGTGTTATTCTCAGATATGAACACGATGGCAGCATTCCCATAGAGTTTTGCCAGGTCTGAGAAAGAAGCTGGACGGTTCACTGGGAATCCTACAAGCTAAATCAGCAGCTATCTGTCCTTTCATCCAGGAATGCTTCTGGTACCCCATATCACCACCAAACACCTAGTAGATCACCTCCAAAACTGAAACCTCACAAGTGTTAAATGACAGGATGTGAGGAATCATAACAACTTGCAACTTCCTGGTGGCATTTGGTGAAGAAAATGCTTTTGAGCCAAAGCAAACTGACTAAAGGACAATAAAACATTTGGAAAGTGGCGTACATATTAGTTCAGGACCCAAACCCAGCCTTATGGCAGACAGAAAAAAGAACTTTAAAAATTTTTTTTCTATCCCATTGGGAGTCTAGTGGATTCCGAAATTAATAAGATAATTACATGAAGAAGCAATTCTGTAAAGGTCACCACTTATATTTTTGAAATGTCAACCTACAACCTTGTTTATTAAGAAAAAGCCATTAGAAACAATGGCAACAATTGCTGATCTGAATTTTTAAAAATTAATTTCCAGTTCTTTACATTTATGCTAAAGATAATTTTGCCATAAAAATCCATGTTTGTACCACGAAGTTCTATGGATTAAGCTATAAGTGGATCTCAGAAAGCATACATGCGCACGCACGCACACACACACACACACACACACACACACACACACACACTCAAACATACTCACATATACTTCTGTATTTTCATAAACATATCTAGATTTTCCATCTGTGTTCATATTCTAGTGGCTAATAATCTAGTGGTGACAGTTTTCATGCTCGAGTGACTTCATCTTTGAATAAGAGACTGAAAAACCACCAAATGGATTATTTGAAACACAAATTTTATATTTATGCTATTCAATACTAACGGACATCATAAGTTCAGCACCACATTTTTAGGTAAGAAAAATTGTTAGATATTATTGCTGTCGGAGGTAATAGAGTAATTGAGGTACTTGGAAAATTGATGGCAGTTGTTTGGAAACAGGTGGAGGAAATGGGTGGTGTGCTATACTATTTGGGGCTTGATAAGGCCTACTCAGAATCAAGTTCATTTCCAAGTTCACCATTATTTGCTAAGCAACCCCAAACTGATTTTCTTTATTTCAGAAAGGCTTGTCTTTGAAATGCTCTGTGTGAAGGTGAGGAGGTTCTCATGCTTCTAAGGTAATTGGAATCATTAAAGAGTGGTGCTAAAGTTCGTCCTATGGAGGCAGATGGTCTTCAGAAAACCTTCCAAATCTGTCACCAAAGGAGAACTTAAGCACATATCTTGGCTTTAATATGGTTCTGTACCTTCTATCAGGCTACCAAGTTCAAACTAATGTCAAGGTTGTCCTTGTTGTGATAAGAGGAAGTGTCCCTGAAAGTCTTCACTTACCAGGAGATTGGAATAGATGCAGGGACCTCCTATTGGGACTCTAGGTGAGAGAAGTATGGGAGAATAGGGAAATAGAAGGATTTAGAGCATCCTAGAAACCTACAAGAAGAAAATCATGATGGGCGCATCTGGACCCAGGGGGGTCTGCTCAAGCTACTGCCCCAACCAAGGACAATACATACAATAAATATTGAACCCCTATTCAGATCTAGCCAATGACAGAACATAATCCACAGTTGTGTGGAGAGTGGGGACTGACTCCGACATGAACTCTGGTGCCCCATATTTGACCACTTCTCCTCGGTGGGGAGGCCTGGTAGCACTCAGAGAAAGAATAGGAAGGCTACAAAGATGAGATTTGATAGGCTTTGACCATATGGTGGGGGAGGAGGTCCCCTTCTGTTGCAGACCTAGGGTATGGTACTAGGGTGAAAGCGGGAGAGAGGGAGGGCCGGGGGAGGGGGCTGAGACAAGCAAAAGGATAAAAATTTAGATGTAATCTGAATAAATTAATAACTAAAAAAAGAAGCAAAGAATAGTGTCTTAAAAATATTGAGCTCAAACTAGACATGCAACATGTTATTTTATCCTTTTTTGTAGATGTTTTCTGTTATTAAATATCTGGAATATATTACTAAAAACATGATTTTAATGGATATATATTCATTTTACTTTGCAAATATATAATCATTTGCCAGTCATTTCTTTCCTGGAGAATATTTAAGCTCCTCCCAATATTTGGTATTGTAACAGTGTAGAAATGTCATTCTTATAATTACATCCACATGTATGCAAGAACTGTATCCATATGTATCACAAAGTTGTATCCACACATATGCTATAGTTATATCCATATGCATGCCATATATAAAAGAGGTATTACTAGGCTATGCAGAAATCACCCCAAATTATATTAGAGAATAGTTGCAATAACTTAAATCCCACTGACAGTAAATGAATTTGTCTATCTTATCTCTTTGAGTAATAATCTTTTAAAAAGTGCTAATATAATGGTGAAAAATGACATGTTTCATTCCTTTTGCAATTTTTTTCAAATATTAGTGAAGTGGAACTTCCCATATATTACCATCCATTTATTTTTCCTTTGCATGCTAGCCTTGTTCTTTGGTTGTTTGTTGTACTGCTTGATTTTGCACATGATATACTTAAGATAGCAATGGACTGAAATATATATTAGAATATTTTCCTTAGTTTGTTGTTTGCCTGTTTTGTGTTGCAGACTTTTAGGACTGTACAGTTTCATTTTTTAAATATTTTTACATAATTAAATTTACCAACATTTATATTTTTATATGCCTTTTATTCTCAGCTTTCTCTAATAGACATTTGTCTAATAGACATGTCTCTAATAAACAGACATTTGATAAGCATGGTCTTTAAAATTTTAATCCATTTGCATTTAATTATTAAAACTATCTTCAATTCATTTTGTTTCACAATGCCAGATAAACTTCCACACTACTTTGTTTTTCGTTTTATTTGTTGAATCATCAATTACTAAACTGATTCATGATATCCCTGTTACCAAAAATTTTAAAATATCATAGTTTCTATTACTTTGACATCAGTATTCTGAATTTTTGTATAAATGCCTTTTCATTTCATTACTTGAGCCTCATAATAATTTTCCCATTTATTACTGTTGTTATTATTGTTATTACAATCATTATTTGGCAGACATGTTTGTACTATGTAGCTTAGGTTCATCTGGAATTATAGTCCCCTGGCTTCTGTCTTTTCAGTGCTAGGAAAATGGATGCGATATTTATGATATGTCTTAGTGCCTGTTGGAGCTAAGCCTCCATCATTTATAGTTTCATTTGGAGCATACACTTTGGTTGGTAGTGTGGCTCAGTGGTAGAACATTTGGCTACCATGTGCAACGCTCTTGGTTTAATTCACACACACACACACACACACACACACACACACACACACACACACGCACACACACACACACACACATACACACACACACATTTCTGGGCCACATTTCAGCAGTGGACATGCCATAATGATTAAAAAAAAACCCCTCAAAAATAACAAAGCTAAATAAGCAAAACCAATGAATCCCAAGTCTACTCTAGTGACAACTCAGTATCCAGCTGTGAGTCTCAGGTGTGTGTGTGGGGGCCGGGGGTGGGGGTGTGGCCTGGAACACAGGCCTGATGCATGTTAGGCAAGTGCTTTCCAAATGAAATGTGATGCATCCTCAACCCCTTTAATGACTTTTTTTTTGTTTTTTGTTTTGGAATTTTCAGGTTTCTTCTTTTCTTGAAAATATAACAAGGGCCTTTTCCCTATTTTCTGATCAGTTTTTCTGATGGTGTGGCCACTTTTCTTTGGGAAACAGAGCAGAATTCACAAGTATTCAAAAGAGCATCATCAGTTATACCCACACAGCACATCTTGTTTTGGCTCTATCACAAGTGTGAGTAACTGCAATCAAATGTATAGTTTTTTCACCAATGATAACATCTAGTGCTTCCAGTTCGTGAACTTCATGCTCTCATATTTTGTAGTATGCTTCAAATTTTGGGTATCTACCAGACATTAGTTATCACACTTTATTGACCTGCTTTATTCCAGTGAAATTGCATACATAGGATGGTATGTAAAAATGCATGTGCAGGAGTCAGTCAATTACCTCTCCACTGAACAATTAAAGAGTCTAACACCAGGCTGGAGAGATGGCTCAGAGGTTAAGAGCACTACCTGTCCTTCCAAAGGCCCTGAGTTCAATTCCCAGCTCACAACCATTTCTTCTGGCCTGCTGGTTCACATGCAGGCAAATATACTGTATAAAGAATGGATAAATAAATCTTTTAAAAAAGGAGTTCTATCCCTACTTAGTCTAATTTCAAGGCTAGTACAGTGTTTTTAAAGCTAGAAACAGGCCACATCGTCTAATCCATATTCTTCATTACATGCAAATAAATCAATGCAAAGAAAACAGAAACCTAGATTACTGTAGTAGTTCAGGTTGGCACAAGAGTAGAAAGTTATTTTAACGATGATGGTAATGGAAAGCAATAATGTTAAAATAGTTCAGAGGCTACTGTGACTACAGACACACAACTCCCATTAACTATAATTGGAGTTATGCACATGTAATGATAACAAAATAGACCCCTAAATGCTTCTCCAATTGGAAAATAAGCAAATGCATTCTGAGAAACAGCATGCTTTTGTGTGGAAATACAGTATTCTAATTGAGATGCACAAATTATTTTCACATTGATATTGCTGAGAGTATGATGGTAGTTTTTCTATGTTTAAGGATACAGATCTACTAGAGGTAACATCTGTACAAAGAACGTCTTTCCTTTTCCTAATGCTCAGCATTCCTTATGTTATAAGGGAAAGGTCTCAATAGTTGCAATGGATTTATTAATTCAGGAGCTTGTTATCAGCATGCAACTCTGCTGTGCTAGGGGAAAAACAAATTATATTTTATAAGACCGCAGTTCTGAGATTAAATCACTTTTCTATATTTCACTTTCTTCTTATCCTCCCTGCCAGGTAGTAACTCTACTCTCTATCTCTATTATGAACTTCGTATTTAGCCAACTACCAAGTCTTGTAGCAGCATAAGTGTACATTATCAAACAAACTCAATTATAGTAACTTTAGGAAGATAGAAATACACGATAAAAGGGAAATCACATGGTACAATAATATTACTTTAAGGCATTAAAACTTTATACATATTAAGCTACAAATGTAGAATCTGTGATACTTTAATCTATCACAAACATGGTGCTTTTATAACATGTACACTCAACTTGTTGATATTTTAACTGGCTGCCATTTATATAATTGATAATTGGGTTATTTCAAAATATCTTAGAGCCGGGTGTGGTGGCGCATGCCTTTAATCCCAGCACTCAGGAGGCAGAGGCGGGTGGATCGCTGTGAGTTCAAGGCCACCCTGGTCTACAAAGTGAGTCCAGGACAGCCAGGGCTACAGAGAGACCCTGTCTCGAAAAGCCAAAAAAAAAAAAAAAAAAAAAAAAAAAATCAAAATATCTTAGAAAAATGTGGTGCAGATAAAAGAAAAACAGTTTAATATTCAGTATTTCAACTGCCACTGACCTTGTTACTAAATTTAGACTCCAGGTCACAAGTAGTGAATAGATTTTTAAAATACCTTTAGTTTTTTACATTAATCACACATTATATTTGCTTCTCTACTACATAATGCAAATAGGACCCAAGTAAAAATTTCTTTATGTGAGGATGAATATCTATGAGGACATCTGAATATCTAGAAAATATGGAAAATACTAATATAAAATAAGGTTATTAGAATATAATAGGAAAAATTTTGGAGAGAATTCTGTAAGTGAAACTTATAGACTAAAGAGTGGACATCATACAAACTGTAGCAGAACTGTTCAGGGTGTCTGTCATAGTAGCTTACCTGCAGCAGTTTTTAAAAACTGTTAATAAAGTCATCATGCAATCACTAGCAAGGATTCGGGCACTGATCTCTGAATTCACCTTCAGCTATGCTGTTTCCATAGAGGGCATACATCTTTCCCATGAACACAAGGAAAGACTTCTGTCTAGCTGCAACTTGTTACTGCATAAACTATCCACCGGATACATAACAGGTACTCTGTTACATATACATTACTCTGGTGTGAAGGATAAATGTACCAAAAACAGTAGCATTTTGGTTAATTATGTGTTTCCTGTAGCATCTGCTTCATTTCAAATGCAGTTCAGGGTACAAGTAGAGAAAAAAAAATCTCTCGAAAGCAAGAGCTAGAGGTTAGACAAGATTTTATCCTCATTAGGACTGAAATGATAGGTGGAATTTCAACAAGAAAAAACAGAAAGATAGCTATGAATTTCTGATTCATAGAAAAAAATGAGTTTTAGTTCTTCATATTGCAGACCATTCAGTTATGCAAATTTTCCTATTGGGAGGGTCAAAAGGAGAGTGAATATACAAAAGAAAATCAGAATAACTACACATCTTAACTTGTTTTTCCCTAAAGAAAAGTATAAAATGACATAATGAAAAGAAAGGAACTGTTTGTATCTGTAGCTATAAGAACAAAGATAAAAAGGTAGCTATTTCTATATGGAACTTACTTTCACTTAAATTCCATTTCTTAAAAACAATTTTCAAGTATTACACAGAAGGCAGTTGTTCTACCTGGGGAGGTGGGTATCAGCAGAAATGGGGCTGAAGTCGTCTAGAGGGGTTGTTGAATCCTGCAGAGCAGGATCAGGAGTGACAGTACAAGGAATGATCAAGGCGAAGATTACATTGACCTGGGCCAGAGTGCTTGGCAGGGTGAGAGACTGAGTAACCATTTGGTTTGGTGCTGAATAGACTAGCTGCTAAATGGCACTTGGACTCCAGGGTCAACTCATTACTATCACCCGTCATTTGTGTGACTTTCTACTTCATGGGTGGCGTAGATCCCTATGACTAAGAATACTTGCCATCAGCCATTTCTCTAACTTTGATCATATGATGGGCAATCCTCTGTCATTCTCTGTGGCGGTTGTTTGTGATCTGCCTGAGCTTCGTTGCTAATATGCTGACCTAGAATACACTCACCTGTCATCTGCTTTTGTTTCTGAATCACTTTAGTCTTTTTCTTTTTAACATGTGCAAGCCATCTGTTGGGTTTGGACTCCCTATATCTAGCTGATGGTACAGGTTTTATAGTACTCAGCCCAACTCTCTAGCTTAAGTGGGCCCTGTGTGAGAGGTGTTGAGGGAGTAAATACCCTTGTTTCAGTATTAAGGCAGAAATGCCAGTCCTTCCTCCTGCACAATGTGTCCATATCCCCAAAGACCATATCACAGTAACATAGCCTTGCCGATGATTTTGAGAAGATGTTTAACCTACAGTTTACAATGCAAAAGTCTATAAACAGGTGTTCACATCAATAATGATCCCCATGCTAGCCTGTGCTTAATTACTTAACCAGTTGTGTGGACAAAGACAACCTGTGTGGCTAATATTACAGACACTTTAGCAGCTGCAAGTGCCATTGTTTTTAAAATATAAAGTGTCCCTTAAGGTAAAAGCCAGCCAGCAGTTGTTTTAAATATGAACAATTAAGAGAGTTAGCATGCAGCATCTCAATTTTATATTCACAAGTGACAGAAAATCCTTTATAATTTTAGTGTCTAATGCAACCCATGTACAACCTGAGCACAAGGCCAAGACTGTAAGTGAATAAAGATAGCTACTAATACCTTACTCAGAATAAGTCTCAATGTGTCATTTTAAGTCTACTGGAACAACATCAGTCTTCATCTGATAAGAACAGGTAAAAAACACAATAGGCTCAGGAATAGCTGGCCAGTACAAAATGGACTCCAAGTTTTCTGGTGTACTTTTTGTTTTTTTCTGGTATTTTTTGTCTTCTTATTTGTTTTGATTTTGATTTTTGTGTTTTTCTTCTTGAGAAAAAGAAAAATAACATGAAATTGATAAGTTGGTTGGGTAGAAACGTGGGAAGAATCTGGAAGGAGTTGGAGGAAGGGAAAGAAATTATCAAAAATATTGTTTGAAAAAATATTTAATAACATTTTTAAAGATGTCTGATTTAGGGCTGGAGAGACGACTCAGCAGTTAAGTGCTCTTCCAGGGGACAGAGGTTCAATTCCCAGCCCCCAGATAGCTCTAATGTTCTGTAGCTTCAGTTACATTGGATCTGGCACCCTCACACAGACATACATGCAGGTAAAACACCTATGCGCTAGAAAACCAAAAAAAAATTTTAAAAAATGATGTCCTAGTGAACTCTTGGTTGACTATGTTACTACTTAATATATTATAATAAAGAAGGGAAAGAAAAGGACAGAAAACAGGTTGTATTGCTTAAGGGCTTCAGAATATTCTCGGAAAGAAAACACAAATTTTACAAGCTACACAAATTCATTTTCACACAATTACCAATTATAAATATATATCACATATCTTAGATTCTAATCTGTAAAATTTTAAGTTTAAAAAAGTTATTCTCCAAAAGACTATCTCCACAAAGATTGCTAAATATTTAAAAGATAGGGAGCTAAGTCTTAACATCACCTGTAGAGAGCTTTATCTAACCAATAAAATCACATGAGAAACCAAAAGAAATGACTAATTCAAACAGGAAAGATTCATTAAGCAGGGCTCATGGAATCCTGCTGAAGAGGGGAGGAAGGATCATTAGAGCCAGAGAGGTCAAGAACACCAGAAGAAAAACCACAGAACCAACTCTCCTGGGCTCATAGGGGCTCACAGAGACTGAAGCACCACTGAGGGACCCTGTATGGGACTCACCTAGGCCCTCTGCATATATGTTAGAGTTGTGTAGCTTGCTCTTGTGGGACTCCTAAAAGTGGGAGCAGGGGCTGTATCTGACTCTTTTCTATGCTTTTGAGACCTTTTCCCTCTTACTGGGTTGCTGCATCCAGGCTTAATATGAGGGGGAGGGGGTGCCTAGTCTTACTGCAACTTGATATGCCATGTTTGGTTGATATCCATGGGAGGCCTGCTCTTTTCTGAAGGAAAATAGAGGAGGAGTAGCTCTGGAGAAGAGGGAAGGTGGGGGAAAAGACTTGGAGGAGAGGAGGGAGGGTAAAGTAGGGTCAGGATGTAATTATGAGAGACAGCTAATTAAAAAAAATAAGAGCTACAAAAAAATGTTACAAGACAAAAATAAAAAACAAAGCCAAACAAAACATAACAACAACAACAACAACAACAACAACAACAAAATAGACTCTTTCTATAATGACCCTTATCTATTTTTAAGAAGGTATCCTACTGTGATAGCTAATTTTGGTCATCAACTTGACACATCTGGGAAAAGGGAACCTCAGTTGAGGAATTGCCTCCAGAATGTCCTGTATGGATGCCTGTGGGCCATTTTCTAGATGTCTAATTAATGGAGGGGACCTAGGACACTGTGTGCAGTAACATCCCTGGGCAGGGGTTCTGGACTATATAAGAAAAGTAGCTGACTGTGCCAGGGAAACAAGCCAGTAAGCAGCATTCCTCCATGATTTCTGCTTTAAGTTGTTTCCTTGGAGGAGTTACTGCTCATATTTCCCTTAGTTATGGACTATAACCTGTAAGATGAATTAATTTCTTTCCCTGCATAAGTCGTTTTTGATCAGTGTTTCATCACAGCTACATAAAGCAAACTAGAATACCTGTGAAGTACAGGTGAAGATGTGAAGGAGAAATCTTTCACACCACTTGCACCAATATGATAATGGAGTAGGCAAAGCTAAAAAATAATACAGTAGTCTTTAGAAGTATTCCCTCACTTACATAAATGAAGCTTTGTCAATACCAACTCCTCATCTTCAAAATCGGGATAATAATACTTAGGCTATAGGGTATTAAGACAGAATGAAATAAATCCATACCTGTTCCACATTGATATTTTAATAGATATGAAGTATAAGCATGCACACATATAGCTATGAATGTACACACACACACACATACACACATCGATCAATCAGGATTAACACAACTAAGTGTCACAGATAGGCATGGTCATATGGGTTTATATCTTTGTTTCTGCCCTTTAATAGCTCTTTCCTCATTATATTCCTTGTTTTCATCATGGAAATAACAAATAATATTAACTATCTATTTAACAGTATAGTTACAATAACTAAATAATGGAAATGGGCCATAATGGTACCTGATGTAGAAAAAGGCTTAGTGTTTTTACTGCGTGCCATTCTAAGAGTCAAGTTCCAAAGATTTCAGCAGATTTTATACATTTTGAAGTCTAGATAGCCTAATTACAGCACTTTTAAAATTTTAGCCACCTTTTGAACAACGAGAAAGGTTGCAAACAGATGTTTATAAAAATCTTTTTCACCCTAGCCCATAAAAACAAAGACTTAATAAAGATCAGGCAGGAAATCAGAATTTACCAACATTCTGACTTTTTATTTATTTCACAAGTCATAATGGGCTAGGATATTCTCATGCCCTTGGGAAGCAATGAAAATCTTTTATAACTATTTATTTTTTTTCTTATTGTCATCCAGTATGTATAGAAATGTTGCCAGACTGCTTTATATTACTTATCTGCTTTAGGATTTCAGTTGTCTGGACAGATTTGTCCCTAAGGGTAGAAAGAGATTATTTCTAGAGATTCCAGCCTGGTTTGAATGATGCATCTAGCAAAACCTTGTCACTCATTTCCCCCCTACTCCTAGAAGAGCAGTTTAACCAAGCAACCCATTGTCTTTTAATTTGCTTTTCAGAGTAGTCTACTCACTGGAAAGGAAATGGTGGATCGGCTTGCTTTTATAAGCAGTCTGTTCTCATGCTGCACATAGCTCTTGCTATAAAACATGCAATTTATTACAATCATCCTTTCTGAAGAGTGACTGTGTGCCTTGCATTGTGCTACAAAGATAGAGTGATAAATATGACAGTTTTCTTTGGCATTTATGACAGTGTTTGAAGTCTTTTGGTTTAAAGATTAGTCTGATGGAGAGGTGTTAAGGCTTCTTCTCTACCCTGATACACAATTTTTAATGAGTCAAGTAAATATTTCAAACATTATATTGTATCTGGATATTAAAGTGAAAAGTGTCAACCTTCTGCCTGAAGATGTTTTCATTCAACTGGGGTATATATGCAAAGATAGTAAAAATCCAATGACAAAAAGGACCAGGTTAGGGTCTACTCCTTAGGAACATGGAAAAAAGACACCGGTAAAGTCTTTGTGGAGAGTTGTGCTTCTGGAAGGAGTTTCAATGGCAGGTAATATTGTAATTGGCTGAAAAATGGTAAGAATGAATTGACCAGGAGGAAATGTATAGTCTGAGGGGGAGACATTGTATTGAGGAGAAAATCTGTATTATGGATATACAAGAAATCAAGCAGTAGTTAAAAACAACAGACTATGGCCAGATGACTGATGCATCTTTTTTTATTTTATAATTTTTTAAAACATATTTTATTAGTTTATTCATATTACATCTCAATTGTTATCCCATCCCTTGTATCCTCCTATTCTTCCCTCCCTCTCATTTTCCCCTTACTCCTCTCCCCTATGACTGTTCCTGAGGGGGACCTCTTCCCCCTACAGGACAGATGCATCTTATGTGGCACCTAAAGGCTCTCTTGAATTTCAGATATGCAATTGGGAGTACATTTTGGGAGTACATTTGTATTATATAGTGTCATTTGAAGATAACGTGGTGAGTTAATTTAAGAGAGGACAAATAAGAATTAGAGATTAATTAGACATAGTAGCTAGAGGAATAAATGATAACTTGAATGTTTCTGGTCATATATATATGTGGGAATGGTGGTTCTCTTAAGTAAGGTAGGACTTGAAGCAGGAGGAATTGCTTTCAAAAAAAGGGGTGATGAGTTCATTTTTGTATTTGTCAAGCTGGAGATGCTGCCAAAATATTTGGGCAGAGATGACCAGCAGGCCTTTAAGTACTACACAACTTAAGTTCAGGGGAGCGAACGGACCAGAGTTAAGAGCAATTTGGGAGAGTCACTGTACAGATGGTAAATGAAGCCCTCACACAGGAAAAGTAAACAGACTGAGATTCATGGCTTGCTGATAAGATTGTGGGAGTTACTGATATTTAAGAGATGACTGAAAGAAGAGGAATCCTTGAAGAATATAGACAGTAAATATTCAGAGAGGCACAGAAAGTAAGTGCATGTGGCACAAAGAAAGAGAGCAGATTCTGAAAAATGGAATACTCAATAACATCATATACTATAGAAAGATGCAGTAAAATAGAGACAGAAAACTATCAGATTTAGAAATATGGAGGTCATTAGTGACCTTAATGAGAGCAGTTTTCATGAAATAGGGCAAGCAGAAGGCAGACCGCAGAAGGTTGAGGAACAAGTGGAAGCAATGAATATAACTTACAGTTGCATTTTTCATGACTCTGAAAGAGGTGATATTTTCTTAGAGCAAAATCAGTTACTTCAGGTCATTGTGCTTGACATGTCCAAAACCATTTCCATATGAAATTGTCTGGTACACATATACATATGCATTACACACACACACACACACACACACACACACACACACACACACACACACACTTTTAACTTAGAGAAACAACACTTTGAATAGCCTCTTTTCATACCAGTTGACAAAGATTGCATTGGACCATGGTGAAAATCTGTCCTCCACCTAGGAACAGCTGATTCCTAGGTTGCCTAGTAAGTAACATGTGTCATGGTGTGTGATAACAAGCTAATCCTTACAGGTAGTAAGCCAGTTCAACGAAAATAGAAAATAATGATGAGACATGCAGAAAGAAGTGAAGCTTATTTTGTTTCTTAAGGTACCCAGCGCGATTTTCTGTTGTAGAAAAGTCCAATATAAAAAAAAAATAATAATATTAGATATTCCCAGTTTCATAGTTAACATTATTAAAAATACTCAATGAAGCCCCCTATGCCATTATTTTCCAAATTAGAATGTAGTTAAAGTTGTGTGTTTTCATTTATAAGGTATAGTAAAAACCATCAACACAGTATATCTTGTAGCATTGTAGAAGTAACTAATTGAATTGAAAAGATCAAGGCTTACATATACATTTGCTTGTTTTTGCATTGCCTAAAGTTCAAGTAGCAACTTGGGGCCTGTACTAATGAAGGTTTCACAAGACTCCAGACAAAGAATTTTCATAGGTGAGCTATCTCAGGGTGTTATACCATTTTGCTTCACAGTGTAGGCAAATTGCACATGAGAACATGTGACACAGTAGTTAGCACCACAATCAGGATGAGGACCAATGTATTATGAGACTGAAATAATTATTGTGGATTGACTCAAAACTGTTTACTAGTTATGAACTGAATGGAAAATACACATTATATAATTTTTATGTCCCTGATCAAACAAAAAATAGATTAGATTCTCATGCAGATTTCAGTACTAACCTAGTCTTCATATGGATAGTCAAAATTTGACAAAGTTACCAAGTAGACACTGTATTTAAACCACAATTTGACAGCTATTCTCTCTCAGTTTCCCTCTAATAATGGACTCTGGTGATCCTGAATTCTAATGGAAAGCCTTGAACTCACAAAGTGAGATTCTGTCCAGTCTAGTTATACCACACAGATTTGCTGCATATATATGAGGTGAAAAGATAGACCAGAAGCCATATCTTTCTAGTACTAAGCCTAGCATGTATGAAACATAAAGAGAATTTTGGATTAATTTTTATCAGTTTTTTTAGTCTTGTTATCTATAACAGAAGGAGTTCACAGTTATTTTTGTATCTATCGTCATTGAAGTGGCCATATATTAGAAATGCTTTTAGATCAATTTTTGTGGCCACTAGAGGTTTCTATTCTAACTACAATTCGTTCATAGTCTCTTTTATTATTCCTAAAATCTGGGAAATAGTGGACTGGCCAGATTAATCACTATGGTGAGGTTTCTCTTTCTTTAAGTCACCTGCCAACCTCTTGTTGTAAGCAGTGTTCTCAAAGAGACAGTACTCCCCAGCTCAAAAGGCCACAGTGGATTTGAAATAAGACTAACGTGGCTCAACCTTAATTTGAAGTGGTAAGAAAAAAAAGACAAAACTGCAAAGGAAATTGTTACAAGTTAACTTTCAGAAGGACTTCAGAGGGTTTACAGATTAAAATCCACTGCAAGATAAAACACATGAGGATAAAAGTGAACAGATTCTCACTAAAGGAAGTAGCTCCGGGAGATTAGGATATATGTATGATATATTTGGCTCTAAATTCTGTGGCAGCAAAAATGTCAAGGAGAAATTAGTGGATTTTTTTGTTTGTCCACAAATTCTATTCCACCTAATCTTATTCTTCAGCAGTCTCAGACTATCCTCGTTGAATCTAGCTAGGTTGCCCTCATAACATTCTATGAAAATGGCTAGCTACCCATATGTTAGATTTTTACGTATGTACTCCTTGGTTTCCTCCCTTCTATTAAAATCTATTCATCCTTCAGAACTCAAATAGAATATCATCTTCCTGAACCTTTAGCCATCATTTATCTTTCTTTCCTCTTGACTCTAAAGCACAAATGTACTGTGTACCTTACAATTCAGCTTTTAATTTATAGGCAGCTTCATATGCCTCACTATCATTTTGTGTACTGTCTTAATGAGACCATAGCACTGGGATGGGCCAAAATTCATGTCTACTATATCTTGATGAATTCTCTCAACACAAATCAGCCATGACTTAAATGCACATTGATTATTTTTATGAGTAAAATGTTTATGAGCATTTATAGATATATAAATATGACATTTGCTCCCATATATACATATTTGTGTGGGATAATAGTTTACAAATGCTACCTAGTTCTAGAAATAGCCCTGTGTTTTTAGGAGAATTGAGATAAACAGATAATATGTATGGTTAAGTTGTGAAGTCGTGCATAAAGTGACATTTAGCAGCCTAGAGTGTTCCAGTGTTGACTACATAAAAAGAGACAATGAATTGAAGTGAAAGAGACTTCCTTGGAAGGCTCTCTCCTGACCAACCACATTATAGTCTCATTCTGAGATGCTCTATTTTATCCTATTATGAACAATAGTCACAAAGAACCATAACCATAAAGATCAAAATCTCAAGACCAAGGCAAAATTTGTACACGCTGCCTCTAATGGATTCTGTCAGTATTATTGAACTACTTTTGGAAAGATGCTTCAGTAGCAAGCACTTTCTTATGGATTAGAAAAAAATAAGTGATCTAGGAAAAAGTTTCCATAAGTTTTAAAAATCTTATAAATAGAGTATAATTCTACCAAATTATATGGTATCTTCTACAGTGGCTGTATTTACAAATAGGCTTGCCCTGAATCCATACAAAAATCCTACAGTAAAGATTAATAGTTTTCTTTTAGTCTTCATTTTCCTTGATCTTGCTGTATGTAGCTCATGATGCTATTAACATCATCCCTGGCTCAAAACTCTCTTCTTTCAGCTTGTATATCATTACTGCCCCTTTGATCAGTCTGTTATAACACTACCGTTCCTTTCTTCTTCCCTGTGTATAAGTAAACCTGAGAGTTTTATTATTTGCCCTTTCATATATTATGCTATGTATTTCTTATGAACTACTTTCCATGGGTATGTACGTCTGTGTAGAAAACTTCAACTACTCTTCCTCCTACATGGCAATGGATCTAAATTCTGCATTTCCTAGGCTCTAAGTTATAGCTTCAATATTTCTCCAGATTGTACCAAAACTACCTAACACTCAATATTCAAACCAGACTAATTTCTCCCTTTCTATTTGATTTACCTCTTTTCAGGTTTCCTTGTTTTGAACATATAGGTCACGTTATTTGTTGAATTGTTTCTCCTTAAAATTACTATTTTTGTCTACTTCTTATATATAAGAATGAAATGACTTTATTTTGAGATGATTGCATCTTTGCTGAGATACACAAGATAAATGGTGACATTAGCCTGATCTTGGTGGTATACAACTGTAACTTTGATATTCAGGAGGTAAAAGCAGGGAGAGCAGGACATTTAGTCTAGCCTGGATGACACAGTAAGTTTGAAGACAGACATAGCTGTATGGAGGGGTTAAGATCAGTCTAGCCAACATAGTGAAACCTTATTTCAAAATAAAATCATTTTTATTCATTTTATATCATAAGTACATGGAACTAAATACCATATAATTAATATCATTATAACAAAGAAGAAGTTGGAAACAAACATACATTGAGAGGATAACATCTGGGGATTAAAGAAAGAATCCATTCAGTGTTTCTACCTATAAAACACTAGGCACTAGGAAACAAGGCCAGACCAAGTCCTTTCCTAATACTTTCTAAGGAAGCATAGTCAGGTTCATACCTTGATCCCAGTTTTCCAGCAGCCAGACTTATGAAATGGTACACTTTTGCTTGTGTATGACACTGTGTTTGTGGGATTTTGTTATAGAAGTCCTGGAAAACTAATATAGCTATCCTACACCAAGGTACAAAATGAATATAAACACACAGATAAAATAATCATAGAAGTCTCTTTCGAGTTACTCAGCAAATTACTTGTAATTACTGAATCATTTTCTTTTTGAGACAAGGTGTTATATGACCTTGAAGTCACACTCCCCCTACCTGAGCCTCCTAAGTGCTGGAGTGTATACCATTTGTAGCTCCTGACTCATTCATGGCTCTGTTTATTCATTATCATTAAACTACTCCAAGATAGTTTTTAAAAATCTCCTAGTACCTACCTTTATTTAAAAAAATAATATATAATTATATATATTATTGTGTATGTATCTACATCAGCGTGTGCCATAGCTTGCAAGTGGAGGTTAGAGTGCAATTTTCAAGAATTGGCTCACTTCTTGTACATGTGTTCCAGTTGTCAGGCTTGTGTGAGAAGTCCTTTTACTTGCTGAGCCAGCTTGCTGGCCCTTTTTGTCTATACTTTTAGACAAAATTCTTATGAAATCCTTTGTGCCTTTTTTCTTCCCCTAATCTAATCAGCCTTGCACATTGTTAGGAAAAAGTCATTCTATGAAGGCATGTCTGATCACATTACCATAAGTATATCCTGAAATGGCTCCTTTACAATATCCACTTGACTTCCTAGTTTTTGTATCTATATTCCAGCAATACTGAACATTTGGCTCTTACTTGAATATATTATGTTATCTATTATCTGCTTTTTTATTGGATCACTGTTTCTTTCTTTCTTTTTTTATTTCATATTCAAGAATTTCTGATTTATTGTTGAGATTTGGCTTGAGGTTTATATGACAAATTGTCCTGTCTAGCCTCTCCCCTTTTCACTATAGGCTGTACAAAGGAAGAAACTTTCATTTATACCTATTTCTTGGTGCCCAGAATATAAGAATAGAAAATTATATATAAATAAATACACACATGAACGCATTCTTTTGTTTATTGTCAGAGAAAGTAAAATATTAGAGAGCACAACATTCATTTGAATAATTAAGTTTGTGATGTGTGTGCATCCATGCGTGTTGTGTTTGTGGCATGAAAAGTATTCATTTAAATCAATTCAGACTTGATTGCCTTTTCTGATATAAAGAGCTAACCATATCTGCCGTTCATAGTTGTCCAAGACACAGTGCACATCTTTCAAAATTTCTCTTGTGCTTTGAAGCCTTTAATATGAGAGTTCTATTGGAGATCAGTTAGTTCAACGGTCATTATAGAGCAGAATTAAATTTATCTTTCCATTCCTTAGATCTTTAATTATTTTTAGGTCTGTCAACTCTCCTTAGTTATCTTGTAGGAGAATCAAAGGCAGTCAATTTGCTCTTCCTGCTCTATAGTGACACCTGAGAAATGAAACCTTGCCTTTCTACAGAACGCCTAATTGCTACATTCAACTTCAGTAACAAAAATCCTCCTCAATAGCATTCAGTTTTTTGGAGAGAAGGGGTTAAGTGATCCTCATCTTCAGTAGAGGGTAATAAATCCTACATTTCCCCTGCCTCCTTGCACTTTAGTGACTTCAGTCATGCTGTTTCTTGTAGGTAGTAAGTGCCAGAGATCACCTTTATTATCTTCTGATGGTAAGAAGACCGTGCGTAGGAAAGCAAATATCCTCTTCTTGCACTCCAGGTAGGTCAAGAGCACCAATGTGTACACACACACACACACACACACACACACACACACACACACACACAAGCAAACACACGCACACACAAAATCTAGTTAACATATCTCAAGAAAACCTACTGCCAAGAAAAATTCACTGCTTTCTTGTGAAAACAGTAGCAAGTCCCTTTGGAACATAGCATTGAAACTGTTCCACTAAGCCTTTAGTGTGAATTTGCTCAATGGGACTGTGCATACAGGTGTACAACAATTATTAGATTTGATATCTGAATGAGCTCAGGTTCCCATTAGAGCTTGACTGCTTCAATGACCCCATTCTTTTGCTTCCACTGCTCCCGGAACTGATCAACTTAATTATTCTGACTAACGAAACATTTAGGACATGAATTTCTGATTTGTTTTAAACCATGTGGGACATTTAAAAGTGCTTCACTTAAAAGAATCACAATATAGAAGAAATGACTATGAGGATATGTTAGAAATTGGGATGTAGGGCAGAGCCATGATCCACACTGGGCACATGGATATTCAATTTTCCTGGAATGACTCGCCGACTTAGATTTTTCATTGGAACCAGTCAAGCTTTAGTGATGCCTCTAGTCTCTGGAATCTGTAGTGAAAAAAGCAATGTGGCTGTGGTTGGGGTCAGCGAGGAGATGAAAATTAAATCTTGTATTTTTTGTTATAAAACATTCCAATCCTTGAAGTAGCGAATGTTAAGAAGGGAAACTAAAATGCTTTGCAGGGCTAGCCAATCACATACTTTCATTTTTAAGAATAAACAAGAGAAGTCAGAAAATGAGACCACCTTCAGTTGATATGTTAGGAATACAATCTCTTATTAGTTAAATATGATTGTCAAATTACATTCTTTAATAAAAACAGTACAGCCCTTAAATATTGTATTTCAACATTAAGTCTTGGCAACATAGTATATCAGCAATTGTATGTCCTCAGCATAGAAAAAATCACCTTGAGAGAGAAACAAGTCATACTTGATTCATAATTAGTCTCTTTAAAAGCAGCTCCAGCATCCCCTATTCCTTTTTCATTGATGACTATTAAAGAGCATGTATTTACCTAGAGGAAAAGAAATCATTAAAGTGTCACTAGTCCCTCAAGTTTTACAGATGCCAGTTCATCTCTCATCAGTGAAAGCATTCATCCTTTAGACAAATGGAACTGACATCAAAATGGTCCCCCTTGCCCCTTGCTTTTTACTAATGACATGGTAAGGGCAGCTGAGCCTGCAATAAACGTGTTGGTGTCCAATCATATTCCAATCACTTTACAATCTAATTGGACTTCTTAAAAATAATAAATACATACATAAACAAGAAATAGATAGATGATAGATAGATAGATAGATAGATAGATAGGTAGGTAGATAGATGATAAGGAAAGTCACAAAAGAGTAGTACAAGTTCCTGCTTCCAGGCACTCCCTGGCATCAGCCTTCACTTCACAGTTCTGCTCAAAGTACCTGATTTGACAAAGCACACAGAAAAGCCAGAGAGACTCTCTTCACCCTCTCTCCCAAACTGTCTGACAGGAGTCAATAATGATTCTTACACACAGCTACAATCTAACCACCAGAGTTGAAAGTGTGAGGGGAAACTCTGGAGCTATTCCTTACAATCTTTTATTAAAGAAGGGTGTAAAAATACATTTGCCTTAGTGGGGCAATTTTCCTCCTCCAGTTCAACTTAATCCATTTTAGCAGTTGGCAGTTTAAATAACAGAAGTTACAGGCTGCCATGCACAGATGCTTTGCATGCCACATAAAAGCTATGGATTCAGAGGCGAGAGCAAAACCGAAAGAAACTGAAAGAAAAGAAGCCCTTCTTCTACATAAAAGAATTTCTTTAATAACAGCAGCTGGGAAAAATCTCTCTGATTTGTGTCCTTCTACTGTTTCACAGAAAGCAGCTATCATATCCCCTGCCTGCTCCTCTACATGTATCAATGGACTGTCAGAAGCAAACCACTGTTTCCCTAATATTGCAATCATCATCTACTTTATTTTTAATGGACCCAGAACAGGTTTCTTTGTATAATAATAGGGCAATGTAAAATGATATATTTTAAATACAATAATCCTAAAAGCAGCCTATCCATAACTACTATTTTTAGGCCAAATAAAATATTAACATTTTTATTCATGTTTGGTTAATATTTTCAATTCAGCTTTTTGCAATGTTTAAATGGAACATGGTCTATGAAAAAACATTTAAAAAATACAACAAACTTTAAGATTGGTTCTTTCTTGAGTGCCTGCCCACCTTTACTTTATAGAAAACTTTAAAGAGCTCAGGTTTGATGTTAGATTTGATGGTCTTGTTTTTGCATGTTCACTATATACCTCTGCTCAACTACTGTAAATAGATTTTGAACTTTTGTGAAATGATTATTTAGAATTAATGTACGTGTTTTTAAAAAAATATTTATTTAGGAATTGAGAGATGGATTGATTGATCAGTGCCAGGGACCAAACGGCCTGTGGCCGACCCCCACCCATTCAGCATCTGCAGCAAACATCCTGCTGGGCCACTCATTAGGCATGCAAGGCATCCGGCTTAGCCCTGAGAAGAGAGCGATCCGATCCTGAGATAACCACAGAGACATCCTGCTTTGTCTCACCTAGGAAAAATCCTCCCCTTGCAAATGTTCCCGGGGCTCAACCCCAGAAGATTTTGTACTTTTCCATTTACCCTCCCCGCTTACCCCGCCCTCCCTAAAGCAGGTTTTAAAAAGCCTGCCCCCACCCTCAATAAACGGCTCTTGACAAGCTACTGTTCGCTTGAGCCCTGCGTCTCTCTCGCCCATATCTTTAACCACAGGTTGCGACCCCCCTCGGCCCCCCAATAACTGACCAGCTGGACTGGTTATGTGGACTAGTTACGTGGACTAGTTAGATCAGGGCTTGCTGTTCTTTCAGAAGATGAAAGCAGGGCTCCCAGCAGCCATGTAGAATATTTTTACAATCATCTGATAACTGCAGCTTCTGGCCTCCATAAGCACCTATATACAAGAGCACATGTGCATGCTCATGCACAGACACACACACTTATGTAGGATTTATTTGTGTGTAAATGTGTATGAGTGTAAGTGTGGGCAGGATTGCTTATGTGTGGAAGAAGAGGTGGGTATCGAACATCTTCTACCACTTTCTGCATGATCCTCTGAGGCAGCGTATTGCTTGGGTGCTTCAATTTAACTCCAGTCTTTATGATTATACAGCAAGATTTCTTGATTATGGAGCCTTTTCTTTAGCCCCAACATATGTATTTTTTTTATAAAATAAGTATCAGTATTCATAACACAATTCACAAGATTCTAGTATATTTTGACTATAAGTTGCAGTACCAAGAAAGGGAGGCAGTAGGGCTATATACATGCATGTTGGAACACAAAAACTAACTCCCTACACACCTGTCCCATGTACTAACTTTGATGACGTGTGTCCACATGCCTAGAAGGCCAATAATAAGTACATCTCCTATAGACCAAGTGTGAATGTTTTCCTTTGGAGAAAGAGATAATAAATGAACAATAATTAGCAAATAGATATTAGTACATAGAGTACCTTCCTATTGAATTGTGAGCTGTGGTTTTACTCTAGTTTAGTAGCTCCCTCCATGCTTAGAATTCCTGGCTTTAAAGTTTAACATATATTTAAAGGGGAGTATGGGCTGAAATTTTCCATTAAATGGTTGTCTTCCCTGTAGTATTTTCTGATACATCATCACATTACATGTTCTGGGGTTTAGCAATATTTAATCCATTCTAATCGATCCTATACAAAGAGTGTAAAGACTGTTTACCACGTTATCATCAATTGAAAACTGATTGCTCCATTGCTCTCTTTACACAGACTACACATCCTCAAATGTATCCACCCCACAGGATAAAGCAGATCCAGTATAACAGCAGTTCTCAATGCATAAATATTAATAAAATAAAATATATGCATGTTTTAAAGAAGTCTTACATATTTGTATAATAGTTTGTTAATAATAAGTGTAACAGAGTTTTAGAGCTAAGAAAGATTGATGGGTTATTTAACTCAAGTCCAATCCCTCATTATATAAACAATGAGACTAATTTCCAGAGAGGAGAATTTACTTGTTATAAATATTCTATACAATGAAGAAATGAAACTGAGAGGGGGTGGGATGTAAGGTAATGAAACATATAACCATAATTTTTCTATCATTCATTTATTGGATAATATATGATTCAGCTTTGATAAAATGTATATTTATGAAGAAATATAGTAATAATGACAGCCAATGATCATCTGATGATTCAAAATACTAATCATTTTGGTGAAGTAATTAGGTAGCAACAGTGAGTTTGAAACTTCTGCAACTTTATATTAATACAATATTCAATGATTTAGTTCAGAAGTTCAAAGTTTCTAAGTATACACTGATACAAATATTTGAGAAGAACAGAATATAATTGTATGGGCCAGTACTTTAGAATGAATGATGGATAGCTATGGACTTAAGCACACATAACTACATATCTGATGCTTGACACTACACCTTTATTAAAAGACACTAGCCCTAATTAAGATTGAAAAGTTACAAGCCAATTACATTGCCCTCTCAAGTAATTTCATCATGGTCTACACTACTAGGCAAAAGGTTCAAAGCTGCTGGAATCACACTGATATTTACTGTCACTGCTTTTGTCAGTCATTGTCCTTATTCTAATGTTGTTTATATGCAGTGTATGTTTTAGTATTTGAGGCACTGTCTACAGATTTTTTTCTGTGATCTGGATATCTTTAATTCAAAACTAACTGTGATATGAACAAATTAAATGGGTGCTCTGGTTCATAAAGTCTCTTTTTCTAATTATTCTCCCGCGTTTGTATGAGCTGTACATTAGCTATAGAAGCATTAAGAAAATTTCTAGAAAACAATACCATTTGGCATGCTTTCTTTATGCCACCTACAATTGGGTATCTATTTAAAGTGCTATAAAGTATGGTCCTTTACTCACTTCAACTCTGTAATTTTGTGAACAATTACTTTATACCCAGCTTTCTTACTAGTAGAACTAGAACAAAAGTAGATGGATATTTATATATACATGGTTTATGTAAATGAGTCTCATCACAGTTTTGCCCAAATTCCTATTTCTCAAATATATCCCTTTCGTTATCTTAAACAAGACATCTTTCTAATTAATCTTTGTACATGATCTATACATATCAGTAACATTTCCCGATTCCTTCTTAAAATACTGGCTAGTGTCTGGGTACATTTCTAGTCTCAGTAATATTCCAGTAGCCTTATAGAAGCTAGTAATTCTGTATATGAATACAATCTCTTTGCTTCAGTGCTGGGTTTCAAACCCTGGGTCACAGACATGCCAGCCAAGCCATTATCAATTGGGTTACATTCCCAGGCTAGTTTCTTTTATTTTTATTAGTGAAATGTTTTTTTAAAAATTTTTGTGTATATGATGTTTGTGTGTGTGTATTTTTGTATGCAGCTAAGTATGTGTATGCCACTGAGAACATGTGGAATCAGAAGACTATCTTAGGTGTTGTTTTTTTTTCCTTGTCTTCTGCCTTATTTTAGGTAGGGGCTCTTGTTTGCCACTATGTAGGCTGTTGTACTGGAAGCTCCTGTGGATTCTACTATATCTATCTCCCATCTTGCTGTGGGAGTACTGGGATAAGAACTATACATGCTACTGTGCCCAGCTTTATGTCCACCCTGGGAATTTGAACTCAGATCCTTCTGCCTGTGCAGCAAATGCTTTATCTACTGAGCCATCTCCCTAGCTCAGTGCTATCTATCTTAATGATGCCCTGTGGTAAGCCAGAAAACTTCTGCCAGGTTAAAAAGCTTTACTGTTTCAGTCATTCATTGTTGGTACCATTTACATAGTCCAGATAGCTTGACATTTATAGCTTTATATTTTTTCTAAATTTGTATTATTTGGGAGAATACTTGATGATAAATTAACTTTCCATTTTTATTGGTCACTATACCAATATCATGCTCTTTTCTAAATAAAACTTCAAGATTTTTATCAGCTCATAACTTTATTTAATCAAAATCATTAAGTTAGCAGAAAGAATTGCTTCATGTTCAGATTTCGTTTGAATTGTTATATAATTTTAAATTGCTTTTTATCAAAATTTCCAAATGCACTTATAAAGAAAATTTATAGCAACAATGTACATTTTGGTGAGAAAAGCAGCCCACTTATTTTTTAAAAGATTTTTCATTAAAATATGCTGCTCTCTAAAAAATATTTTCTATGTTTTAAACTTAACTATAACCCAAAACAGACAAAACAGCTTCTTTCCAGCAGGAAGCAGCTACTTATAGAGCATAAGAGAGGAAGGAAGCACTTATTTGTTTGTATGTACTCTGAAGAAAACTTACTCCTTTAATAAATAGGGAGAATATATGAGGTCTCAGATGGGTACTATCAAGTGGCATACCCACTATGGAGTGATACAGAGGCATGATGTTTGGAATATAGGAGTTATTTCAAACATTGAATCTATAAGCTGCATATAACTCTGAATTTTAGCATTCCAACACTCAGTATATTAGCTTCAGGGAGAAAGGCGGAGTTATCTTTTTTTTTTTTAATCATATTTTCCCTACTTAAACTGTCTGGTGACACCTGCCTGCAGGTCCCCCAAAGAAATGATATGGTCAAGAAAGAGCAACAGAGTATTAAGAGAAATGAGAGAAAATAAGGCAATAACAAGCTTATACTGTCTGTATTTATCTATTATGAGCAAGGAATTCGTAGTATAGAAAGACTTCAAGTATGAAAGTCAGGGCTTATGAGGAAAAGATTTGTTCTTTTCTTTGTGATTATAATAAACGGTGATCAAAAAATTCTTCCTCAGACTTATAGTAGATAAAGAAAGGAGCTATAAATTCAATTAAGTCTTTGATTTATAGATAATGTTGTAACATCACAGACAATGAACCTCACATTTTACTGCAATCCTTTTGTAAAGATGTGTGCTTGTGGATGTGTTTTAGGGGAGGGATAGGGATTCATTTTTCATTTTATTCTTTTCAAATTAGTATGCACTTACATAAATAACTGTTCCAGAAAGAAAATGCAAATGAACATTAAACTCTTATATTCTTTCAAATCCTTTTCCAATAGATGTCAGCATGCATGCATTACCATAGATATAATCGGTGTTTATATACTCTCTTGTGATTTAATTCTTTCACTTAACATTGTTTCCTGTATACATTTTGATGATTTGTCAACTAATCTTAGCACCATCAAACTGAACCTGTTTCCCTACAGTTACTTCAATACCTTACGATAAAAATATACGTGCTGTTAGTTTACTGCTACTTTAATTTGCATTCCTTTATTTGGTAGCAAAAAAGTTTTCCATATGATTTGTTATATAATGTCTTACACATAAATTTTCTCTTTTCACTTTTCATCTAATGGCAACTGCTTTTTGACATATATCTGCAGGTTACTCAAACACAGTATGTCCAGTATGAACATAATTAGCTTTGTTGATGAATTTGTTGCAGACTGCAGAGGACAGAGGCTACAATTCATACCTTTTGTTCTGCCAATTTTTTGTACATGGCAGAGATTCAATACAGTTTCTACAAACAAATATTTTCCAAAGTCTAAAAATTGCCACAATGGCACAAACTTTGTTTCATATGTTTAGATCACATAAGTTCTTCATCCATGGATGCAACCAATAGAAATTAGGAAGTTAAATGACTGAAAGTATTCACTGGATAAATATTTTAAGAAAATTTCTATTATTTTATTTCCACTGAAAAGCTTACTTCACTTTAGCTTCCTACCAGCTACTGCTCAACAGAAAAAAGAAGCTGCCTGTCCTTGCAAGGTCTATAACTATGAAGGACATTTTCTAAGTTATTTTTTTAACTTAAAAGTACTCCTTGGAGACCACATATTACTTTTGGAATAACTTCAACTAGTAAGCGTTGTAAATTTACAAAATTGGAGGAAGTGAAAAGATACTGTAAGATAGAACTAACAACTGTTTACAAGTTAGGGATGTATGTATCTGAATGTTGGATATCATTGTGAAAAAGAAAATACATACCTATACAAAAAATGGAAAAAACGACTTGTGTGTCATACAAATGGACATTTATAGCTTGAGATAAAAATGACAATGATGCTATCCTACACAATTTAAAGTGCTGTATTGCACTATGTACTTGGACAGGAATGCTCTGGAGAACTATTAGATGGTTCAAAAATCAGTGTTAGAGCTGTTGGAAACACTAATGTCAGAGATAAGAGTGAATGCTTGAATTAAAGTATGTTTTACAAAATGAAACAATGCAGAGAAAAAGCCAAATATGTTCATGTACATATTCTTCCATATCATATGCAATTTGAGTATATCACTAGAACTAAACTACATACCATTACTAGGCATCATATTATTTCAACTATATATCCAAAAATATTCATAATGGACAATAAATTTGTTTTATTAGGAAGATGAAGACTATCTGTACCATTGTATTAGTTATATCCTTTTGAACCAAGTAAGCTGCTTAACATCTACTTGGTACCATGCACTGTGTAAAATGACTGATGCATCATTTATTCTCCAAGCAATCCCGTAGGACAGATGTCATGAAGGCTTTTCTTTGAAATGAGGAGTGAGCCTCCAAGAAATTAAAAACCTTACCCAGGATCATGAAGTTAATAAGTGCGAACATCTGTGGACTTTTGAGAGTCCATAACCTGAACCATCCTGCCATATGTTTTCCACAAGCTCAATGTACGAATCTCTAGGTCTGTGACTCTGACAGCATTGTGCTTGATGTAAAACAAAGGTGAAGTCAGAAGTAGGACAAGAACAAGTATCTTTGTAATCCATAAATGCATTACAATCTTCAAGTCTCCCTCTTTTAATGCATTTTTTATTTTTAATACATTTTTAAACTGAAAACACGAAGAATACCATACGCATGTTCTATTTAGTCCCATGATTCTAGTTCTGATGATATTTTTGAAGGAATGCTTTGGAGAAAGGAATGAGTTGTCTTTCTTTGCTTCACTTACACAGTGGTAACTGTATTTATAGGACATGGATTAACCTGAATCACTATATTTTAAAAAGGATGTATTTTATTTCTAATTGTGTGCATGCTTATCGGTGCATGGATATATGCATGAGTCCTCAGTGCTCCTGGAACTGGAGTTACAGGTAGTTGGGAGCGTCCCTGTGTGAGTGTTTCTGAGAAGCAATCATGGGTCCTGTGCAATAGCAGGATAAGCTCTTAACTGCTGAGTTCTCTCTCTAGCATCTTACCTTATTTTTCTAAATCATATTAGTTGTATATTACTTCCTAGGTTAGTTATTCTCTATGCTATATATAACACTTCTCTTTTCTAAGTAGTCATATCGGGTATATTATTATTATACTGTTTGCTGTGGCTTGAATATCTGTGTCCCACTAGAATTTATATTCAGACAATTCCCATCATGGTAATATTAAGAAGTAAGGACTTCAGGAAAGTGATCTTCAAAAAAGCAGTAACCATAATAACTTGCAATATTTCCTACAACCCAAGATCCTAATCTGTACTGAGGAATAAAATGCCTCCCATTGGGATGCCAGTGTCTTTGCAGATGCTGAACAGCAGAATGGTGACCAACATGGCTATATCACCTTCTTTGGCTAAGTTTTCCACAGAATAGTTGTCAGGCACTCTTAGTCGCTCTCTTAAGAAAGAAACTGAGAAGCCAATGCTTGGCAGCCTGAGAAAGCAAACTTTCTTCTCTTATTTTCTTTTTTCCTAAATGCATTACTGCATCCACACGGAAGCTATTCTGCCACTTCTTCAGCCCACTCAGGAGCCTCACGAGAGCTTCCTTCAGTGGATCCCTGGCAGCTTGGCATTTTCCTGTCAGTGAACTCAGAATAGCTGAGTAGTAACTGCAAACTCTTATCTTACTTTCTATACCTTTTGCATGCAATAAATTACCTCCTCAAATTCACTGAAGTGCTAATGTTTAGAAATGAAGGAGTAATATTTAGTATAAAATTATTCCACAATTTTAAAAACCATGTCCTTAGAGTGATAGATGGTATATTTTTCTTTTTGGAAAACATTATCTGTGTCTTACAGGGATATTGAAAAGTACACCACAATATCAGCTATGAATTAGATGTGTTACCTGCCTTTCCTGGCATAAAACGGAAGGATTAATCTACCAAATATTCTAACATGCATCCATTTTCATTTTCATCAATCCTTCCAAACTGATCCCACTACCAAGTTGCTTTCTAATTCCATATACCTCCTACATATCTCAAGAGTATAATGTTTATCTTTACTTCATTTTTAAAATTTTTATTTTCTACTCCAGGAAACTTTATTAATTTTTTTTAATACTGGCTTTTCAGATGGTAAGATTACAGAAAATTCATCACTAGCTTTCTTAGAGATGTCTCAGTTTCATGAGTGACAATTATGAAATGAAAAAATTCAGCTGGCAGAATTTCAATTTTCCTGTGGATGTCTTAACAGAAAATAGAGAGGACAAGAGTGGTAAAGTCTGTTGCAGCTATTTTGCCATACAAAGGAAATAGCATATTAAGAGTGTGTTTTGTTTTGCACTGCCAAAAACTAAGTTAGTTTGCACAATCCGGTTAAGCCTACTTCGGATAATGGCTGTGAATTTGAACAAAATATGTTGGAGTACTAATAACTATTTTACTCTCCCGGAGAGCCATTTTGAAGAACAGCTCAAACTGAATAAGCAGAAGTAGAAAAATCCCTGAACTCTTAAGGTCAAATCTACCTCAGCCTCATTCAAGCAGGGAAACACTAATGAATCAGGCGGCCTTCCGAATTCTCAGTCTATTAAGCTGCGAAACAAAAAGTATATCTTTGTCTTAGGTCGTTCACCATTTCTTAAGGGTATTAAACAGGATGTTGTAAAGTTGTTCATGAACAGCTTACTCTAGCTTCCTAGGTAACTCCAGGGTTTCCTTATAATTCACTTGATTAAGGACAAAGCCTAAAGCGGGCGTGGTGGCGCACGCCTTTAATCCCAGCATTCAGGGAGGCTGAGGCAGGCGGATCAATGTGAGTTCGAGGCCAACCTGGTGTAAAATGTAAGCCCAGGACAGTCAAGGCCACACAGAGAAACCCTGTCTCGAAAAACCAAAAAGAAAAAAAAATAGTCTATCTAAAACTGACCCTCTTTTCAAATGAGTTAATATGTATCTTTTTTATTGTTGGCTCATCATAGTTGGATGCTTTGATAATTCAGTATCTTCTGGCTTTAGTCATAGTAGACAATTGCTACATAGTCTTAACAACAAGGACAAAGGAAACAACAGCTTTGTTTTTATTTTGCCATTTTCTTTTTATTCTTTAGCACAAGCTATTCTGATGATGTTTAAAACTGTGATATCAATTGACACTGTCATGATCTGGAAATGTCTGTGAGGTCCAATGGGAAGTCTTAGCAAATATCAGCATACCTCTAAGGCAAGGCAAACTCTCAAGATAGATAATTATTTGAGAGTTTAGTACTAAAGATACAATAGGATGCTGAGGGAATGGTCTGTCTGATGCTTAAAGGTCAAGCAGCAAGCAAGTTTAATGCCTTGCAAAGTAAAAACAAAACAAAACAAAACATGTCAGTTATCACTGTGATTAGTGATGCTGAATGGATGCAAAGTAATTTAGGAGACATGAAGTTAAGCACATTTCAAGCGGTGTCAAGACTGATAACTTCAAATATCATGGTTCTTTTCTGACAATTACTTAGAAACGTCAGCAATTGCAAAAGCATCCTGCATAATAGTTATCTGTTCAAGAATGGCTCGGCCACTATAGTTGAGCAGCACTTCAAAGGCACCACGGTGGAGGATAATTCACTGACTCCAAGAAAAGAAAACTTATCTCTATACATCCATTAAGACATCATATTGGCATGTCTATCACTGGCAATTCAAATGTTGATTTTTCTTTTAAAGGAAAACAAATGCACACAGCAAGACAACACAAAAACCTGGTAGAGTAATTCATCCAAGTCAAATGATACAAAATCAAATGACACACATGATTAAATGAAAGATAGTGACTGAAACTAAAATTGATATTCCCAAGAACAGAAAGTCAACGTGTATACCTAATCAGATGCTAGAAAAGTAATGGGAATGCTGAGCTATATAGTAACATGTGAAAATTATTCTTATCCATGAAGATATTGCAATGTGGTTACCATGAGTCTTGTGTTTCCAGCATCTTCAACAAATGGTTCTGGTCTAACTACATGTCTATATTTAGAAAAATGAAATAGATCCATATTTATCAATGTGCACAAAACTAAAATCCAAGTGTATTAAAGACCTTAATATAAAACCAGATACACTAAATATATTAGGAAAAAAAGGAGAGAAAAGCCATGAAGTCATTGGTGCAGGAGACAACTTCCTGAATAGAACACCAACTGCTCAGGCTCTAGGATCAACAATTAATAAATGGGACCTCATGAAACTAAAAAGCTTCTGTAAGGCAAAGGACACTGTCAACAGAACAAAATGACAACCTACAGACTGAGCAAAGATATTCATTAAACCTACATCCAACAAGAGGGCTAATATCTAAAATGTATAAAGAACTCAAGAAATTAAACACCATCAAACCAAATGATACAATTGAAAATGGGGCACAGAACTAAACAGAAAATTCTCAACAGAAGAATATTGAATGGCTGAGAAACATTTAAAGAAAGGCTCAACATCCTTAGTCATCAGAGAAATACAAATCAAAACAACTCTGAGATTCCATCTCATACCCTTCAGAATGGCTAAGATAAAAAACTCAAGTGACAGCACATGCTGGTGATGATGTAGAGAAAGGGGAACATTCCTCCATTGTTGTTGGTAGTGAATACTTGTACAACTACTTTTGAAATCAATCTGATGTTTTCTCAGAAAACTGAGAATAGTTCCACCTCACGACCCAGCTGTAACACTCCTGGGAATATACCCGAAAAATGTTCCACCATACAACAAGGACTTTTGCTCAACTGTTTGTTCATAGCCAGAATCTGGAAACAACTTAGACGTCCCTTTATCAAATGGACAATGAAACTATGGTACATTTACATACAATGGATGTAATGTGAATAAATTTTAAAAAAGATTCTTGTTTTTTAACAAGGAAGCCTTCATGGAATTAACCTAAGATCTCTGCATATATGTTATAGCTGTGTAGCTTCATCTTCTTATGGGACTCCTAACAGTGAAACAGTGGCTATTTTTGACCGTTTTTCATGCTGGGACACTTTTATTCATAGTGTGTTGCTTTGTCCAATCTTAATACAAGGGGATGTGTCTAGTCTTACTGTAACTTGATATTCCATGGTAGGTTGATATTCATGAGAGGCCTGTTCTTTTTTGAGTAGAAATGGAAGAGGGCAAAGGAGAGGTGGAAAGGGGATAGGAAGAGGAAAGGGAAAATGTGGTTAGGATATAAAATAATAATAAAAAATAAAATAAAAAGATTGTCTCTGTAATATGAGAATGGACTATTATTGGAGTTAGACTTACTTAATGCTTTCTCATGTGGCCTCATATTGTTTCACAAAGAAAGCAGAATATAAAATGGCAGATTTGAGAGTATATGTATTTTTTATTTCATCTTTAATATGCTCAGAATATTAAACTTTCCATCCTCATAGGCAAGTGGCTATGTTGGAGTTTATGGTGGTCACTTGGAGTTTCTATAGACTAAACTACAAACTACTTAAGGACACTTCTGTGCTTTTTATCTCTTAACATCTATATATGGCTTTCCAGAAAACTTGTGGTTAAAAGAAGTAGGCTTAATTAAACTTGAAGATACTTTTCTGTCAGACTTCATAGTCTCATAAATTGATAGAGAGATGATCAAATAGCAAATGAGTAAAAATGAATGTCAGCGGTTTAGATGAGAGGTGTCAGGAAGTCTCTTCTAAATGCATCTCTTGCATTTAGTGTTCATGCTGGCACATGAGTGGCTCTCAGGAAGACCTGAGACACAGCAAAGATGTGATATTAGATCTATGCCTTGGGAGGTGGGTAAGGACTGAAAATGCTGTGTGCTAACGCTCTTCTTAGAGGCTGGCAGTGGAACTGGAAAGGGACATCCTTTGTTAACTTTATAGAAATTTATGTCTCTTCACTCTTAACGTATGCTGTTGTCTTCTATGAAGTGGTAGCTATCCAAATTTTCATGTTGATTGAGATTATATAAATCAATGTTAAAAGTTGCACAGAAGACATGAAAATATCTACCATTCTCTAGAGCTACTTCTGACTTTATATCCTAAAAGTTTCATGTCATTTACACATGTATTTTGTTGGATACATTTCCTTGATTAGTTCAAGTCAACAGACATTTACTGAGTATAACAGTCAGATAAGACCTAAAACTAAATACATAAAACATAAATCTAATATTATAGCATGAGTGTATTTAAACCAACTTAAATGGTTTGCTATGACTAGTTTATGGTACAGAATGTGAGCCTTAATGACTCTTGGTAAAGATTTGTTTTACTCCATCTGTTTTTATATTTCTATATCAATTCAACTGAAGAGTTCCCTGATATAAGTTAGTTAGGTTGTTTTTTATTTATAGTAACTATACTCATAAATAATAATTATCATGGACTAGGGAATGAGGTGAGGGCTCAGTGAGCAAAGTGCTTGCCACATAAGCAAGAAGACCAGAATTTGGATCTCCTAAAGGCTTGCAGTTCTGGGAGGTGGAGACAGGAATAGTCTTATGGCTTGCTGGAGAATATTATCTCAGTAATTAACACAGCTACAGTTCTGGGGAAGTATACAATGGCAGAACACTTATCTAACATGCCTGGGGCTCTTGGTTAAATTACCTGTACCAGAAGACCAAATTAAAAACAAACAAACAAACAAACAAACCCAACACACAACTTCACTGCGAAGCTAATAAAATACAGGAGTTATCTAATCTATAACCCGGAGTTTGATACTTTAGAGTTTGAAGCAGTCTATTTTCATTTACCTCAAAATAAATAAATATTATATACTTTAACACACACATTATCTAACAAAACTTCTCTTTAATTTTTCTTATCTTGGCTAGACACTAGATTTTAATTGAAGCAGTATTCTCTATATTAAAAAAAATGTTTAGAAAGAATTCTTCCTTCAAATTGTATTTAAAAACTGTTGACATTTTGTGAAAGAAGAAACGAATGTACTATTTTAGACAGAAAATTTGTCAATAGATCTCATAGCACATACAATTTCAAAGTCCTAGGTATGAGAACTCTTCATGTCTGTTCTTCAACTTGCCAGGCTCATTTCCTACCTCCCTAACATAATCACACACCACTGACTTCAATTTCTTGCATTCCGGGATATTGGCATAGCTTTCGTTACTCTGTTTTGGGTGATACACGCAAAGCTAGAATGCTTGTGACATTGTGGAGCTCCTTTCTGTCCCCTGCAAAGGAAATTTTATTTCTAGAAGTTAAGTCTAAATGGAAAGCCTTCCTTGATTTCTTTTCTTCCCCACTCAAGAACTGGGTGTTGCTTGAACTTTGTTTACTTTAGAGCCTCTCCCCATTATGATTATTTAACTCAACAAATTTTGATGATATTTTGTTTGCTGGTTTTTGCCTTGTTCTCCCTATGAGACTGTGGGTTTCTTCAGGATGGTGAGATGTACATCCTGTCTACTTTTGAATTACTTCTACTTAGGATAGGATCTGACGCACAGGTGTTTACTAGTATATATTTCATAATGAAATAAAATGTGACTAATTTGGATTTCATCATAGTTGCCTGGGGACTGGTATTGATGCTTACCTTGCCTTAGTGAACCTTTTCCCCACAGATAATGTGAAATTAATATTGTAAATAAGATTATACAGAGAATATTTAAAGCACTTAAGAGAATGAACTTTTTAAAACCCCTCAAGTACTTTATAAGCATCAATTTACATACAAATGACTGATATGCTAATTATAATTTAGCCATATTTGTTCATTAATAATGGGTCCTTAAGGACTTTACTAGACAATGGATTGAAAGACAGAATCATGTTAACTTGGTTTGTGTGCTTACATGTATTAGAGATAAATAAAAAGCATCTTCTTAAAATATTCTTTAATGCAAATAATGTTCTCAAAGTCAAAATGGCCTTTCTAACTTTGTAAAATACTTTGACTGTTGTTTTACTTCATTTTAGGAGTTAATATTATTATTTACAGGCTCAAACACAACCACAAAGGGTATTAGCAGAAACATTTTAGTTTAATTATTTCCTATACATTTCGCCTATGTCTTGTTCCATGCCCAATAATGAACTGTAGTGGCTAGTTACATGAATTTATCTTTCTTGAATGACAAAATCCTTCACATTCCCATGTTCTTACATGCATGACTGCTTTCTCTGGAATGGCCTCTGCTAATGTTTCACTATGAATATACCCATGGTGAAATAGTGCCCTTGAATTCAGAGAGCATCATAGTCAATTTTTGTAGCTACTTAACACAATTTTAACTTACATTTTCTCTGCTTTCTCAGAATTTTAAGTCTGTGGCACTTAAGGTTCATGTACTTGTGATACAATAACTATATATTTATGCCTACCCTAATTCGAAGGAAGGCTTTGAATGAAAAGATTGCATCCCATTTTCATTATTGTATCTCTTGCATATAAAGTTGTGTCTGGTACAAAGAAGGCAAATGTTGTTGGTTAGGTTATATTCTCCTATAAGATAAACTGAAGACCTGACTGTTGCTAGGTATGAATGTAGCTAAGCAATTGTTTTTCAGATGTAATCAAGTTAAAATGAAACCATACTGGATTCAGATGCACTCTAGATCCAATAACTGATGTCTTTTTCAGAGGAAAGTGATTTGGACACAGAGGGGAAAAGTGAACATGTGATGGAGGAGAGAGAGTTGGGAGTGATACAGATACAAACCAAGAAATGGCAAGGGCTGTTGGGAACCAGCAGATGCTAGGAGGGAGCAAGAGAATGGATTGTTGTTTAGAGTTCCCTGAAGGACCAACTTGGCTGATATCTTGACTTCTCACCTCAAGAATGCTAAGTCACTTAGTCTGTAGGAGTATTTTATATTGATGCTAAAAATCTGCGCATCACTTAGCTTTTATTGATGGAAAAAATGGATGACATATACTTTTATTTAGTAAAATACATTGTTCCATTGAATTTTGTAAAGTGTCTTTCCATGCCCACCAAGTTTCTAGGTCATCATAATGGAGAGTCACTTTATAGTAGTTTTTGACAAATGTTTAATTACACAGTGATTCTGGCTGGAGGGAAGGGGAAAGTCTTAAAACAGATAGTTGATGCTTCTTTCTACCATAATTCCCACTGGACACAGGGCAGAAATCTATCTCAAAGCTGCCCCTGAAAGATTAAGCGCCATAAGTAACCAGCTGAAACACCTTCTTTATTATGGGAAGTTCTCTTCCAAACCTTGGCTAGAGTACTATTATGGTTTGAATCCTAAAGGAAAATATTCTATATCTTAATATTTGCTCCCTAGGCAATGGCACAAGTTTAGATGTTTATGGAACCCTAGGAAGTGGGGCCTAGCAACCAGAAGTGAGTAGTTGGGGAGTGCGCCTTCAGGTTTATAGCCTGACCCCAAGATCCTTTTGCTTCCAGTCTGCTGTTCAAGACAGGATGAGCAGCTGGAGCTCAACTATCATGCCTTCTTCACTATGATGAGTTGCATCTCTTTAAATCACTAGCTAAATAACCCTTCTTACTTTAAGGTTGCTTTGTCAGGTATTTCATCATAGAACATGAAGGGAGTTACTAATCAAGTGTTGCTCTATACCACAGGCCATGCCATGCTAACGTTTTCATGCAAATGTGTAGAATGGAGTTAATATGGTTATTGCTGTTGTAAGCCTTATCTTAGAGCTATTTTAGAACAAAAAGCACAATGATGGACACAGTGAACCCAAATTTGAAGTTACATAAGATGTTTCCTCTCTCATCATTTTATTAACATGGCCTTTGTTAAGCAAACATTGTCATCCCTTACAATCATATAAAAGGTTGTTTACAAAAGGCTTTGACACAAGTCTTACATAAAATTCATATAAAACATCTTTTATTCATTTTTTCATTAAAAATTCCTTTTCTACCTCACTGCCTTTTTTCTGTTGACACTGATATTTTAGTTTTCTTACATTTAATGTCCTTCTCCTCCTCTGTTTCTAATTTCCATATGCCTTTCTCCCACTTGCCCATTTACAACTGTCGTCTATCATATTCAATGTAATGATGTCACTTCAAAAGTAGTTCAGCGCTATCCTTGTAGCTGGTTCTTTCTTCTCATCTCACTCCTTTAAAGAGTGTACAATGAGATAAAACACCAAAGTACAGGTAAAGAAATATGGCATTTCTTCAAAGTTGCCACACAGATTCTTTCCTGAAGATGCAGATCTGGTTTGCAGCTAGTGGACATGCAACCATTTCCTTGTAGGCAATAAAGTCAGTATGGGAAGGAATATAATTGAATAAAATCTAATCTTCCTTCCTTCCTTCCAGTGATGAGTTTAACTCAGAAAAGAAACAGTTGAGCAGTGATATCTTTAAATCCCACCAAGTATTATGTATTTATGATGTGCACACTAAAACCAGATGGAAATGCATCAAAGACCCACATACCAAGTATCTGACCAGTATGCTTCTTAAAATAGCTTCAGTAAAGTCTTGGCTATAAGAAGTTTATAATAGTTTGTCTGTGGACAGATCCTATCATTATCTCTCAGAGACCAACAGCAGCCTGCTCAAAGATTTCTACTGGGATAATCGTGGGTCCAGCCTTTACTTGAGTGAAAAAGTTTGAGGGCCACTCTTAGGATACCAGAGATTGTTTGGTTTACTTTTTTTAGTAAACACTGAGAATAAATGTGATAACTGAGTTTGTATTAACAATCAGTCTACATATATGTTTGTTTATTCTTCATAAACCCAAAAATATATATTTATCTCCATTGTATAAATGAAGAAAATGAGGCAAAAAAGTCATTTTTCTCATCCAAATCATGCATAGACTAATTGCAGAGGAACCAAATCTCGACAGTCATATTCTAACCACTATTATATACAATCTGTCTTAGAGTTTCACTGCTATGAAGAGAAACCATGACCATGGCAACTCTTATAAAGGGAAATATTTAATTGGGGTTGACTTACAGTTTCAGAAGTTTAGTCTGTTATCATTATGGTGGTCATCATGGAAGCAGACATGGTGCTGGAGGAGTCGAGAGTTCTACATTTGACCCAAGGCAGCAAAAGTAGACTGTGTATCACACTGGGTGTAGCATGAGCATATATAAGATCTCAAAGCCCACCTCAACAGTGACTCACTTCTTCCAATGAGACCACACCTTCTCCAAAAAGCCATACCCACTCAAAGAAGGCCACACTTGCTAATAGCAGTTAGAGATAATGTGTACCATAACATAAACTATTAATGTAGTTTTACATTTTAATTAATATATTTTTTTGTTTGTATAGGTGTTTTGCCTGAGTGTGTCTGTGCTGTGTCTGAATGCCTATGCCCACAGAGACTAGAAGAAGGCATCATATCTTCTGGGACTGGAGTTACAGGCAATTGTGACACATCATGTGTGTGTTGGGAATTGAACTCGGGTCCTTTGTTTCAAAGCAGTTAGTGCTTTGTTAGGAAACATCTTCAGTTTTTAACCCCACCCCTTGCAAAAGCCCATAAAATTTAGAGTAATGTTAATGTATTAATTAAATAAATTGATACTGAAATACTCATAAAGATAAGTTATCAGTCTTTGGCAGATTTTTTTAACTTACCATCTTATGCAGAAAATGCAAGCAAGATTACACATGACAGATACATAAAAACATTCACAAGAAATGAGGCACAACATGTCCCCTTGATGGGGAGGCCCAATGGCACTCGGAGGAAGGATAGTAGACTACCAAGAAGAGACTTGATACCCTAGCACCATATTCATGGGGAGGAGGTCCCCCTCAGTCACACTCATAGGGAAGGGGGATTGGAGTGAAAGCAGGAGGGAGGGAGGAATGGGAGGATGCATGGGATGGGATAGAAAATGAGATGTAATATGAATTATTTTATTTTTCAATAAAAATGTGTTTAAAAAAAAAGAAATGAGGCATATAATGCGCTTTGCTCCAAAAGTACTGTGAACTTATAAGTATGGTTGCATTTAATCCCAAATGCCTATAGCATGCATTGTACATTTAATTAAATTTGTGAGAAACCACAGCCATGTCACTGAGTGCTGGTGCCCTTTCATGATTTAAAAAAAGAAAACATGCCTTACAGAACCCATATGACATGTCATTTGTTCTAGCCAAAGGCCATTGCTGCTCTGTAGAGCATATTTTAAAAATAGTCACAAAATTAGAACTCAAAACAAAGGGCCTTCTGAGAATCACTGAGTGAGTTGTATAGTTTTGGTCAGGTTGTGTGGCAATACAATCAGGAAAGAAGAGAACAAATGTTCTAGATTTAAAATGATCTTAAATTTATGTGGTTGCCAAAAATTATGGGGAAGGAAGGAGAGAGAAAGGAGGAGTGGAGAAATAAGAGGGGATGACCAGGGAATTTGACTTTGATTTTCAGAAAGCATTTTTTGTCATCCGATTCATAGCTCTATTCCTTTCTCCCAGAAAGAAGTTATTTTTTTCTTTCTTTCTGGGCTAACAATGCTCTCTCCAAGAGTCAAAGAGCATCTAAGAAATACTTTACTACCAGGCATTAAAATCCTTCTTTGGAGTTATTGTCCAGGACTATCTAAGGAACTCCTAAAACATTATAGGCTATTGCTATTGCACTTGTTTTCCTCCTAGTGGTGGAAGGCAAATCCCTATTGCTCAAGATGTATGCACTTCAGTTACACTGCCCAGAGATCTTTGATCAGAAACTGAACTGAAAGCATCCTCCTTAA
This sequence comes from Acomys minous, assembly GCF_964271855.1. Taxonomy (NCBI): domain Eukaryota; kingdom Metazoa; phylum Chordata; class Mammalia; order Rodentia; family Muridae; genus Acomys; species Acomys minous. Next base: position 54,245,313 of record NC_140488.1, read on the forward strand.
GAACTAGCGTTTAGGGTACCAGGGCTACCATGCAAGCTTCCAAGGGAGGGCCTCCATACACTTCCCTGCACATTTCAGGATTTCCTTCCTTGTTTTTAATAGCTGAGTAGTATTCCATAGTGTATATGTACCACAGTTTCTTTATCCATTATTTGACTGATGGACATTTAGGCTGTTTCCAGGTTCTGGCTATTATGAATAAGGCTGCTATGAACATGGTTGAGCAAAATTTCTTGTTGTGTGCTGGAACATCTTCTGGGTTTATTCCAAGGAGTGGAATAGCTGGGTCTTGAGGTAGCCCTATTCCCAGTTTTCTGAGAAAGTGCCAGATTGATTTCCAAAATGATTGTACAAGTTTGCACTCCCACCAGCAATGAAGGAGTGTTCCTCTCTCCCCACATCCTCACCAGTATATGCTGTCAATTGAGTTTTTAAAACAAAGTCTTCTAAATCAACATGACAGATGCACATATGAACTTATAGGGACTTGGGGGGCATGCCAGGGTCTGCCGGGGTTTGCACCAGATAAGTTCCTATAGATAGAAGGAGAAGTGGACACATGCCCCCATCTCTAATCCAGAAGCAATTACTAATTGATAGCCATTTCCAAATGAAAATATAGTACCTTCCAAAGGAGTATCACTAGGGAAACAAAGTACTTTTAATGATAGGCTGCAAGCCCAGCAGTAGACAGCCAAGAGAAAGTAAACTCAATGAATTAGAGGTACCTTGTTTCTCAATGTTTCTGAGCTCTTCCTATTTTAAATTTTTTCTATTTCTTTTATTTATATTTTCTTTTCTGAGCCTGTAGGATATACACATTTCCAGTTTAGTGTGCAAATGGGTAGGTCTCCATTTCTTCTGTCTTTTCTTGAGCTTTTTCCTTCTCTTTGTTTTGTCCAATTTTGATGAGTTAGCTTTTGTGTTATTTTATTTTATTTTATTTTATTTTATTTTATTATTATTTTCCTTTAGAATCCTGTTGGTTTTCCAATTAGAGACAAAAAAGAGGTGAATCTGGATGGGAGGGGAGTTAGGGAGGAGCTGGGAATAGTAGAAGGAGGAGAAATAATAATCAGAACATGGTATATGAGAAAAAAATCCATTTTCAATTAAAGGAAAAAAGAAAGAAAGTAAGTAAAAGCTGGACAAAAGAAAGGTTTATTTTAGTTAGCAACACAAAAGTTCTCACATCTAGGGAGGAGCTTGAGATAGACATAAGTATGTATGAGCTACAGAGAAAATAGTTTCCTTAGTATTTCTACCAGTCTGAGTTGCAATACCATTAATTATAATACAAGTGGAATACACATGGAGAAAAGGCAGCATCTACAAATCTTTGAATCTTTCTGATTAGGGTTCTTAAGTGGAGATCTCATTCTTTAGTGTAAATAAAAATGTTTATCATGTTACATGAATAACATCCACATTCAAAAGCTTAGTACAGAAGTTAGTTCTGAACTGAAATAATTAGGAGCTGTGTGCTTACCAAGTCCACTTAAACTACATGAAAAGAGAAAAGGGGAAATGTGCCACTGAGTGATATATGTGAAACTGTATGATATAACCACACCAGAAGAGATACACTTGACATCTTCCACACTGAAAATGTGATTGTAATTGTTCAGTTTCTAGTTCATTTCTTACAGTAGACTGACGCCAGCTAGGTACATGATGGAAGCTGGCTAGGATAAAAAAGAGTGAGTAGAGAGGATAAATCCACAAAACTTTTATACCTGTTTATCAATGTCTCTCAATTCTTTATCCTTTCAATGAGCTTTAAATCTAAGATACAGATATAGGTATGAGCACTAAACCATAAGAGATATATTTTATCAATGTGATATAAGATAGCATATCTACAGTAATGAGAGAGCAGAGTTTATCTCTGATATGGAGTACCAGCAATTTTTCTTATCAATTTAAACAACAAAATTCAATTAAGAGTATGTAGGGCATGGACTCTTTCATTTTAGGGAGAAAAAAAATCCTACTTAAATTTCATCTAAGTTTATTTTTTGTTATTGTACATATTTTTCCTTCAATTTCCAGACTCAACCATTTGGTTGTCCATACATTAGATATTATTAGTATTTGTGAATTTCTTGAAATTAATGAAAACAGATTTCCTCCAGTACTGAAAAAGAACAATACCCTTCCATTTTAATCTAGTTAAAAGAAGAGGAAATATTAAAAAGTAAAGACTAGCTTCTAAATTCTACTATTCTTTCCCATTAAGTTGAAAATTGGATATCCAATTTACCACCAAGAGGGTATTCAAATATTTTTGCTCAATCCCTTATTGCTTCTAAATTCACTCAAAGGTGAGATTATTAATTCTTCCTGACATAAAATCAAGATTTAATGAGCAGCTGACAGCACTTAGGAAGTATAAGGAAATTTAATATGATAGTTTTGACTAAATAATGTGCTTTTACATATATGAGAAACACATTATGCAAAGTAATGGACATGTTGGTTTAGCTGCTAAATTCTAATAGTGATTAATTATGAAGGTGTATATATGTATATATATATATATATATAGTCTTTTCCAACACTTTTATCTGTTATATACATTCTATCAGACAACATTTTCTTGTATTCATTTTCAATTCAACTTATGTTATATTGAGTTTTAAGGTATTATAGGTGATAAAATAATCTTTGTTTTCATGACTTCAAACTGAGTGAGTTGCAGAAACAATACAAAATGATAGCATGATTTAAAAAAATCAGTGTGGAACTGAATAAGGACAAGGAGAAATCACATTGGACTTGAGGGTGAATGAGGGGTAGTGGTTTATGTAGTCAGGAGAAAAGTGACATGAAGGCATACGTGTTTGCAATAAGCCTTGAAAACTGAAACAAGTGAAAAGGATGAGTGAAGGCATGCAGTGGAGGGAGAGGCAAGGTATAGTAAGACATGTGAGCATGATGAATACATGTTGGGTACATTCGTGGGGTAGTGAGAAATATAGATAAGAAAGATCTACTTTAGGCAGATATATAACTGATTAGTTTATAGTAAACTATCTAGGGCTTGTCTCACCAACTGGATTCTAAACTATCTAGGGCTTGTCTCACCAACTAGATTCTGACATCCTAGGGAGCACAGGGTGTTTACATGTGTTTACTATTCCTATGGTAGCAAGCATACTGTCTTAGTCAGTGTCCTATTGCTGTTAAGAGAAACCACGATCAAGGCAATTCTTATAAGAGAGACTTTAGTCAAGGCTTGCTTATAATTGCAGAGACTTAGACCATTATCCTTATTGCGGGGAGTATGGTGGCATGCATGCAGGCACGGGGCTAGAGAAGTAGCTGAGTGCTACATCCTGATCCAGCTTGGGGCTGATATGGGCTTTTGAAGGCCACTCATTCCCAGTGATAAATCTCCAACAACACTACAGCTCCACAAATCCTAATCTTTCTAATCCTTTCAGTTTTACTTCTTGGTGACTAAGCATTCAAATACATGAACCTATGGGGACCATTCTTATTCAAGCCCCCATACATACCATATTTGGATACACAGTAGACATGGAATAAAATTTCAAGGAAATGAGATGTCCTAAATATTTTTCAGTGGATCTTATTCTTTTCCTCCATTTTCTTAAGCCTTCCTCTTAAACTTTCTTTTAAAATGAACTTGTACAGCCTTTGTATGATGAGACATAACTAGCATGCTAATCCAATGAGTCTGCAGCTGTTAAGATTGCAACCTAGAAGAATGGCAATGCCAAACTCAGAGAGTATATACAGTAAAACATTTCAAATAATATTTTAGGTGCATTTTATAGGAAAACTGACTTTTAGTCAGTAAAAATGACATGGTTTAAGTGATTTCTGTACAGATTTTTTTGCTTCAAGGTAGCCTCCATAGGGAAATAACATCAAAACTAAAATTGTTGTAGGAAAGTGGAAGTGTAGCAACACAGATCCTGTGCATTATTTGGTTTCTGGCTTCCAGCTATGTAGGAACTGGTAACAATCTATAAATCGTATATAGTTGATTGTAATAGCAATTGAATCATGAATTTTTGGAGTCAGTCTACATAATGGTTAACATGACATATAAAATAATATGCACTTAACTATGTGTAGTATTGATTTCATCTTTTACTAACTTTGATTTCCTGGGAAGAAGACATGTTTTATATGCTTGAGTGGATTTTAAATAAGTCTTACCAGTTTCCCCACATCCATTCAAGGCCCAATTCCATGTGATCCCATTTGTTTCTCTGAACACTGGGGAAGGGGATAATTGTAACAGTTTGATATGGGAAAGGGACCTCTTGTTGCTATGATAAATTAAATATAATGTAAAGTATTGTTTCTACATCAAGGGTGAACAATTCACTTACAAAGAACATTCAACAATTATTATAGCAAAGTAGCAAACAATTTACATTTAAGGTTAGCTATAGGTAAGTAATAGGTCTTCTGACACCCATAGGCATGCAGTGCTTAGTGAAAAAACAATATATATATTATATTTCTCATTATGCATTACTTTTAAGGGATTAAGATAAGCAGAGACAGCTAAAACACATTAAATAGAGGCTCAACTAAGAGTAACATAGAACAGTGGATACACAGCAAAGCAGTATTTGCTGGACATAACAGGGTCATTGCACACATGAACACACACTGGCTTTAACTACATATGCATGACCTGCATGAGATTAAGCCAGCCAAATCTCAGCATGTGTGAGAAGGGAATCATGAAAATCCACCCCTCACTGAGGAATTATTGGCAACTGAAAGCAGGGTTCATCAGTTTCTTTCATGGATAAGGCTCCAGAATTGTGACTACTCATATTCCAGGAAATGATCCCACATTGATGCACAGACAGGCAGCACTAAAGAGAGTCTTTTTTTTAAAAAGAGAAAACATGAAATTGTGAAAGAAAAGTGGTCATGGGGATAGGTAAGGGGAAAAGTATAGGGATGGCTTTGATTAAACCATTATATGCATGTGTGCAATTCTCAAACAATTAAAGACTGTTAAATTTGATATGGCATTTTCCACAATATTTAAATTCTGTAGCAGAGTAGATCTAGACATATATTATGTGAGTTATTCCCATTTAGGAGTAAAATCTATTTCTGTGGTAGACCCAGGCCTCCAGACCCTGTTACTTTTATTCTGAATTCTTTTGAATATTGTGTTTGCCATGCAAACAGCTTGAGTGTCCCTCTTCTTAGCCTGTGAAATTGGAATTACTGAGGTGGTAGCCCCAACTAATTAACAGACATACTACTAAAGGTATTCTAAACTCTTAAGCCCCTGCACAATCTGAGGAGTACAGTTGAATGAGTGGCTATAGGTGATAGCAAACTTTGGAACTACATGGCTGGGCCAAGTGTACAAACTGTAGTCATGAACAGTCCTTTTAAGTCATTCAATTTTTGGTTCATTGTACTGCAGCAGGTAATGGATCTCCCATCTTATAGCAGTTCTGCTCCTTGGTTCTTCATTTCTCCTGGTCTTTCTTGCTACTTCTTTCCATTGTTTATCTTTTCTTTACCTATTTACTTGGTATTTCTTGGCTGCTAAAAAATATTTCCTCTACTGCCTTCTTGACCAGATATTATGATTTTGTTACTGATTATAACACAAATGAATAAAATCAATATAAGAGGTTTTTAACTATTGGATATAGAAAGACATAAACATCACTCTGGGCTGTCACGGAGACAGATTATGACACCTGTGGTCATGTGTCATAGATATATGAGATTACGTGACAGTGTAATGCTCTAAAACTCCCCTAGGAAAGACATACTGAAGAAGTTTCTTCAGACTATGATTACATAAAGTGAATCACCTTTTCTCAGTTGTTACTCAGGAGGAAGTACACTTTCTTATTTACAAACAAACTAGTAAGTTATCACAGTTATGCTTATTTATTTATACATAATGTAAAGAAGACGAATGTAGTACATTTGGGTTCTTCTGTCCTGAAATTTTGGACACCTAGCACCTACTGCTAGGTAAGTTCTAATATCACCAAAACAGACAGGAGATTGTCATATCCATATCTACCATCCTAAGTTGAATCTATCAAACTTCCTGAAGCATCATAAAAATGGACCATTCAACTGCCTTGCCGACATGTTCTGGGAGACTTTACCTCTCTCTTTGCAGTGCGTTCTTAGAACCCTTATAGGTAAAAGAAACTTGTTAGTACCCACTGTGGTCCTAATTGGTAATTTAAACATTTGTGCTTTGGTTTCTTTTAAGAAAACATAGAAAGCACATGTTGAACATTTTTAATTTATAATTTAAGAAACCAGGACTCTGAATTGATAAAAAAAAAAAATCAGAAAGAATCACAAGTGCTAGCATAGTGTTCTCATGTGATGGGGCACAGTCAAAACATAAGCATACTAAGACATTATATGAACTTTCCTTCAGGCTGTGAATATGGGATAGGATACGAAACCTCAAGAACATCATATTCAGAATTATGCCCTATCCCTGAGATATTTTATAGCATGTATGTAAAGTCTTCAAATTTCACTGAATCAAAAACCTGAGATGTGTGATACGAAGCATTTTATATAAGGTACTTTCCATCTGTAGTTCCTCATTATAATTGGACAAATACATAATTTACTTCCACTTTTATTATTATGTTTCCCTAATTATCTTCTTATATAGTGCATATAAAAGAGAAATAAGTCTACAAAGCAATCAGCGTAGATAATCTTGATGCATGCATGTGCACATACACACAGACACACTCAGGAAAACACAAGCACATCTGTAAGTACACATGTGCACCAACTATATACATAGTATAAAGAAGAAAATCACTGGCTCTCATAGGTCATCTGCTTCCCATCTCAAGCATACGATGGCATAGCCATATAGAAATATTCACATTACTTTGAGGTATAACAAAAATGCAGATTCACTAAAGCAGAGCCCAAGGTCATTAAACCTTCCTGGAAAGTTCTTCATTAACCTGCCCTATTTTCATAGTGCATGTGATATGTAAGCCATGATCATTGAAAAGGTGACTTGAGAGAGCAGACATTGCCTTTTCCTTGTGATATGAATTTGTTTTTCCTTCTTAGGTTCATCATGATATCACATTCTTTCTTGGTGACATCATAATGATTCACTTGTCCAATATCTATAAAATTTAATCAATCCCAACCTAAACAATATTTAATGCAAATGCTACAGTGGGAATAGTGCTGCTCACCCAGGTGTGTATTCTAGAGGACTAGAACCCTTGCTAAATACACTTAGCTCTCTTCTTCTTAGCTTCCAGACTCAAATTCTCTGTAATTTCCTTAGCTCCAGAAATGTAGTTTGAGATTGACAATTTTAGAGAGGCAATCTCATGGTATCTTGAGGAGTTAGGTTACCCCTGAGGAATGAGTCATTTTTACTAGAAGTACAAGGGTCCTTCTCATTCCCTCACACATATACATGCACACACCCTTGAGAGGGCTTCATGCACATATTTCTACTAGAAAGTTTAATGCAGCCTATGACTAAGTACTTAAAAAATTGGAGCTGGTGACATCAGATTGTACATTTAAAACATATGAAAAAAGTCAATCTGACTCTTTAGAAACTAAATAAAATATGATTTTAAATAAGCCTAGCAGGCTAGTTGGAGTTTACCCACTATTTACTTAATTTTAACAAGCAGAACATTACCAGAACATTCTAGAAAAAAATTAGTTTGATATCTTATTGCAACTCCTGTAAGGGTATCTATTTCCAGTTGTGAATTTCAATTACCTAGAGTTCATTGTTTAATCAAACATACTCTCCAAGTTAGGATGACTATAGCTGTGATGAAATACTATGACCAAAAGCAACTAAGGATGAAAGGGTTTATTTGGCTTACATTTCAATATCACAGTTCATCATCAAAGGAAGTCAGAACAGGAACTCAAACAGATCAGGAACCTGGAGGAAGGAGCTGATGCAGAGGCCTTGGAGGGGTGCTGCTTACTATCTTGTTCTTCATGGTTTCTTATAGAATCACAAACTACAAAGTCAGGGGTGGCACCACCCACAATTGGTGAGGTCCTTCCACACCAATTACTAAGAACATACACTACAGGTTTGCCTACAGCCTAATCTTATGGAGGCATTTTCTTAATCAAGGTTCCCTCCTCTCAGATGACTATAACTTGTACCAAGTTGACATAAAACTAGCCAACACACACACACACACACACACACACACACACACACACACACACACACAGAGAGAGAGAGAGAGAGAGAGAGAGAGAGAGAGAGAGAGAGAGAGAGAGAGAGAGAGAGAGAGAGAGAGATATGGGAAACAGGATAAAGATAAGTAAAATAGCAGGAAATTGTGTTCATTCATGCAGACCTGAAATTGTAAAATTTCTCACTCGGATATTATCCATGATTCACTGTAGCTCATCTATTTCTAGTCTGGATCTTGAATTGAGTGAATTTGAGTAAATATTTGCTAATGCCAACAGCATATTGAGTATGACAAGGATAAAAGACAAGCATGGTCTTTAGGGATCTTAGGCTCCTAGAGCAGATGGATAATCATGGAATAGCTGCTTAAATTAATGCTTTAGAAAGACAAAACACTTTTGATCTGATGGCATTTACTCCCTCATTTTCTTCATCTGTAAATTCAATATAAATTTAAATAATTGGTGATGAGTCAAACATGAAACCTATACCGCAATTTGTATATGAAATATCCTCATTTGGTAGAGATAGTATACAAAGTGTAGAACTGTACAGTATTTCTCTAATTGCTCTTTTCATTCTGCATCTTATCCCCAAACAGGGTATCAAGTGAAAATTAACCTGAGTTCAGGAAAATTATAGGTCTAATGTTGAGAATGTAGATTTCAGATTAATGTCTACTATACTTGCATTTGTGTCTTACATATTCTACACACCAGGCTACAAACAGCCTTAACTCAAGTAACAAGTTATCTGTTTTCTTTGTGATACTGATTTATATCTCAATTATTCTTCTTCCCCCAAAATGATAGAGGATCATAGCCAGCTTTAAAATGAATGAAATTCAAGGGAATTCCAAACTTGAAGATGTAATTTTTCTAGGATTTGGTTTTCAAACCATTTGACAGTCAGTATCAAGAAAAACAAACACAAACCCTATTGTTTTAAGTCAAAAATTAACCATTACTCTTATCCATTAGAGAATCTTGGGCTTTCTGCTGAAGGCTTTATGGGAGATCGATTCTAATCAGAATTTAAAATATTGAAAATTTCAGGTTATCATACCTCTTACTACCATTATTATAGATAAGACAGAACAGAGACTGGGAAGGATTGGAATTATTTTGGTCTCTGTTAGATATTTTTCACAACTGAAGGATTTTTTGATAAGTTACATTTAAAAGTGTATAAAATTTAATTTAAAATATTTGTTGTTTTAATTTCCATGTGTATACCTGAGTGTATGTATGTGCAGGTGCCTGTGGAGGTCAAAGGATGTGTCCGATCACCTGAAACTGGAGTTAGAGAAGGTTGTGAGCTGCCATGTGGGTACTAGAACTCAAACTGGGGCCCTCTAGGAGAGCATCAAGTGCTCTTAACCACTGAGCCACAACACTTAGTTTCTAAATTTTTGTTTTTATCAGATTACAATACTGGTTATTATAATACAATAAACAATATCATTTTTCCTCTTCTTTCTATGTATACTTATCATTAAAAATTTAACTGGTGTGTGGGTTACAAACACAAATAAACAAAAATTGAAACTAAATACAGGCTGATTAGGTACAGTTAAAATTAATCTCAGTAGTATCAAAGTGCAGAATCCTTACACGGAGTAAATTTCTTTTTCCATTATTTTAGAGATGAATCTACTTAGATAGAAATCAACCGCAAAGGGAAAGTCAATTTTGTTTATCTTCACTTTTGACTTTATTTGAGAGAGAATTTCTGGCTAGCACAGCATCCATTTCAATTTGTTTCAGTGTAATGTGCAGCAGATACACTTGATTAATGAACTGATTAGCAACTTCATTAATTATTTTTCCAGTGTTTTTTTCATTATCAAAGCTACTGTGAATCTTTTAAGTTGGTGCTCCTTAGTTGTGGCAGTCCAAAACTTTAAAAGTAAGTTGGCTCTTATAAAAAGGTATGGACAGAAAATATGAAAAATATCTCATTTCAAAATAGATTTCTAAGGAGATTTGTCTTATATATCAATCCTACATATGCTTCATTTCTCTAAAAGCCATAAATATACGGGATTACAAAGCTTTTTATAACATTTTATTACTATTAAAGTTACATCTAACAGTAGGTAAAAAATCTCAGATTTTATTGACAATGCAAAATTGGTAAGTTGTGTTATGTGCTGAAGTCATGGAAATGAAAGAGCTGACAGCATAGCATAAAGGTAAACCAAGGCGAATATTGAAGTTGTTCTTTGTGTTAATCAATCATTATGACCCAACAAGTTACCCTAAAACACAGTGCATCCAAGTAATGAACATATATATTCATTATTCATTCAATGAAATATATATTAAGAATCTGTGTTCAACTGAGGTGCTACTTTTGACATAAGGTCTGATATGAACATTAAAGCTGTTGCTAGGGAGATAGCTCAGTGATTAAATTGTTTGCCACACAAGATTGAAGACGTGGAGTTTTGATCTCCAGGACCCCTGTCAAGGCTGAGTGGTCACATTGGCCTTCGTGTGTGTGTGTGTGTGTGTGTGTGTGTGTGTGTGTGTGTGTGTGTGTGCGCTGTTAACATGTATCGATGTTACTGACATGTATAATATGAAGAAGTCATGGTTCATAAACATACTAAATTTGTTTTTTCAGTGAAAAGCAAGATTGTTACTTATGGAGGATTCTAAACAATGATTGAACTATTTAAAGTCAATTAGTAAAATTATGACCAGTGAGATGGCTCAGTAGATAAAGGCACTTGCTATACAAGCCTGACAGAGAACCAACTCAATAAATTGTCCTCTGGCCTCCACATGTACCCTGCTGCATTCCTCTCCATCATTCACACGCAATTAAAAACATAACAAAATTAGGGCTGTAATCCTGAACAGAAGATTCCTTTAGTACACTAAATTTATAAACAATTAATTTTCACTAATTATAAAAATATCTTATTAAACTATTTATATAATTTTAATGTTTCATTTGGGATGTCAAAATCTCATTTCTAATTCCAGAACATTTATTTACTAAATAAGGATAATAAATGTAATGAAATAATAAATATTTAATGATTTATAAAATGATATAAAAGTTTGAAATTTTAAGTAATACTAGCCACAAAGAATGGGTAACATACCAAAGCAGAAGAAAGGAAGAACAGAATATAAAAATTCAATGACTAAATGAATGTGGTAGCAGTTATAGACACAGGAAAGAAAAGAGTGAAATCTACAAAGTAAATAAATCCAGAAGAGGGTAAGGTGGTTGGAAACATTAGAATCCAGCCACTAAAGCAGTTAAATATATTTTGATATGTTCTGGAAGCAATGGAATTATGTCTATACATATTTGAAGTACAGTTCTCTAGAAAGTATATACCTAGCTTAGAGAAGATGCACTGATACTGGAAGAAAAATGATTTGCTTTTTATTTCAGCTCATTTTAATTGAATTAGAATTAATGAATTGAGTGGATACAAACCACTATGATTTCACAGGGAAAAAATCTCCTTTGATACAACACTGTCAAAGGGAAGCAACAAGATTTTCCAAAAAAATACCATAATAAATTATTGTTTTTGTCCTCTGTTCTAAAAGAAATTAATGTAAGATTATTCAAATCCACAAAAGAATCATCAATAATTGCTAAATGCAGAGGAAGAGTTGATAAAAAACAAAACCATATATTTACATGGTCTTAAAGTGCCTCCTCATGGATAGTTTATTAGTTAAAGCAGGGAAAATAATCCCTATAATTTGGAAGTACCTAGTAACAGAGTGACCAAATAATCAAGCTTAACATCACCAATGAGGGACAGAGAGACACTGTGTTCTTACAGATGTGAAACCCTAAGAAGGACAGAGTTTGCTTATGTAGTGTTCTGGGTAGGAGTGCATGACTTGAATTAATCATGAGAGAAATGCAAATTGATGAGCTGTGTATAACATAACCAAGCAGGTTTTCTACATTCAACAATATGATACAGTGCCCCAATTCCATTGCTTCCTGAAAAAAATAAAATGATTTTAAGTGGATTAATGGCAGATTGAAAAGGTCTGAATATAAATGTAATATATAGTCCAGGGCTGGATGAGGTACTGGAACAATTGCTAAACTGGATATAAGTGGCTGAGTAGGTGAATATGTTGGTTATTGACAGATTTCCTGAATTGGTCAACTTACTATTATTGCCCTAGAAACTAATCTCATACTTAGGTACTAATCATTGAAGTATTGAAAGACAAAGCGATATAACAAAGGAAACGTGGTTAAACATTTAGAACCAGTTATATCTATTCATGTTCTGTTGTCAACAGCACAAGTCCACTGACTAGGTGTATTATAAAGAAAGAAAGTTTACTTTTGCTCATGGTTTTCAAGGTTGATAGTCTAAGGTTTCATCTGCTGATGATTGTCTTATGGGCAGTACAGGCAAGGTGCAAGGAACACACACGTATCTGCATGTCTCTTCAATTCTCTTTTAAAGACCCGAGGGTTCAGTCCTGGAACTTGACTACAATGACCTTATCTAACGCAAAGAATTTTCTAAAGAGCTCACGTCTAACAATCATATATTGATTAACGCTCAACATCCAATGCTTTGGTGGGGCACTGAAACTAGAGCAATGGTGATCCGAAGGAGAAAGTATACAAGAATATTGTTATTCATTTATCCTCTGTGGAAATTTGTAAAGTTATTTCAAAATAAAAACATTAAGAAATAAAGATGAGTTTTGGGAACTCAGTCTAGAGGGCTTACCCACTAAAATAAAAGCTGACCATCCATTGAACACAGCAAGAGAAACCAAATTTTTCAAGTAGCAACCTCAGGTGTCTGCTATAAGTCAGTCCAGGATAAGGTAACTATCTGCCCTCTGAACACATACAATGTCTGAGAGGTTCTGCCTCTGGACAAGGAAGAACTTGTTTCATAACATGGGGTTTTTATTTCATGTGAAGTGAGTAGAAGACATTTTTATGTGTTTAAGATTGTTTCTGAAGTACATTTGTGACTTTTACTTTGGTTATAGTTACTTGATACAATTCTTCAAACAGGATCACGAGAGAAATAGCCCAGAGTTAAAGGTGCCCATACTCTTAGATTTATGTTTTTGTTGATGTTTTGTTTCGCTAACCTATTTCTCTTTCCTATTCTTAGTAGCTTCTTGCTGGCAGAGCCGCTTGCTTTGCTTCAAATCGGCTTTCTGCCCAGAGTGGGGTAGAAGCCTCTTTTGGAGGATGACAGTGAGCCACAATTCAAGTTGGAATCAGATTTAGTGACACTACTTTAGCCTAGACTAGAATGCAAAATGAAGTGGAGACGTTTTACAGCTCACCACACTGCCCTTGCATTCACTTGGAAAAAAACTGTTCCAAAGCACTGAAGCTGGCTTTTCAGAAATATTATAGTTGTAAAAACTGTGACACCAGTAATGGTTGTGCCAAGCATGGGTTTTATTTTAGTAAGTTGTTTACCTATGCCAATATTTAAGTGTACTTCTGTGCAAAAAGATGCAGATAATAGTTCTCTTTATAGAAAAATCAATGTACCCAAATAGTCATAAAATACAACAGTGTGTACATGTGCATGCATTATGCAAGTACAAATAGTTCTGAATTGTGCCAGATGTGATCTAATCATACTGGAAGTTCTATTTAGGTATATAATATTAAAAAATGCTGAACATACCCTTTTCTTTAAAGCAAAGCCATACATTTCACATTACCACTAGCAAATTTTATTTGACATGTAATTTTAAAATGAAGTTACTCTAATCTAAAGTAATAGTGAGACAACACAGATAAGCAATGAAGCCTTTCATAAGACAAAATGGATTTTAAAATTCTAGAGAGTTTTAGTTACAAGTAATTAGAAATGCAATTTAGAACACTTAAATGTATTTCTTTCAATGGTTAATTACATTAGAACAGCTATTGTTCCAAATGGTGATGGACTAATAAATTGTAATAATCACCTCTGTAAAAATTGAATTGCAATGTTTTAATAAGCAGTTTACATGGCTAGAGAAACCTATCTTTTCCAAACACTGGAAACTTACTTCAGTATAGCAGTTTGTTGGTATATACACAGATACAAAAAGATATCTGCACATAACAAACAGACTAAGTATGTTTTGCTAAACAAAGTCGGCCTCTGGAAGGCATTTTAATTGTGTGTATGCCTTGTCTTTAAAAATTCAGGTGGTAGAGTGGGTTTTACCAGAGTATATATTACTTCTAAAAATAATCTCAGATTTATGAAACCATAGCAGGTCTGTCTTCAGACTCTTTCCTTCTAATGTATTCCTCCATCTAATTTACAAATATAGTCTTTATTTCTAGTACAAATAGAAAGAAAAAATGAAAAGGAGAGGGAAATGGCAGACCTAGACAGAAAACAGACAAAATGAAAAGAGGAAACAAAGCAAAACAGAAGTGAAAGGAAGACAGGAAGAAATGGGGATTGAGGAATAGGGAATGGGGAAGAGGAAATGGAGATTGGGCAGGTGGAGGGGATGGGAAGAAAGGTAAAAGAGGGAAAGTGAAGGGACTCTCCACCTTTCTGAAGGCTGTTGAAACTCACTGGGGTAGTTCTTGGAGCCATGATGTGGTAGAAGGTCCTGAACATTGGTTTCTCCAGTGCAACGAGACTGGGGAAGACTTGACTTTGCTGTTTAGCCACTGCTTTACCATTTGGACTTTCTTATGCCATGGCACCATAAGCAAGAATGTGACAAGTACTTAAAGGTAAAAATTACCAACAGTGAAATTCACTGCTTCAGTCCTCTGATTTTTTAGGAACTGGTTCCCTTTAAGCAGTGACTGTACTGACAACTTCATTTGTTTTTCTCTCCCACACCCTGGGAGATAGCTGAAATCTCTTCTGATTTCTCTGTATCATGGACCCCATATCAGCAAACCCGTCAAAGAGAAATTTCATGGCTCATTTCCCCACATTTCTTTTTATTTCAGAGTTTAACTTTTCAGGTTTTGGCTGGTCTTGGCAACTTTCTGGTGCCTTGAAACAGAATTTTTCTTTTATTTGAATTGTGTGGATGTTCGTGGGAGAGTATTCAGCTATGGGTTCCCACATTGTTGCTAAAAGTAGAAATGTACTCAGGCTATGATGCCCCCGGCCCCTTAATAGTCTCTCTAACCTTCTTGTCATGTGATTGAGTCTTAAGTATTATTTTCCCCTACTAGGAACATTTGCCCATTACTTCACTCATCCTGTTGTAGTCTTACACACTGTTAAATATCCTTTTCATATGATCTAGGAAGCATGTATTTTCTACTTTAAAGAAAGAGCCTTGTGGCAACACTCAAGCTGCTCTTCCAGTCTTGGGTACTAGAGATTCCCTAATCTCAACTTCTAAAGAACTTAGAACTATGGTGTTGGAACTTGGAACTCCAAAACAGAGTTAGGAAAATTTCCTGTGCATGCTGTTAACTGTTAATAGTACCACCATATCAATGCATCACAACTGATTACCACTTCTTATTTACCTGTCTCTACCCTTCCCTTACTCTGTCAAGCAAATGAGAGCAGAGAAAATGTCAAGTTTATTATAGTATTCTCTGTACCTTTTCATGGCATCTTCTAAGCACTTAACAGAATAACACAGTGACATTTTTATTGAATGCATGTTAGGTAATCAGCTAGTGAATAGCAAAATTGTATTAAATACCTAGCTCAGTGTCTTTCCACTCTTCCTCCTCTTCACAGTAACCTCTCTATCACATCTGCATAATTTGATTAAAATCAAGCTACCTCCACGGTTCCATACACTACTCAAGTGAAAATCAGTATGAATAAAACAAGATGGAAAACTAATGTAAATCATTACAAAATTCCTTCCAAGAATACCAATGAAAAATTCCATTCATAATATGAAAAGGAAAAGGTTATCTGTATCTCTCTGTGACTCAAATTTTCACATCAGCTTCATGGCAGCACAATTTTAATAGTTTCATTCTATTCATTCTATTCCATGATCTGTCCCATACTATCAGGAAAAGAGCAAATGTATATCTTTTCCCTTAGTTAAGGCAAGTTTGGTAGCTTAGCCTTTGCTCCTTGTAACACCTCTAGTTCCTCAACCAAGCCCATCTAATTTCTTTCAACTTTTGTACAAACACACACACATACGCACACACACACACACACACATGGGAAGAGAGAGAGAGAGAGAGAGAGAGAGAGAGAGAGAGAGAGAGAGAGAGAGAGAGGGAGAGGGAGAGGGAGAGGGAGAGGGAGAGGGAGAGGGAGAGGAAGAGGGAGATGGGGTACTTGTGGAGAGCTAAAATGTATAGTCTTTGTCTTTCACATTTGTATATAAGTCTTCTCTGCAAAATTTTCTTCTGGCACCATGTTAAAGTATATTTAGTTTCTTCCCTTGTTTTATGTTGAATATTATTTGACAACTGACCTTAATTATAGAATAGTGGTACCACAGTAAAGCAATTTTAAGCAAAAAGAACTAAAATTCACAAGTTTTAACATTCACTGAGATATGACACATAATGTGTGTCATTTAAAGTTTACTGAATAAAAAGCAAGTGCTTTGAGAGTTCACATAGTTTCCAACTATTTTCTCAACCTTGTATAATTTCTGTTTTCCACATTGACTACCACTAAAACTGAGTATGCTAATTTTTCCTCTTTGATGCTGTCCCTTTTGTTTTATTATCTGTGCCTCAGACACGTTTGCTCCTGACTTGCTGCAGAAGTATGGCATTTCAGTGACATCACTGACAATCCTATGGTAAGCCAACTCCGATTTATAACATTGCTTAAATGGGAAATGCATTCTGGATTTCAAACATATGACATCCAAAAAAGTTTCTCCACATGAATAATCAGGATTCAAACATTAATATTCTCTACATCTGCAACAATATGCCTTACAAGCAATTTTCAAGATGGGGACTGCCTCTATTTGAAAATCTTATGCTAATATTACTATAATCACTAGGAAGAAAATGGTCAGACAATGAGGCTCCATGCTTGAATCTTTCTTCCTCATTTTTAATTTTACTCCTCCAGTCTATCAAATTAGATTAATGTAAATCCTAACAAAAATTCTGTCAGTACAACAGATCTTCTATTTTTAATCTTTTAAAAGTAGTTTTCGACACGTATGATACCAGTTAAGTCTTCAGGTTACAGAAACATCCCAATAGTTATAGTAATAAAACTCCTAGAATCAAGTAGATATATTGAGGCAGACGCTTTCTTTTCAGAATTCTATTTAATGAATTTTAAGTTTTCTTCTGCAAGCAGTGGGCTCAATCAACTTATCATCTTTGCCTACCAGCATTAGCTAGCCTAGGAGCAGCAGAGGAGAAAATAGACAATGACTACTTCCAGGGTTGTGGCTGCAAAGACAGGAGCAATGGAAAGATGAGGAATAACTAAATGAAGAGCTCTTTAGAGTTGAAATGGTTGGTGCCAAACTCATAGTTCTATGGGAAAGAAATGGCTCTGAGAGACAAAGGTTGACTGCGTCATAGGCTTAGAACATCTTTGGGGAAAAGTACAAGGAAGATATAGCTGTGTTCAACTAAGAGAATTTTAGAGTACACAGATAATTTAGAGAACCTTAAAGGGGAAAAACAGAGTAGAAAAAAGATGATGAGACGGGTTTATACACCTGTTATCAGACCCCAAAGGTCTGGATATTGAGGCAAGAGGTCACAAATTTAAGACCGACCTAGGTAAGATAGTGAAATCCTGACAGTTGCCCCCAGAGAGGACACACACACACACACACACACACACACACACACACACACACACACACACCCCACACACACACACACACGCACGCATGCACACGCGTGTGAGCACACACACACACACACATGGGCAGGGAGGGGAGAAAGAGAGAAACATAAAGAGATGGAGACACAGAGACACATGGAGACAGGGACACCCAGAGAGAGACAGAGAGACAGAGAAACAGAAAGACAGAGAAAAGAGCAAGGTGTTTGTGGGCAGTGGACCTAGACAATCAAGGACTCAAGCGACAGTCTAAATTAAAGCTCACTCATGAGAATTTGAACCAAGGATACTGAGCTCTTTCATTTTGGTAGTAGGAATAACTTGCTTGGTATGGATACTAAAAAAGGTAGATAGTCTATTTCCATTCTAGGTTTTGTTAAATAAAAACCAGATATAGGGGCATTGGTTTTTGTTTGGCATTGCCTTCTTAAAAATCTAAATCTTTTAAATTATCTCTAAGAAAATGTACTATAAAACGATTTTAACATTATTAATAAAATCATGCTTAAATAAAAATAAATAGCCTGGCCACTGGTCCCTACTTCCATTCTTATAGATTTAGCAAGAGGAGATTACATCCTAAGGCCCTCAGAGCAGTGGTATTTTGTTCTTCAGTTGGATGTGATTTTTTAATATTACCGTTCAAATCATCCCCATTCTCAGAGTCACCATCATCTGAATAATGTAAGCCCTGTATGACTGTTTCAAAGATGTTTGTAGAGGCCATGACTGCTCAGGGGAAGAAGAGCTTTCTCAGATAAAACTACACATTCCCGCTTGAGGTCATTTTTTGTTAGGAAAGGAGGTCTGACAAGGCTCCACTGATATTAACTCAATCTGCCATTCTAGAGTACAACCATCTATGGATGAATACTAACTTCTCTGCAGTCCAAAATGTGAAATGTCTGCCAGAGGCCTGGTTTGTTGACATTGATCAAGGTCATATTTTTGCACTGGAAGAATTTCATTTCACAAACATCTTTCCTTTATTGCAGCCATGTGAATTAGGCCCAAATACAGTGGCTTATATAATGAACCCAGGTAAAAAGGAGTAATATGTCTATCCCAGATATTCTCTGTATCAGCAATATTTTAAAAGTGACATCATAGAAAACATACTGTAGTATTTGATTACATGTAAATGGGTAGATTATAAAACCACTGCATTTTTTGGTGAATTTACACATTTGATATGTAAAGTAGGAAATACATTATATTCTTTGTTGTTTTAATATGGCACATCAGATGCATCTTTTCTCTGATGCTTGCTCTTTTGTTTATTCATCTTTCCATTTATTCAAATATGTCTGAAATGCCTAAGTTCCAAATAAATAACATGTTGAATGTTGGATCTATAAATAAGTAAGACACGGTGCTCTCAGTGGGCTAACAGTGTAACAGAAAAGATATGATGGGGGAAAGAAGCCAGACAAATACAAAAAGCCCAAACCAACCAACAACCAAACAAATAAACAGAAAGAAACATACAAACAGTGATTAGTAATTGAGCCAAATAGTTTGAAATTTTATGGGGGAGTTTATCAAAAGATAATAAGGGAAGGCAATTTAGGCAGAGGGACATGGTAAATAAGTATGAGAAATGAATGGATAAGAGAAATGACTTGTAACTAGGGAGCTGTTATTAAGATTGGCACAGAAGTCCAGGTAAAAGAAGGTAAGAGATGGAAGTAGGAGGACTGTAGATTTTAGCTGTTGTTTTAAAAATGAGTGTGTATATCACACAAAATGATTCTCATGTAGAGAAGGAAGAGCCAGGAGGCTGAAGGTGGAACCCTGGTGGATAGGGACATTATAAGGTACAGAAAGAAAAATGAAATAGCAATGGTAAGAGGAAATAAGAAGGTATCAGAAAAATTAGGAAACGTGTGGTGTCCTAAAATAACACTGATACTTAACTTTGTGGAGAACCCTATAAATGATTATGGAAATTCATTTATGAGTATTTATCACACTAGGAATGAATGGTCCTGCTGTACAGCTCAAGCAGACTGATCACTAACACGGTAAATACTATAATTTAACATACCCTAAGGATCAAACAAAGATACAGTAATGACAGGGAGGGGCACTATTCTACAGTTTTACATTAAGGCCTAATTAATTCTTTCCTCCAAAAAATACTTCATTTTGTGTGTGTTTGTGTGTGTGTATGCAAGTGTCTGAGCATAAGAGCACACATGTAGATTACTTGATGCCTTACCACACCAGTAGAGTCCAGAAAGAGGATGTCGGGTGTCCTCTCGTCCATTTTCATCATTCAAGGCCTATTACTTTGAGATGGGGGTCTTTATTTTAAGTTAGCCCACATTTTCTTCTGCTAGCCTAGAAGCCAGCAAGCACCAGAGATCCTGCTGTCTCTGCCTTCCTCAGAACTGGGGTTACAGGAGAATGCATGCTGCCTGGTTGGCTACGTGAAGGCTGTGATCTGAATCCCACCCAGTACTTATGATTGCTCAGCAAGAGCTCTTAATTGCTGAGCTATCACTCCAGCACAAAAGTCAAATTAATTCTTAATTTTTCATATAAACATGATGTGAAATTTTATAAAAATAAAACGTGCAAAAGAAATATAGGAGTCAACTGGGGAGAACTGTGATGGTATCAATATTTTAAAAGTAACTTAGAAAATATAAATGGTCCTAACATAGTATAAATTGGAAGTGACAGCTGCTATGATAAGTAATATTTTTAATGATTAAATCTGGTTTTTAAAGTGTCCTAGATTAATTTGAATGAATAAAATTCCTCACCCTTCCTCAAATTTTGCCTAAAGTTGAGGGAGGGTTTGACAAGAGAAATTATGTTATGACATAACTTCCACAAAGTGAATCCTGGTAACTGTAGAAGCAGAGGCGGTAATTTCCCTTGGCAGGCAGTATTATTAACAGTTGCTGGCATCTTTTGGCTAATTGGAATTCCAAAGGACAGAGATAACTACTTAAATAAAATAGGATTATGAATTGGAATTGATATGAATGAGATGTTCAGTCCATTTAATCATGGTCATTATCTCAGGCTTGTGTGTGAGGTTAGTTAGAATTCTTTCAAATGATTTCTATATACATAGTAGAAAGGGCATGGATTATAGCTAAGGGGTTGGGGACAAAGGATTCCCCTGTGAATCTATTTGCTTCTAGCTGGTTTCAATAATGGTGTGTTGGGGGTAAGCATGGATGTATAAAGGGACACAAGAGAGGAAAGCATTCCAATTTTACACCGATTTGATTTCAAAGTTCACCAGGAAGTAAGAACAAAAGTTTGAGAAGAAAAGGCCTCCTCCTTGTTGCTGAAATGAATTACTGTTCTCAGCAGAAGCCCCATGAGACAGAAGCATGATTCAGCCAGCTCTCGTTTTTCTGTTTTTCTGGGATCTCCAAAGGCATGAAAGGGAACGGCAACACCTCAGATAATAAAGTAGGCAGACCTTACTGTAATGTGCTTTGAGAAGCTTAAAAAGCCTTCTGTATTTTGCTTATGAAAGTGGGCTCCATTTCCTTGCGCTCCTAGTCACAACTGCTGCTGGTAACAGAATCCACTAGGAAGGCTAATAACTTGTGAACAAACTCTCCATCCTTCTAAATAGGGAGAGATCTATTCCCAGGCAGGGGGTAATATGCCTACTCTTCACAACAATGCAGCCATAGCTCTCTTAACCAAAGCAAGAGCAAACACTACCAATAAAGAATACAAAGGGCAAGTACAATGACATATTTTTAATTCAATAATCAATAAACCGTAATAACGTAAATTTGCTCTTCTGAAATATGGGATTTGGCTAATTAAATTGCTAATAAAACAGCCATAATTTTTAACCAAATGTATGTTAAATTAGAGTGTAGAAGTAGATGTTAAGTGAATGCAAAGATGCATTAATCTGCCACATAGGTATGTTGCATAGATATTTTTAAAAAGAGTCTATATATTATCAAGAATATAAATTTAATACAAATTTACTCACATGCAACTCAGATTTATCATATATGTGGAAACAAGCACACTTTGAGAACATTTTTAATCCTATACATGGTCTATGCTTCTAGGGTCTATGATACTAGGGTCTATTAGAGTAGTCTTTAGTGGAAAGGTTCTAGTGGCAATTTTAAAACTAAATACATAGTGAAATCTGTACAAATATTTAACCATCATATAGAACAAATGATAATGAATGCACTAAATCTCATTTCTATCAATTTCTGTGATCTTAGGGTCTATGAGCTTCTAGGATTTACATGCAAATACCTTACATATGCAGATAGAGTTATTAGTTGCAAAATCTTACAAAGGTTGTTTTATTAACTAGTTATAGGTTTAGCACTTTCAGTTAATTTCTAATGAAAGGCAGAGATGTGCAAAGGTGGTGCTCAATAAATACAAGTACAATTAAGATTTTACAACTTTCCAGAAATACATGGCAGTTTCCCCTTCTCTGAACTTCAACTTTGGAGATAGAAAAAAAAGCAAGTAAGGTCTATGTGGGACAAGGGATGGTAAAGAGTATGAAGAAGACTAGACTGATTCTAGAATATATATATGCTTTATACATCTTTCACATGTAATAGTCTTAGTTCATTCCAGTTTCCATAACAAGGTACTATAGACTTGGTGGCTTATAAATAACAGAAATTAACTTCTTTTATTTTGGGAGGCTAAGAAGGCCAAGTAAGGTACGAAGAGTGTTAAATAGGGGTCTGCTTCTTCACAGACTATAGCTTCTTCTATATCCTCATTTAGCAGAAAGAGGCAAAACCAATACTAACTCCATTCATAATGGGGACAGAAACACATCATAGAAAGTGATATTTATTTACATTAAAAATGAAACCAGTCAAGACAAGATGAAATAATTTTTCCCATGAAACAAGTAACCAGGAAGAACATTTTATTTCTGCAAGTAATCTTGTTCTTTGTCCTCTATTTTGAATTGCATTAATTTTTCAGATAATGAGGATTGTAGAACATACTATATTTGCCTTTCTGCTTTTGCTTTCATAAAGTTCAGAGCTAAATATAATGTTCAACAGTAGTAAAGATCCTTCATCTGAGTGTTTGGAGTAACTGCCTAAAAGTATTTATAACATTAGCGTTATCGTGTTCACTTTTCTTTTGGGGAAGTGGATAGGGGATAAATGTACACAGAAAAGGAAGGAAGGAAGAAGCACACCTGCCTGTCCATATTTTCTCAATGAGAGGAGACAGGACAGGTATCGTGACCGTCTAGAATTGAAATGAGGAGTAATTAAAAGAATGGCAAATCAGTGTGTTCTCATTTGGGAGCGATAAATACGCGTACATTTTCCATCTAAACAGATCATGAAAACAAGTGTGTGTTTGTGTGTGTGTGTGTGTGTGTGTGTGTGTGTGTGTGTGTGTGTGTGTATGTGTGTGTGTGTATGTGTGTGTACCCTATTTACAAAAAATAGTATTTTTATAGCAAGAATTGGAGTTATTTTTATTTGGTGATTTGGTGAATGAGGTTCCTAGCTTAGTTTTAGACTGGAAAACTGGAGAAAGGAGGGAGAAGGAATGTGCGCAAAGAACAAAAGCTCTCAAAGGATCTGTAGAAAAATAATAGCAAATAAACTATTGGACAAATACTGATAGATGAGAATCTAGGCCTGTGTTTGAATATAACACCTGTTGAAAATTATAGGCATTCTTTTCCATCATGACCACAAGTGGATTTCATGTTCATAGGTATCCTGGACTGATGTTCCTTTAAACAGTTTAAAACCTCTTTGCATTTAAAAAAGAAGATAGAGCATTTAGACAGTAAACACAACATGTAGCAGAACTGTCTACTCCCATATTCTTGTAGCTATAGGTGACATATAATACATTTATTATTTGTTTCAGGGAAGCTATCCATGAACGCTAGTTTTTAAAAGCAGAGAAGTTTTCAGTGGAACCAGGGAAATGACTAAGAACAATGAACCTCTTTTGAACATAAGAGAAGTCTGACTGGGAGGCATCACTTTTTCAGTTTGGTCTGGAAAAGAATACTTATATTTATTGGGCTTGTTAAGTAAAGCACACATGTACATCACTGAAAGCAAAAATGAAGCTTCCTGGCCTGCCTTTGGCACCTGAAATTGCAGCATTCAAAATGTACAATTCATAATGTTCAATGCTTTTTATAGGTATCAGGTATTAGAGAGCCAGCTCTCAATTATCCAGGCTAATGGAGAGGAACAGTCAGTTGCATGGCTAATATAAAATAGCAAATAATCCAGAAATTATTTGTGTAGATTTGGAAAGTTAATCAAAAATTAACTAGGAGGTATGAGTAACTATCCAGGAATATTAGCCACGAAGCCAACAACAGGAATTCCTAGATACAGAGCAAACTTTAAGAATTCTTAAAGCATTAGTAGTCCTACTTCTAGAACTGGGAGACATGCAGTTATTTTCCTCAGCAGACAGAAAAAGCCTAAGAATCAGAAGAGCAAGAAGGGCCCTGGAGGACAGTAGCAAAACGAGTTTCTTGTCCAATTCCATATTTTCTCATTGGAGAGTTTCCTAGCTTACTTAGACAGAAGTTGCATGTGTTCTAATGCAGAGATTGTAACTTACAGAGATGTCCATGGTTTCCAAAACCACCCAGACTAATGAAAACCATTGAGAGGAAAACACTGTATATGGACTTGAAAACAATTGAAAGGACTTATTTTAATTAATTTATTCAGATTACAACTTAATTGTTATCCCATCACTTGTATTCTCCCATTTTTCCTTCCCTCCCACTTTCACCCTATTCCCCTCCTCTATGACTGTGACTGAGGGGGACGTCTTCCTCCTGTATATGCTCATAGGGTATCAAGTCTCTTCTTGGTAACCTGCTGTCCTTCCCCTGAGTGCCACCAGGCCTCCCCATCCAGGGGACATGGTCAAATATGGGGCACCAGAGTTCCTGTGAAAGTCAGACCCCACTCTCCACTCAACTGTGGAGAATGTCCTGTCCATTGGCTAGATCTGGGTAGGGGTTTGAAGTTTACGGCCTGTATCGTCCTTGGCTGGTGCCTTAGTTTGAGCGGGACCCTTGGGCCCAGATCCGCCCATCATAATGTTCTTCTTGTAGGTTTCTCGGACCCTCTAGATCCTTCTATTTCCTCCTTTTCCCATACTTCTCTCATGTAGAGTCCTGTATGCTCTTCCTATATAAGTTATAGTTTTAGCACTACATATAGATGAAGCCATTCAGTTTAGATCTATGTGAGAGAAAACATGGCTGCTAGAATGATGGCCTGTGGTCTCAATACTCAGGAAGCTGAGGCAGGAAGATGAAGAGTCAGAGTTGCTTCTGAGCTGCAGAGAGTTACCCTGCCTCAAAACTGCACATAAAATGCATAGGCAAAAGCATTTAGAGTGTATATTGTACAAACGATGGCAGTTCTTCTTATTAAAAATGAGAGACTACAATAGAAAGAAATAACATAAAATGACTTACTGGCTACTAAAATCTGTCATGTTCCATGACAGTGAGTTGGACTTCTTATCCATTTACAGTTTTAGACAAATGTGATGGCACTAAAGCCACAAAGTTCTCACTTATTTGATTTACCATACAATATTTCATTGCAGGGCCAGCAGGTATTGGCCCTGTGCATATGCCATTCATTTTCAGCACCATGTGAATTTGCAGGTGAATGGTTTTATTTTCACTCAAGCTAACATCTTGCTTACTGTGTAAGAGACACCTAGTCTGGGTTCTGATGTGCATGAGCCTTGGGAGGTTTAACTTAGCATTTGTCTCTATATAACATGATTTTGTGCTTCTGACATCAGCCATATGTCCAACCTCAGAAAAATTACATTTTTTCCTGCAGGGCTTCCTTTAATAAAAAACAGGGCTGGAAGAATGCAGAGATGATGTTTGTAAATAGATTTAAAAAAATCATAAAGCATATTGGTTTCTTAGAAATTCCAGGAATATGTCTGAGTGAAGACTTAGCTGCTCAGTGTGTTAAGCTTCTCAGATGAAACCAATAAGCTTAAATTTTTATTAGCAATATATTTTAATAAAAACTTATTAAAATGATGTTGTTCCTCTTCCTAATCTCCTTGCATACAATTCTTCTTTAAAGCTGGAAGAAACAACCATCAGTTTGTCTAAAACAAACAAACAAACCAACAAACACCAGAAAATTACATGCCTTCAATGTCCCTCCTGCTTTGGTATCCTAATGGGCTTACAGGCAAAATATGAACAATTTTTACATCATCATCGGGACACAAGAGACATTCTCTGAACCACTCATCTTTACTATGTCTTGATAAAATTAAACAAAACAAAACAAAACAAAACAGCTTCTGGGTTTCTAAATGACTTGCTATTTTAAGCTCTAGAACAAATGTGTATAAAATGACAACAGGATGCAGCTTCATTTTGTCTGACCACAGTAAATGGGCAAACTTAGCACATTAAAAATCTCCACAATGATTCTGTGGTACAGTGAAGTAGGAAGGCAAAAGGGGTTTGAATGAGGATTGTAGTAGGAACCTTGTTAGAAGAAAAAGTTCAGAAGATGTTGCACTTCCAGCTACTTTAGAGACTGATATAGGAGGAGTGCATCATCAAGGCCTGCCAGACTACAAGGCAAGTTCAGAGTCAACCTAGACAGCTTAGTAAAAAAAGTACAATCTTATCTCTGAATATACTGGGTTAATGAGAATTATCTGCAGAAATAAGCCCTGACCAGTACTCTTACTTATTATTAATAGAGTACTACTTTTGTCCAAGCAAATGTTTCCACAATGAACTGCTTATGAAGCACAAGTCTTTTTAATTTTTGGATACATGAAGTATTCTGTATCATGTAAAACTTAGAAATATTAAATAAATTGGTGTGTTTTTCATTTATTAATTTAACTTTTGGTAAAGGATACTAGTTATGAGGCCACAGTGCAGAAAATCAATTTCTTTCCTCCTAAGCCATGGGAGGAAAACACTCAAACTGGGATGATGAAAGACTTGCTTTGTTCAAATACAAGTCTGGTGCTAAAGTTAGATTTAAAAATATATATTGGTTTTTCATCACCATCTAGCATTGTCACCCCTTCCAAAAGAAAGTTCTGTAAAGTGTAAACTTTGATAAGTATGAGCTATCTACCTGAGTTCACAAGACTAAGCCAGCCACGGTTTTAGATGCTCATGGCTTTATAATCTAATGACTTCATATGTATTAACACCAGATATGAGAGTATGATGGTAGGAACAGGAATTCAAGAGACAGCACACATGGGTTTGCTTGCATGCCTTTGTCATAAACTTCTAGCAGTGAAATTTCAGCAGGTCAGTTGAAATTTCGATCTGTTCTCTACACTAGATAAATAATCTCATTAGTTTTGGCAAAGGTCAAGAAACTGAAAAGGAAATCCGTGCATACAGTAGTATGTTTCCGTTTCTTTCATTTATAATTAAGAGACTCTGTTGTTGCATTTTGAAACTTCACTTTTGCCAACTCTAAATCTATGCATGGAACGAGGAATGAGCAAAGTGGTTAGATTATCAGCACTACGCTTTCTAAGACAAAACATATATTGAACAGTCATCGGGAACAGAACAATTCCATTTAAAAGGGCAAGTGAAATACACATTTAAAGAAAAAGTCATACTATAATTCTCTTTGAACCACACAACTAATCAACTGTTGAGGAGCTAGGACAGAGTTGAGAACCTCCTTTGCTGGTCAGTAGTGCTTATAGTGAGTGTTACAGCACAGCACTGATTTGGGTGGGAGCACTGTGATGGTGATCATGATCCTCCTTATCACTACTATTTATGGCTCTTTCAATATCCTTAGTATAGTACCACCATTTTTTAAAGGTTTGTGTGCGCCGTGAATTAAGTGCATGTACTGCTTGCTTAGCTTTATGGAAGGTGCCACAGTGTTACCCAATGCTGAGTTTAATGTTGAAAGTGAAGTAAGAGGATTATATCTGAAATCAAGCTCCCAATGCCATAAACTTGGAGAAGTATAAGGTGGACACATCCATCTCTTTCTTCAACTGTTTCATACATAAAATGATCTCTGTTAGAATGAATATTACTTTGAAAAATGTTTAGAATCAAAAGTAATTATGATTATTGCTCATAAGGAAGATAGATAGTCAGGAACTCATCATAAATAAAAGTTACTTTAAGATGAGATGCTATTACTAAACATCAGGGGAAAGGTAAGTGGTGTTCAAAATTTTTCTCTAGAAAGGTATTTAAGTCCAGAGTTCAAGTATACAGATTCTTTGCTATAAGCATGTAACAGCAATTAATGTAAAACAAGGTCATGAATTTGAGAAAGAGCAAGGAAGGATATATAACAGGGTTTGCAGTGAGAAGAGAGAAATGATGCAATTGTATCATAATCCAAAAAAATGAAAGAAAAAATTAAAATATATTTTATCAAAATATATGCAATACCATGGCAGTATCATGATACTGCAGCATTTAATGTCTGATAGACAGAAAGAACAGAGTAAAATCAGGAATCCTTTTAGTGACATTAACTTTGGTATTTTTAAATATGTCAGTTCAGGTATGGAGTTGACCATATACTGTTGTTCATTTGGATTAAAACAGATTCAGATTTTTTTTAACCTGTGATTTACTGGAAGGTAAATTTGAATGTGCCAGGATTGATGAGTGAAACAAAGCACTCAATTTCATTTGCTGCATGATATTTCAGTGATTACCATGGCAAGACTGATGCTTCTTCTCTTTTTTTAATACTGCATATGTTCATTTTTTCCAGGACATTGAAGTGGATTCAAAATTGCAAAGATGCTATTGCCTCTATGACTGACAACTCTATGATGTCCATTTCCATGAAAAGAGTTGTTCATTTTTTGTTTTCTCTCAGTCTGAGGCTAATCTGCACAATAGATGATGCTTGTAACCCTGCTCAAACTACCAACTGTCTTTACTATTGTTAGGTCTGAATGTTGGATTCCCCCTTCCCATCTTAAATGATGATAGATGCCCTTTTCTTGCTTATTTTTTCCCAGTGGACAGTCACTACTGTCATCAGCATAGCCTAACATGACTGGTATCATACCCCATAATGATGACTACTCCAAAGTATACATGACAGAAAAAAAGAGGGGGCAGCAGCAGTCGTAGAAGAGGCCTGCTTTAGAATGCATAAATCAAGAATTCTTTGGTTTTAAAATATAATTTAAGATTTTAAAACACATCCTTGTTTACAGATATCTGAACTTATAATCATGACCACTTTGTATTCCAGATTTTGTGAGAAGCATTTTACTGTATTTGACTACTTTTGAGCCACAGTTCTGACCTGTGTTTTATTACAGCCACATTGCCTTTGCATGTGCCACATTTTCTATCACATTAACATTTATATTAATGATTCACCCTTTTGGGATGACTTAAAATTGAGTTTCAGTTATAAGAAACAATGTGGTGGTCTCAATATGTCATCTAGTAACATGAAACTCCCCAAAACTTCAAATCAGTGCCTCTCCACTTATTGTTACATTTGGTGGGGGTGTGGTTGGGTATAAAACATGCATGGAATTTATATTTCTCTTTTCGATTTCATGGGGCATCACTTCTAATACAGAAATTGACCAAGTAATAGTCAATTAGGTTGATTGCTGTCACTGGTATGTTAAAAAAAAAAAGTAAGTATAGGCGCTGCCTCCCAAAAGCAGCTACAGTAGGCAATGACTTATTTATTACAGACATTTGTGTGCATGTAAGAAAATAGACCTAGGATGGTTGCCTGAAGACTGACTTATGAAAAGGACATTTGGGAATGATGACACTATAAAATTCCTTTGCTACTGTACCAATAAATAACTACATGGACTTGTAAGGGAAAAGAAGTTAAGATGTCTATTTACCTAACACATATTTTTTAAAAGCATTAATAGCTTGAAATGGCCAAAAATTCAGAGAAGATAGCCCAGAATTGCAACAGACTATATATTGCACATCTTATTATAAAGGGAATCAACACTGATCAGAAATTTCTAAAAAAATCCTAAAAGATGAAACATCTATAAAGACAAGCCAATAATGAAAGACCTTTCTTTTTACAGGAAAACATCTACTTTGTGGCCTAAGGTTTATGCAACAATAATTATTGCAAATATCATAAGAGTATTAATTTTCCAAGTATATCTATATCTATATAAATCACTCTCTATATATCAATATCTATATCTATATCTATATCTATAGATATAGTTACCAGTAAAACTAGCCTGAACTTAAGAGAGTTATCTTGTATTGATTCAGAAAACACTGTTGGGCATCACATTGCCTTAAGGACATTATTAGATATGTCAGTCATCCTTCTGCTGCAGCTACAGGAATATGCTGGATAATAAATAGATAGTTTTTACATTTAATGTGAAGCTACCTAACAGAGGTATCTTATTTATTTTGAAAAGAAACATTTTGAATCAGGTTTAGTCCACAAAATTTGTATTTTGTTAGATTTTAAAGATTTATTTTATTTTTTATTTTATGTGTATAAGTATCTAACTTTCATGTATATAATTATAGTGTCTGTATGCCTGGTACATACAGAGACCATAAGAAAGTGACAGATCCTCTGGAATGATTGTTAGCCATGATGTGGATGCTGGGAGTCCTCAGCAAGAACAGCAAATGTAATCACTGAGCCATCTCTAAAGGCCCATTTTTTTGGGGGGGAGGGTGAAGTGGAGTAGAGAAAGGTTAAAAATATTTTAAAAGAATTTTTCATTTTGGGAAGTTTCCTCTTTATTTTCGTTCTCATCTGTATTTGCCTCCACCTCCAATTTTATTTCAATTTGTCAATTCACCACAATGGTATTTTCTTTCTTTCTTTCTTTTCTTTTCTTTTCTTTCTTTCTTCTTCCTTCTTTCCATCCATCCATCCTTTTCCCTCTTCCTCCTCTTGCTCCTCCTCTTAAGGGAATATGATATAGTTTATTGGGTGGCCATGGCCATGCAACACACTTAGGTTAACCAAAATTCCATGGTCCAAAATGTAAACAGTTTCAGAGTTTTACAGAATAGAGAAAGTAACAAATCAAGGCAATTTAAAAATAATTTTGTGGCAATTTTAAAATACATCAGAGAGGCAGCTACAGAGAGATGGGGGAAGCTTTTTATAGGCTCAAGATCCTCTCTGATGGCATTTGTAGCTCTTGGGTTGGTGGAAACTTCTGGGATGGTTTGATAACTTAGTAGATTTCAAAGGGTTTTATCTATTAGTCAGAAGATGTTATTTCCAACACAGAGGTGGGCAAGGACTGGCTGTCCCAGGGACTCAAGCTATTCTAAGATGAGGTTATTAGCCTTGGGACCTGCAACATTCCAATCTTTCCACAGTACTAAATTTCTAATCAGCCAGCTCTGCAGAAAGAGCTTGCTTTCAAGAGTTCTTGTTTACAGCCCTTCCTATTTACCAGCTATTGTATCTTGTACGTGCAGGGGCCACATAGCTATTACACGTTACAAAGTCTCTTGTAGCTAAAAAGATTCATTCCTAGGATCTTATATAGATGAGGCTGAGTGTTAGGCAATGTTCTTCAAATTCTTTATTAATCTCACAAGTACTCTACAGCTTTTTTCTTGTTTAGAATATTTACTTTTTTGTTAACTTCCTGCACAACTACTTTCATCATTACAGTAAGGTAGATAATAAAAAGAAAATTTAAACATGTTCATGCTTATTGCTACTAGAAATATGGGATAGAGACTAAGAAATCTGAACTCTAGTTCCCTATGTCATAAGCTTGCTGGATGTTTTCCAGTAAATGACTTGACCTATTCTGATCCTGGTTTTCTTACATAAAAGGAGGGACTTTTACCTGAAGATCTCTACTAGTCCTTTGTCTCTACTATTCTTCATTCCTCAAATATGATTTGTTAGACATTACACAGGTTAACAATTATATATACCAATGTTAATACATGCAGACTGTACTGTAAATCTTGGGCTGTAAGTTGCTCCTGTCAGTCCATAATACATTAACTTGCAGTTGTTTCTCTTGAGTTTTGGGAGTGTTTCTATTCATGGTCTAAATTTTCAAGGAAAAAAAAAAAGAATTTCTGATTCACCTCAGAATCTCCAGCAATTACTTCCGTCCTTGGAACTTATTACATCTATAACATGACCTACTCAATATCAAAGGGTTTCTGCCTACCTAATTACCAGCAAAATCTAGCATATTGATTATGGTATTTTTTTCTAAAAAATGGATGGGCTGATGAGAACAACACAATGCTAGGAAGAGATCATACTGACTCATAAGGGAATCAAGGTTTACTTCCTAAATAATTCACTAGACATTACCGTAGAATTTTATGTAAGAATGTACTGGCTGCTTATGTGACGACAATTTCTGTTTCTACTTAAATTGTGACTCTTGGAGTCAATGGCTTGAAAAAATACTTCATGACTTTTGGAAACATGAAAAGAAAGTTATAGAAGTAATAAAAATTCTAATAACATGTTTCCACCACTCAAATTCCAGAGTAGTGAAAATTACGGCCCCAATTTCCAATTGCCCCTAACAATAAGATTTTTAGTGAATGGGCTCTATTAAAAGCAGTTCTTAGAGTCCTAGGCTGATTTTGTAAACCAAAGAGAAACTCTCCAGACCCATTATAGACCTCCTGTTAAAATACTGATATTTGTCTTGGCCACTTTATTTAAAGAGTACACATTCTTGCATCTTAGATTTTATATTTAATGGTGATTAATTGTAAAGGACACATGTAAGAGTAGAATGCAGTTAAATGATGCATTTGTAATTCATGTGAAACAACATAATTAGTTCTCCAAGGGTTCATCAATATATTATTCTACTAAACAGAAAATTTGAAAGTCCCACTTGAGTTTTAAATGCAATATGAAGCCTTTATTTTAAGCATGGCTTCCTCTGTGTAATATTCTCATAATTATTTTCAAGCAACATGAAATATTAGGTTGATTATTTTTATTCTAGCTGTTAGACCCTCATGCTGCGAAGAAAGCAACTTCATGAATTCTTTTATTCATTTCAAGAAAAAACTGAAATATTTGGGAGTTATAATTAAAATAAGAAAAGGAGAGAAAGATCAAATTTTAAAAACGACGTGTAAGTTGAAGGAAAAGAACTATTTTAATAGCCTATATTTACTAAAAAGCAAAATATTCTTATTTATCCCTTCCCCAAATGTAAATAACAATATGTAAATAAATAGAAGTCAGTTTTAACTACCAAGTTTGATTCATGGAAAGAAATTACAGTCTTTCAATCTACACTGATGTTTTAGTATATGCTTTTTTAAAAAGCCATATTTATTATTTTGATATATGTCAGTATGCAGAAGACATACTCTTCTTTACTCTGTAACATAAAAATAATGTCATTACATGTTTGCTAAACTTCTAGGATTAGATAATGAGAACCACATAGCTAATGTGTTTTCCAAATGTTCTACATCTGCTGTCTGTAGAAACTGTACAACTTGGGAATCTATGTAGTGCTGTTTGCATTAGGGATTGAAACAAGGGACTTGTCTTTGATTGGCAAGCACTCAGCTTCTGAGCTTTATCCTTAGACTACATAGAGCTTTTGTTAAAAGGTTGGATAAGGTCATTTGTCTCCGATTCCTTCTAAATTCCTAGTAATGCAATTTTCATACACTTTGTCTGTTCTTAGGAAATTCATGACCTCAAAGAATAGTTTACATTTCTTTATCATACCCTGTCAGTGTGAAAAGTACTATAAAAAGAAGACTGCAATTGTCAAGAATTATGTCATTGAGGAGTATTCATGTAAATATTGTCTAAAGAACTGATGAAACTTCTATTTCTGATGTTTCAACTTGGGCAAGGATCACGGTGAGAGAGTATCTGCTAAACTTCTCTCAAGAACAGACAATAGTGACCCTTTGCATGACCCATTTTCTTTATTAAAGGGTGGAAAATATAAACTTGTTACAAGAAGAAAATAAACAAAGAAATGGAAGAAACACATAAGTGATTTCAAAAGCAAAATTGTCAACTGACACATTTATATGGGGGTGGAGGTCAAAGATTTAAGTAGTTGTAGAATGCACCTACATGAAAAGTGACTATATCTAAAAAGAACCATATCACCATATGCCCAATAGAGGTCATTTAAGTAAGCTATTTTGAAGTACTTTATTTTTCAGGACCCCCCCCCACACACACAAAAAAACATTGTCCTTGAATGGTTGCTGCGTAATCAGAAGTTCTCCCAGTCTAGGCTATGTGTAACAAATGTACTTCAATTATGTTAATGGAAATGATGGACAGAGAAGTACTATGTGAAAGAGGAGAATATTTTCTTTCTCCAGCTCCCTCTTAGGACATACAAACTTTGAAAATTTCAGTCTGGGTTAACAAATGAGATAACAACAAGGCTAGAGATTGAACCTCCACCCCTGGAACATAATGGAAAGTCTACATTAGATTCAGAAACTAAACTGGCTTCCTTATGAAATTCTCCTTAGAAAGTGCCTGGCAAAATGACACACACATAACTAGGTGTTTTGGATATTGATGAGCAATGTTTCCCCATTGATGAGCATAGTTTCAAAGAAATGTCCTTGAGGCTGAGCAGAGAAAACCGAAGTTTTGAAGGACATAGGAAAGGATTAATTGTCATAAGCATACAGAGAGGAAAAAGGGCTTTAGGAGACCAAATTGAAAGCATAGAAAAGTTTCATAAATAGTGTCAGGGTTTGGCTTTCTCCCATGGAGTGGGTCTCAGGTTGGGCTATGCTTCGGTTGGCCATTCCCTCCATCACTGCTTTATCTCTATCCTTGCAGATCAGGTAGGTAGAATGAATTTTGGGTCAGTGTTTTTTTTTTTTTTTTTTTTTTTGTGGGTGGGCTGGTATTCACTTCTCTGTCAGGCCACAGGGAAAAGAGATTGTGTGCTAAGTGCTGAACTTGATGTGCTGGTGTGACTTTGTGTAGGGGCCTCCCTTATCTGAGGAGCAGGAAAGGGAAGATAAGGGGAAGGGGGAGGGAAAATGGAAATGGAAGTACTGGGGGGAGAGGGCTTTGATCTATGATCAGAATGTAAAGTGAGTAAGTGAATAAAATAAATCACTTAATTAAAACATAAAAAATAAAATTAAAATTCATATTAATAAAAAAGGAAAGTCATAGTGTCTATGTTGGACTATAATATCTCTGTGAACCTATGAATAGCAATTACGCAGAGATTAAAATTTAATTAATTAATTAATTGATTTTTTTTATACATGGGGTTAATGTTTTACAAGTGGATGTGTGAATGGGATGTGTGGAGGTCACAGGACAACTTTCAGATGTCAATTCTTAACTTTCACTCTATGGGTTCCAGGGATCACATTCAGGTTATCACGCTTGGCTGTAAGTATCTTTATCCTCTGCCCCATGTTTCAGCCACTAGATTCAATAACACATCAATATACAATACCAAGAAAATCTTGTATTTTATCAAACACTTATTTTTGTACTAACTAGGTTTTGAACCCAGAGTTTTGTGAATGATGAGAGAGTGCCTTACTGTTGGGCTATACCATCAACTTTTACCAGTCATTTTATACATATATGTGTGTGTGTGTGTGTGTGTGTGTGTGTGTTCCTGTGTATTCATTATATTTATGTATATTCTTTTTTACATGCATGGTATGCATAGTAACAGCAGATAAAATAAGTATTCACTAGAAACCTCTGAACTGTGGTCCTAACAAGCAGCTGGCCTACATAGTTGGTAGTATAGTTTGTATACAAAGCATCTCCTAAAGAAGTTCATGTATTAAAATTGTTGTCACTTGCAGTTGACACTATTTTTGGAGGTAGAAACTAGCTGCAGGAAATATATGACTACAAGTTGGAGGTGGAGAACTTAAGGACTTTATCTAGCTCTCGGTTGCATGATGTCTCTGTGCTTCCTGTCTGCCATGGGATGAGACGCCTCTGATCTATGTTCCTACCATCAAAGATTATGGAATGAAAACTCTGAAAATTTGAAATCTTTCTTCCTTTATATGTTTCCCTTGCATATTGGATCACAGATATATAAAGTTTACCTACATACCTGAGGCAAAATAATCCATAGATGCCATAGAGATCACTGAGAGTTGCCCTTTTACACAGTACCATGTCCAGGTAGGAGAACAAGAAAACTTTGGTAAGAACAGTCTGCCATGTTAAACACATGACAACAAAAGGGAGGCACTAGAAAAGCATATTTTGTATTCATGATTCTGGTTAAAGCAATGTTATCCTTTAATAACAAAAGAAAAGTCAACACCTAGAGATTACTCATTACTGTCCCACAATCAAAACTTTAGCTATCTTTTGGCATGCTATTTTCAGACCCTAAGACATAAAGCATTTCACTTAGTTTATAAAATGGCATTTTATCAAGGAATATAGCTAATATCAAAGTAACCATAAGGTATGTTAGAGAACAAAAGACACAGCCAAACTGATCTCAGAATGCCAGCATCATGAGAAACAGAACTCTGACAAACCATTATGAGAATGCTTCATTACTCTTGACCCCTCTTAGCTAGATATCTGATGTATACTGTCCTCTGCATTGGTGACTATCCTCTTCCCAAGTTTTAGACAAACACCTGCTTTTCTGTTCTGTAGACAGTATCTGGCAACCTCTGCAGTTAGTAATCTAATCCCTGCTATACAGCATTTATCCAATTTAGGACCTTTCTTTGGGGACTTGTTTTACTCTCTTTAAAATAATTTTTTAAAGTTTATTTATTTAATCACTTTATAGCCTGATTTAAGCCCCCTTCTTTCTCTCCTCCCAGTCCCACCTTCATGAATCCCTGCACACATTCTCCCTTCTCAGAGAAGTGGAGGCCTCTCAGGAGCACCAACCCACCCTGGCATATCAAGTCACAGCAGGACTAAGCACATCTTCTCCCACGGAAGCCAGACTAGATAGCCCAGCTAGGGGAAAGGGATCCAGAGGCAGGCAACAGAGGCAGAGACTTCCCCTGACCCCATTGTTAGGGGACCCACATGATGATCATGTTGCACATCTGTTACATATGTATAGGAGGTCTAGGTCCAGCCCATGCATGCTTTTGGTTGGTGGTTCAGTCTCTGTGAGGCCCCATGGGCTCAGGTTTGTTCTTTCTGTGTTGTTTGATCTTCAGAAATCTCAGATCGGTGACAGACACTATATTGCATTCTTTAGAAAATGTACTTTTTTGTATTTGAGCATCCCTGAGATGTATCTAACAACTATTAGCACATATATACACATTTATTTCTTAGTGATAAATAAGTGAACAAACAAATGTATGTATGTATATATGTATGTATGCATGACATTCGATGTTATGTGATAAAATAAGCATCTGGTGCTTCAAGTCTCTTGAAGTAATAACTCAATATGCAGAATGCTCTGTACATGAATAAAAATAACTTTGGAACAACATAATCTTTTCTATTGTTTATTTCATATTCTATATTTCCATACAAACAATTGCCCATAGTCTTTAGTATTCTATGACTTCAATCATAATTGATTAGAAAATAGATAAGTACAAAAGAAAACTATCTATGGATTGTCATGAAAGCTCTTTCAGCAAAACATGGACAACCAAATCTTTCTTCAGAAAAATTTGCTTGGACCAACTAAATAATTCTTCAGATAATTTAATAAACTATGTGTGGAATAGAAATGTTAGTTAGCTGCTGAAGATGTGAGAGAAAATACTGAAAAACACATGGCAAGAGGAACTATGAATAAGCAGACAGGAATACTGATGTAAAAAGGAGAGCATTGAGTTCATTCATTGGGAAGAGAACTAAGCATATTGACTAATAATAACCACCCTAATGGCAAAGCAAGGAGAGTACAGGAAGATATGACAGACATATGCTTCTAAAGCATGAACACAGCTGTGTGGTTATTGAGTCCTCACCAGTACCTTATACACTGCCAGTGCCCATGCTGTAAGTGAAACATTCTAGTTTTGGTGAAACAAGGTTGAAAAGCTATTGCAACAGTTCTTTCCTGTGATTTTGTAACTCTATACCACCTAAGAAAGTATTATACTGACTCTGTCCTTTGAAAATAGAAAAACATCCTTTATACAACATTAAGCAGCTACAATATATCAAGAGACAGGGTACAAAGAGAATATGATTAAGGAGGTGGTGGGAGCTACAGAGTAGCTAAGCCAAGACAGGGAGGAAGAGGTTAATATGGTTTATTTCAAGTGCTTCAGAGAGATAGAAGCATAAGGGAGCCAGGTCAGAGAGCACCATCAGAGTCCATTCAGTTTCTATTTCGTATTTTCTAGACTATCACCAGAGATGAGAACTTCTCAGAAATAATAATGGTCTGAGTTGTTGAACTCAGACCAAAGCCTAAATCAGATTCAAATCTTCATCCCTAGTTATAACGTTCACAGAACATCATAGATAGCTTAATTCCCTTCCTCCCTTTGGAACATTCAAATCCATTCTTTCTTCCAGTCAACAAATCTCACAATATTGCAACTTATTTGAATGAATTCAGTCAAGCCACCCCTTGCTCTGGTACTGTTTACCTGTCCAACATGCCATAGACAGGTAAACTATAATTAAGTTGTATTTTTCATTCATTTAGTATTTTTTAAATATGAAAAAAGCATTAGGCCTATAATTTTCAATTATTAAATATATGACTCACAATGATTTTTCTGTCTTCCTAAGAAAACATCATAATCAAAAGCTTCTCCTAATTAAGTTCTAAGGAATTACTTACCCATGGAAATACCAATTTGTGCAAGGGCTTTAAAAGAGACTTAGTCTCATTGTATCCTGTCATGTGAGGATGGGAGGCTAAAACATAATATGATTTCCTTTATTTCTTTCTGTTTAAACAGATGAGTGAGTCCAGGACTGAAAATGGTAGTAACGTAAATCCAATTTGTGTTACTCTTCACCTTTATAAAGGTCTAATCCTTCCACATTTTGTAGCATGTGAATTTTACCAGTGATAGTTTAGATTTTTTTCTCTCTCAAATTGGTAGCTTTCTTATATTTCTTTGGTTTTCAGCGGGACAGAGTTTGTTTCCTTTGTGAATTTTTGTTTCTGTTTCTATGGTTCAATGATATAGAATAAGCAGTGATTCACCCACATTTTGGTTATTTAAAAAGCAACGAATTCCAAACATATCAGGCTGACTGATCTAGAACTGGTTGTTACTAAGAAAGGGACAAAATGAAACAAAACAATAACCATGGCTTAGAAATGTACTTTTTTCCATCAAGAAAATAGAGGTCAAAATATGTATCTAATCTATTATTGGGTTGCTTTTGGGAGGGGTTGCTGGGTATTAAATATCATACACAATAACCAAGAAGAATCCATGCCCAGGATGTAAAGACAGTGCAAACACACCAAACAATTCATTTAAAACGATCCATTAATAGGGAGAATAAAAATTACATGATCATCTAGAAAAAACATTTTGACAAAATTCACAGCTAAAACTTGAGCTCAACAAACTAGATGGTTAAGGAATTTATACCACCATAACAAAAGGGGCTATACAAGAAAAGCCCTCATCTAACACCATATGCAGTAAGGAAAACTGAAAGTTTTTCTTTTCACATCAGAAAAAAAAATCAAGGATGCCCATTTCCACCTGTTAGAGTCCACACAGTAGAAAAGTCTAGGCTCAGCAATTAGACTACAAGAGTAAACAAAAGGCATTTAAATTGTTGGAAATGTATAGTTACCATTAGCAGACACATAATCTAAAAAAAAGATTCAGTCACTAATTTAAAAAGTCAGGGTTGGTGAAGTAAATTAATTGATAAAGTACCTGCCATACAACAGAAGATCCTGAGTTTGGATCCTTAGAATTCACATAAAACGTTGATCATGATGGCAGACACCTATAATCCCAACATTACGG
Source organism: Acomys minous (assembly GCF_964271855.1). Taxonomy (NCBI): domain Eukaryota; kingdom Metazoa; phylum Chordata; class Mammalia; order Rodentia; family Muridae; genus Acomys; species Acomys minous. The sequence goes on from NC_140488.1 coordinate 54,285,210, forward strand.
AAGCAGAGACAGGATGATCTCTAGGGCTTACTGGACAGCTAGTGTAAATGAATTTCTGAGCTCTGGGTTCACTAAGAGAACTTGTCACAACTAAGTAAAAGCTTATTGATTATGCCAACCAATGTCAACCTCTGGCTGCTATAATATACATGTGCATAAATACACAAATGGCTATGTCTGTTCACCCGCACCCCCATATCTCCCCAGCCCAGGCGCACACAGCTACGCACACACTTTAGCAAAGTCACACGATGCATAAAGAAGTATCCAATTATGTGACAAACTTTGTGTAATAAAATTTTGTTTAAAGTTTAAAAAATCTAAAGCAAAATAAATGATGTTTGAGGAGATAATGTTTGCCATTGCTTCAACACTTGGGGATGCCCTTGAAGCTGTTTTGGGAACCTAATTCCTTACTCTCTCTTCTTTGTTGCCATCAAAAAGTCAGCAATTCTATTCTGTCACATACTCTGTGCCATGATATTATGCCTCATCACAGACCCAAAATGATAAATTCAAGTGACATGGACTGAAACCTCTGAAATTGTGAACTCAAATAAATATTTCTGTCTTTACAGTTGTTTATCTCATGTATTTTGTCATGGTGATGTAAAGCTGGCTAACATAAAGTGTTTAACAGATAAGCTCTGTGCTGACTTTGCCATTCATTTCTCATATCTCTAGACTCCAAGAAGAACCATAGAACAGTAGTGTGAGGGAGGTCATATTAAAACCATAAGTCACTCTCTTGGTCTACAGTAACACTAGAGAATAAATTGGAGCACCACAAACTATTTAGGTGCGGTAAGTTCTATAATTGGAAAGCTGTTTCTCATTAGTTAAGACTACTCATTAGTCTATGTTAAAAAGCATATAACTGTACATGAAGTAAGATATGTGAAAAACACTGCCATTTCCTTCAATAACTTTGTCTTAAATTACTCAGGATCACTTGTCTATTTCCTTTCTTTATCTTTTCTTTTCTGAATAAGTACAAATCCGATAATTTATTTTTCTTGAAAAGCAATGCGGATCTCTATTCAGATTTTACTGATAGCATTGTTTCCTCTTTATTCCTGTACACAAAAGAGAGGAGGGGAGGAGTATGGGGGAAGGAAGAAGCCCTCTAAAGATTCTTTTTTTGAGAACATTTTTTTGCATCATCAAGTACCTCAAGGAAGGTGCAATGACCACTCTGTGTTGTCTTGAGGAAAAAAATGTCAATTTGTACTTACAAATATGTAACTGTATCAATAAAATGAGGCCATGCTGAAAATTTGCCCTGATCTGTTTAAGGAACACCAAGTTTTGACTAAAATTCACATGTAAGTCAATGACAAATGACAAATTTCAAGCTTCAGAAGTTCAGGACATTGGAATTCCAAAACCACAAAGCTGCAATAAGGAATAGTCAACAAAAGTTGTATAAAAATGTATCTATGCACTCTGGTCACCTCAAGCAAAAATCAACCAGGCACAACAATGGAGAATTCTAATTTCATCTAAAAAAAAAACTTCTTAGGAAAATGAGAACGCAACCTCAGTCAAGAGTGATAACTAAGCTTTCAGACTCCACTTGTTTATAGTATGCTTACTTTATAAGGCTGCCTATATGTCTTTTCACTTCAAGAATGGAACCTAGGAGAAATAAGATTATTTTTAGTTTATAAAAGAGGACACCAAAGGTAAGAAGTTTGTCTGTGACAATCGAAGTAGGAAATGATGGAATTGGATGTTTTAAAAATTGCAATTCTAGCAATCTTTTCTCTATTCTAGGCTACAAAGACATTCTTAAGGCTCTGCTGAGTCAGACAGGTTAATATTTGATGAATCACCTTCTGGTGTGAGACAGGTGCTATGACCAGTCATACTGAATTATCTTTGGTATTTACAGTTATCACTTTGACATCCTAGGCTTTTTCCTCCTTGCTCATCAACTCCACTACTTTCATGCTTCTTTAATTACATATTCACCTATGAATAATGTGCATATCTTATTGTATTACATATACTTAATATTAATGGATGATCTACTCTATGCTACTAAGCATGTGCTATTGTTTTAATCTAAGGTTTGTTTCTGCATTGTGTAAAATAAAGTGATAAACATGATTTTTAATCTTATACATTCTTCTAGACATGAAAAATATTTTCCAGATTAATAGGATACTGAATTAGAATCTAATATCTCCTTTATGTGGAAGCAATATAAACAATCACAAAAAATAACCTATTTGTAAATCATAAGAGACAAGCAATATCAATAATATTGGCTATGTATTGGTATTATAATCACCAGCTACTCTGCTAAGTTATTTATCTTCATTATCTGATTTAATTCACAGAACAACTCTATTATACAAACATTCTTATATACGTTTTATGCATGAGGAAGTTATGTTTAAATGCAAGTGAGTAATCTGTCTAACAACAATGTTGAAAAGTGGATCAGAATCTAGTTTGCCTAGTTACATATTGCTCTTTAACTACTACATCACTGGTATTTAAAGTTCAGTGGTATATAGACGAATGAATGAGCTAAGATACATGGGAAAATATAAACGCCTAGCAGGCTTGATGGCACATGTCTTTAATCCCAACACTTGGGAGGTAGAGGTAGGCTGATATCTGTGTGTTTGATGTCAGCCTGATCTACAAATCAAGTCTAGGACATCCAGGGCTCTGTTACACAGAAAAACTCTGTCTCAAAAAATCATATATATAATGCATTATCCTGCAATTTAGTAGATCTTTCTTGGGCAGAATCAATGATTTGTAATTTTATTAGCTCCCTAGTTAATTCTTATACAGTTTTCTGGTGGTGGATGTTAAGAAATATTGCCATAAAAAAAGAAATATTGCCATACATTATGACATAGCTAACTCTTCTTTCCACATTAATTTCAAATGAGTAATTTTAAAGCAAATCATACATTCGAGGTTCTCTATGTTTATTTCTATTTCATTAAAAATTATTGTTTAGGTTTAAATTCATAAAGCTTATTGTCTCACTATAGCTGAGAAAGAATAAGGAATACAAAAATTGCAATGTGATTTGATGTTAGAATAGTGATATTTGCATAATAGTTTCATACATATAAAATAGGTTCAGCCTGACTCAATGAAACTAAACAAAACTTTGTAGGTGTAGATAGAGCTACCTACACAGTTATGAGAAGATTGAAAGAAGAAGTGAAGGTAGATGTTAGAAAAATAGAAAAAGAACCAAACAAAAACATTGAGTTATGGATTAACTTAAATAAGTACATTTCATTCAAAAGACAAAAAGATTCTTATTAAAATTTGTTTTTTGACAGTCCCATCTTCTGCTGGTTTTACTTAGGTCCTTAAGTTGAATGACAGGGTACACAATCCACTTGGTAGCTGTGATTAAGAGGTTACCCAGTGAACTCAGCACAAACAAAGAAACAAAGAAACAAAGAAACAAACAAAAACTTTCCTTCCTGATAACTGGCATTTTACTCATAGGAGCAGTAAGCAGTGGAAGACCACTACCTCTGCCTCAAATACCCAAGGAAAGGCTCTGCTTTCCCTTAGTGCTTTACAGAAATAAATTCAATCACCTTTAAATAATCTCAGCACATTTACAGCTTTTCAGTATCAATGGCTGTTTTCCTTCTCTACTTCTGTACTATTAATGTAGTGGAAATGCTTAAAAAATTAAAAGCCTTTTTAGAAAAGAAATCAGTTTTGTCCCTACACAAAAGAACAGCAAAACAGGTCCTCATATAGACAGTCTGTTAGAAATCAGATTATTTCCACCATGCTTCCCTATTACTCACCTGTCAGTAAAATATGTCCTCTCATTGTTTCATTTTCAATGCCTATTTCTATCTGACTAGAGCTATATGGTCATTTTTATATTTATTACCAATTTCTTTAGGGTGCCTCCCGCTTCTATGTCCCTCACCACAGCACATGTTTTTCTGTTCAGAAAAACTGGGCCACATGCCTCTGAGGAGAAAGTAGTGCATGATTTCATTCCCACCTTTTCTTCTTTTTTGGCATCTCTGAGGCCGGCTATGCCCAGAAGTGCTTCCACTCAAACTGGACCATCAAATCAATTATCACAGCAGTCTGCTCTCCAAATATGAATGGCAATGAATGACAACAGGCAAGGCAAACTTTCAGCTTTGATTTGTCATTGGTAATGTAAATCTGTTTTGGGTCCTCTTCCCTTCTCCGTTTATATCTCAATTTCTCCCAGTATCTGTCTTTATGTTTCCTCTCTCTCCTCTCTCTCTCTTGCTCTCATTCCAGAGTGTCTAGTGTTTGGCCAAATTCTTCCCCTTATTTTCTGCAGCTGCACTAAATCAAATCTTCAAACAAAAGGTTCACCTTTGTGAGGGAAAGTCACAGGAGGGAAATAATGCTGGCAACTATTATCACTCTGAAATCTCTTTCTGCTAACCTCTGGGTCTGATTACTACTGCCTGGGAAGAAACAGTAGTGCTGCACTCTTATGCATTGGGGCTGTTTAAAATTCTCGCCTGCTTCTGTATTTCAAGCTTCAATTGTTTTGTGCTTAATGCTACTCATTTCATATCAAGTTCCTGGTTATTGGAAATACTTTAATTTTTAAAATGTTATTATATTCTATCTGTTTAAAAAAGATTGAGAATGATCTAAAGAGAGAGACTGGTTTAAGCAAACTAGAACTAGCTTTCATAATGTTGTGGGTACTCATTAATCCATCACTTTTGTTGGATGGCTGCAATTTCTAGTATGCTATAGTGCTTTACCTTTCTTTCCTCAGGCTGGCAGCAGTTCTTCTCATTGGCCAATGATGACAGACTTTCACCAATTACACTTACAAATATTGCTTTTAAAATGTTCGAAGCAGTAACATCACTTGACAAGCACAGGCAAGAGAATAAATTATGCCAAACACTGTTCAGTAGAAATCCTATTGTAGAGACTTAGAATATAGATTGTCTTGGTTTTGTCAAGTAATTAGGAGTGGCTAATGCTGTATTTGTAATCAGTTTGAGTGGTGAATTAAGTAGTCAGTTCTCATAATTAGTCCTTCATAGTTGTAAATACTAACCATACTTTACAGCATACAGGCTTTGTTCTTTGCATGTGTGGGCAAATATTGATAAAGATTATAATAGAAATTGAATTATCATTCTTACTACCCAAGCTAATGAAGAAGATAATGACAAAAACTCCCTTCTTCGACCAAAATTGAGACTGGTCCTTGGGAAGTTCCTTTTTTATCTAATCCTGATCTTGGGTTTTGTCTTGGCCCCACTTTTGCCCAGTCTTTGCAAAAATTCAGATGGGTTAGTTTAGTGAAAATACTGCACATTGGTCTCTAATAAAAATTCTTCTATCTACTCCTAAGGATGTCTCAGCTCTCTGGATTCCTATAGCAAGAAACCTTACAAATCAATTAGCAAAAATTCCCATTTACCACAGATTCTTCCTCTTACAAAATTTCCCTCTGGTGACCTTAATATACATTTTGGACATAAGTCTTCACTTGACATTTGCTACATTTGCAATTTTCGATCTTGCTTCTTGACTATAAATCTCCTGAGTGAAGTTTACCTTATCATCTTCAACAAGTTCCATAATACTTTTAAATAAGAATATACACATAAAATCAAGACTGTAATAAAGAGTGACATTTGATGAATATTACGGTCTAAATCAGAAATGCTCCTGAAAGCTCAAGTTCGGAACCATTTTTCCCCAACTGGCAACACTATTTTGTGAAGCTGTAGAAGCTTTAGGGAATGAGACCTCAGTGACAGAAGCAGGCCATTAAGGGTGGGCCATTGAAGATTATATCTCTCTACTAATTCCTTGTTCTTTGCTTTGCTTCTCACTATGTGGTGACATGAACAGCTTCTTCCACTCATTCCTAGCTCCATGAACTTAGCTATGGTAGAAAAAACACTCTGAAACAATCAGTCAAAATAAATCTTTCTTCCTGTGAGCTGGTTTTGTAAGTATTACAGTTACATGAGAGAAATTAAAATGCACTAAGTGTCAAAAGCATTCCACAGAAAGCATTCATTACGAAACTTTAGCATGGGGTGTTTGGCAACTTCATGGGGTGTCACATCTGAGCTAAGGAGGCAGAAATGTGGATGGGGTTTCACAGGAAGAAAGTCAGAGAGATGCTACTACTAAAGGGCAAGTAACTGGATCAAACTAATTTACTCATTGTATATTTTATTAAATACATAGTTTTGAGCTGTAAAAGTCTTTGAAGTTATTTTTACAAATGGTTAACTGAAAATGAAAAACAACTTGCATAAATTTGAAAATATCAATATATGGAAGATAACTAAGGAATTCTTTATACAGCTTATTACTTGGTTTATGGATATTTTATTCTGAGTCAAAGGTCAAGCTCAGTGGCACAGCAAAGCTATAAAAATATGAATCTACTTCTGGTTGAACAGCATTCTTATTGTTTTAAGACAAGTCTTCCTATGAAGCCCAAGATGGTCTCAAACCTAGAGTCTTCTGTCTCTGCTTCCCAGCTGTTGAGATTCTAGGCTGGTGCCAGTAAGCTCAACTTGATTAGAGTTCTTGTAAGATAGTTTTTAATCTCTTAAACAATTGTGAGCTATTCCAAAGGTCTCTTTCTACCTAGAAAACATCTTGCACTGAGAGTAGAAACTGTATAGCAACTGCAACCTATGAGTGTGCTAATCTGGAGCTGTACCCCTTGGAGACTCCTTCCTTGGCCAGCGCCTACACCTCCTATTCTACTTTCCCAAGGCTGTGGCAACAATATATAGCTAACTGAGTGACTTACAGCAGAAGTGTGCTTATTCACAGCTCTAGAGGAAAGAAATCTAAAATAATAGCTGACAAGATTGGTTCTTTCTGGGGGCATTAAGGAGAGCTCATTCTATTCTTCTAGTTTCTGCTAGCTGCCAGTAACTGTTGGGATTCCTTGGTTTGTACATGTATCATTCTAGTCTCTGCTTGTGCAGTCTTATCACAGTACTCCTGTGTGTCTCTGTGCCCTGTGTTTCACATAGGTTTCTTAGAAGGATTTCAGGTAAACTTTGATCCAGTTTGAACATATTTTAACTTGAGTACACCTTCAAAGATCCTATTCCATATGATTGTCTTTTGCAAATACATTCTTATTCACATAAACAAGGGATCATGAATCCAGCATATTCTGATAGCACAGTTCAGCCCACCCCTCTTCCATAGCCAACTGTTAAATGATTATTTCCCTATGTCTAATTACACAATCTATTTCCAGTGATTCATGTCCCATATGTATTGCTTCTCAAATAAGTACATTCATATGACACATATACTAAGCCAACTGACTCCAAATTAAAATGTTTGATATCTAGTTTAGTTTGGGACTTACTAGATCTGTGTTAGAAATATATTTTCTACTTCACATAGTAGGAGGAAAGTAGTACACTCAAATTTACATTAGTCCCTAAAGGGAGATTTTTTTAAAAATTGATTTTAAAAACTTGCTATTACTCTCAATGTACAGCCTTGAGGTTTCACAGAATAGAATGTTCCACAATGGTGGGGATCACAAAGATCATCTATTGTAAACAACTCATTTTATACATGAGGCCTTTAAGGCCCAAAGAGGTTAACTAACTTGCTCATGGCTCACAAAGTTAATTGCAAGAAACATGCAAATGAAAACAAATGAAGGGCACAATTTTAAAGAAATTCAGCTAGTATTTTGCTATCAAACTGAATATACACTGAATGTTGATGATTTGCTGTGAAGAGATTAGATCAAAGTCTAGCAGTCTTGAGCAATTCTGGAGTAGGTGCCAAGTCTCTTCATCTTCTCATTTGCTCTGATCTCTGAAGCCTTACAGGAAGCAAAATGACTCGCTAATCTTTTTTCCCCACCTGGTGCTTAGGTTTAGTTTCAGTTATCTGAGAAAGCAATACTTTAATAGGAGAAAGGTAAAAGGATGCTCTCCTGGCTTTGCTCTCCTGCCTGTTATAATTCTCTGATGCCCACAAATGAATAGTCGCATCCCTAGAGCAGTAGGCAGGCAAAAAGACTTAAGCATTTGTTAGAAAAAGATGACTGTGATCCGAGGTTCACTCCTATTTCAAAAGGAAAATATTCATTATTACTGATTTTTGAAGAAAACAGGAAAGGGTATATTACTTAATTCAAATATAACCATTTCTTGGAAGAACTTAGAAGTAAGTCCACAGGTCAAAGTTCCTCTTTTTCCCATGCTTAAAAAAAAAAAACCAAAAGATTGATCTATTAAATTAAATTGCCAGTAATGAAATTACAGGTAATCTGGAGTTAGTTCTTAAGGAACAATGTAGTATCATGACATTCTAACCAAACTAAAGATGTAATAAAACAACCCCCAAAATATATAAAGGGTCTGGAGAGATAGCTCAGTAGATAAGAGCACTTTCTGCTTTTGCAGAGGAACCATATTAGGTTCCCATCATACACATAGCAGTTCAAAATCATCTGTAGTTCCAGTTTCAGGTGATCTAATGCTCTCACCTCCATGGACACCAGGCATGCATGTGATATACATACCTACATTCAGGCAAGGACTAACATCCATAACAATAAATAAGTCTTTAAAACAACTATTAAATAAAACCTGAAAAAATATAAGACATCACAGGAAGGAACTAAGAATGTATTTATCTTTTTTTGTTTCCCACAACACTAAGTTATGTATGAATTAATGGAATTGGCTTTTCATCTGCCTTGCTTAATATATGGAGACACTTACTTCTCACTCAGAAAATGGAAAAAGATTTAAAATTGAAGTAGAAAAGCACTATATTTTCAAGTGTACTATTTTGGGATACATTGAAAAATTAACTGTGTTTTTACTAATTTATTCAGCATTTCATTCAAAATATTCTTTACTTAATTATGTTTCTCAGAGCTAACTCTAAGAACTGCAATTCCAAATTAGGTGATTTCAAGTACACCTATATGCAAAGATGTGAATTTAGCAAATTTTAGCTTCATCAGCTTGGAAATAGAGCTGTGGATCAATGAAGTAATGTGTTAGAGAGTAACATAAACAAATTTACATAATAAGAGATTCAAAGACAAAGTAGAATGTCACATTCTTTGTGGTTTTGAAAAATAATATTATTTGACAAATAATGCATTGTAATGCCCATGCCTAAGATGGGTGGAATCTAATTATGGGCTTTCCTACTCCTAAGAATTAAGAGTTTAGTGTGTTGACTGTATACACATTGTGCTTTCTGAAGGATCTTTATTTACTTTTTACAGCACTGCAAAACACACTCATGAAATGATCACCCTGACAAGAAAGTTCTAATGTAAGCTAAGTTTGGGAAACTCTATGAATGAATAACTTCCTTAGAAAAGAGTCTCTTTTGCATGTCTTATCCACTGAGTTATGCTTAGAAAGGTGAGATTTTGTCCTTTATGTTATTGCTGGGAAGAAGAACTCTTTATCATAATTTTTCACTACAAACTTCACAGAGCTCTGCACTTGAAAAAGTAGATATTACATAGTTATTAAATCTAAATTCTTGAGTGGCCCTGCAATTTACTTCAATAGTCATCAATGTAAGGATGCAAGAACAAATCATTAGGGAAATAACTCATTTTTTCCATATCTTTCAATTTACTAAGTCTCTAATTTACTTCCTAAAAACCATAGACCTGATTAACGTGCATAACTTTCCCCACTAATGCAATGGAATAGGTAATCTGAAAAGTATATTTTTAAAAAGTTATATTATTCATTCAGTAGAAAAGTGAATTCTATATCACTCAGACTTTTTTTTGAAGCCATATTTCACAAAGGTTCTGTAGAAAAGCACCATCAAGCCCTTAAATATTGTTTGAAATTCAGAATCTCAACCCTCAGACTCAGGAGACATACAATTCAATTTAGATTAGGCAAGGTGTACACAATGGTGGCAGAAAGGATTTTTAGTTGTGTGTCTACTATACCTTTGCTATTTGCTAACACAAGCCCAAGCTGAACTATGCTAGTTTCTTAAGAGAAAGCTAGCTGCAGAAGTGGTTTCTGTGTGATTTAGACATTTCCATCATGAAAGCTAAATGACTCCTCCTCTTGACTTTCTGCAAAACATGTAGCTACATCCGATTACTAACAAACACCATGATCAAATACGCAGAAGCATTTTGTTCTTTTAACCAAACTCTGAACTTGACTTTATCAATCTTTACATTGGTATGATGAAATTTATATCTCAACAGAATCAGACTAATGAGAAAATATGGACATTCCATTCTGAAGGGAAGACTCGGATGATAGAGATTTTTGTTTTAAAAACTAGTATTAATGTTGGTTTTCCCCAAATACAGTAAAGCTCCTAAGAGCTAAGTTTTACATATGATGTATATATGATGATTTTAAAATATTTTCCCCATGATATGTTTTGGTTGGTATTTTTTTTCTTTTTCTTCTTTTTTAATAGGAATGCTGTTCCTATTATGTTTACAGTAGTGGTGCTATTGTGTGACTAGCTAATGTGGGAAGCATTACAGTATTTCCCAAAATGACCTAGAGATGCAATTTAACAACTGAATCTATTTAGCTAGCATGGTAATTAAAATCTGCACTTGCACTTCAAGACAACATAGCACTTATGCAGCACTGACAACAAGCTGTTTTCTTGGCTAATACCTGATTGATGGTTCATTTTTAACATTATTGGAGAAAGACATTAATAAGATAGCCCACCCCCCTTTTAAAAATAGACCTTGCAATATCTACAGATGATCTCTATTTCAGATGACGCTAAGTAGCTAAATGTGAATAAAAAGAACACCTTTCTGGCTCATTAAGGCAATTGCTCAAGCTGTCATTAGCATTCCCTCTCTGAAACTGCAGTACACTATGCAGCGGGCTTTGTCTGCTGCACAAACTAATGGCACAAAGCTACCTTTTGACAGCAGGCCTAAATTTACATACTTTACCTATTCAGTGAATAAAGGAACATTTACATTAATCAATATGCTACATTTAGGGGATCCCCCATTTGAAATGTACCTGTATACCTTGTAGGCCTAGTTACTGACAACTACATACAAAATGAATTAATTGTGTCAGGGCAAAAGAGGAGGTTTTTACCTTTTATTTAGTCCTATCCACTTTTAATAGAGCAATTGTAAATTATGCTTCAGAAGATAAATAGCAAGTCATGCCTGAAAAGATGAGACACTCTGGTTTTCATCCTCTCAGAACTGCTAGGCTGACTACCTGTCAGATAAGGCTGAAGCTAGGATTATGTCTTGAAACGCTGACAAACCACAGATTTTTATCACTAAATCAAACCTGCTGGGTTTAACTCTCTGAACTTTAATTATCTCATATTTAATTAAAAAAAAAACCAGACTACACTAAAAATGGAGGGCAGGGGGAGGTTCAGGAAAGGAGATTCAAGGAACTGTTAAGGATGAGGTGATTTCATTTCCACAAATCAAATTTCTCAGTTCTAACAACGCAAGTTTACATATAGAGAAGATTCAAGGAATAATTTGGCCATATAATGCTTAAGGTTATCTAGTCCATCCTTGAATGATAACCATCTACTTTTTTCTTAAAGTCTCGGAAAAAAAGAGGTTTCTGCATATGGTGAAAAGGTTTCATACTGCTAAGGGCTGTTCAGCAAAGAATGAAGAAAGGAAAAAAAATTATACTGCATCAACTAAGAGATAAAGAGTATTTTGTGTTCCAAAGGTTGCATTATTATTACTTTTCTTTATTTAGGTAAGAAAATATAATTACCAGTACTTTCAGAATATCTTGCTTCTTAATAGAGTAATCATAATATATATTATTTAAGCATTAAGTACTCATTGATCATCATTTTCCACAGTTAAAAATTTTTATATAAAGGCTCTGGCAGTAAATGTTTGGGTTTTAAAGGACATAGGGTCTCTGACATAACTGTTCAACTCTTCCACAATTAATATGTGGATGGATAAATGTGGCTATGTTTCCAAAATTTTACTTATGAAAAGCTGAATTTAAGATAATATTTATGTCAAAATATTATTCTTCTTAGGATTGCTTTATAACAATTTGAAAATGTAAACGCTTTCTTAGATTTTGGCCTGGATTTGGTCCATCGATAGGCTGTTGTGTCATCTTCTAGAGTATTCTACATATAAGTCATTATGAAGGGAAGAAAATGCTATAAAAGAGAGACACTTTTCACAATTGCTGGGAAGCAAGACCAAAAGAACATTAAAGAACTACCAAACAATATGAAAAATCATGTATGGTTATAATGTGTGGGTTAGCCCACAGAATTAAAAGAGAATGCGGCTACAGTGCTTACTATAGAGGAGATGGGATAGGATTCTCGTGTAACTAACTTTGCCAGCAAAAACTGACTGCACTTGTGTAAATAGGGAAGAGACAGAAAGACCACTTCAAGTGTGCCAAATAATATGACCCATTTATGGGGAAGTAGAAGACCCGGTCTACAGAGAATCAATTAGCAAAATTAATTCATTCATGCAGTAGATAAGTATTGATCACTTTTCTGTGTATTAGGCATTATGCTAACATAACAGACTGTGATGAGTTATATGCAATTCTTGTATTGTAATCACTTAGTCTTTTTAGAAGGACAAATAAGCAAACAATTAAAGTTCCATACAAAATATGACCAAGTATTTGCACTGCAAGCCTAAAGCCTTATGAAAACACTTGGGATAATTTAAAAAATTATGTCAGTTCTCTGGCCAGGCATGATGGCACACGCCTTTAATCCCAGCACTGGGGAGGCAGAGGCAGGCGGATCGCTGTGAGTTCAAGGCCAGGATAGCCAAGCCTACACAGAGAAACCCTGTCTTGAAAAAAAAATGACAGTTTCAATATTCCATTCATTTATATCTAAGGTAGAAATGTGTGATTGATTTAAATCTTAAAAGGAATGCAAATGCTGCAGAGCAATTTTTTGTAGCCTCTCCCAGGCCTGACACAACCAGACTTTGCTACAGAGGTGACCAAATTATATGAATTTCCTATAAATAATTTTCAGAGACCATTTGAAGATTATAATTATAATCCTAAACATAAAAGGGCTTATTGTGCCATTGGCTTGAGTCATTGAAATTAAGCATTGTGTCTCTGGTATCAACAATGGTCATGCATCTGTCTGAAAGCATTTTCAGCAATGAGGCAAATGACTGTGGAGAAGCCTAGAATGTTTTTTCATCAAAGATCTTTTAAAAAGGATTTATATCTACCTGCACGAGATGGCTCAGGATCAATAATGCTTGGAGCATCGCATGAGTTTTCAACTCTGGGATTTGAAAAGTCTTAAAAGAATTTCAATGAATATTTCTACCAATTAATCACTCACTTAAAAAAATACAGTGATATTACTAGTCATTTTGTGTCATGAACTTAAAAACATCTAGCTAAAAGTATCCTTGATAATATGACTAAAGAAACTATAAGCAATACCGCTGATATTTCACATGATTTCCCAAATAAAAGGCAACAATATAAGAAAATAGCATGTTCTTTCAAATCAGACAAACAGATGTTCAGATCCAATTTAAATAGACATTAGGTGTGACCTTGGAAGAGCTACTTAAATTGTCTAAGTTGCCTTTCCTTCACCTCTAAACTAGAGAAGAGAAAACATGTTTTGTTATGTGCAGATGCAATGAGATGGTTTACATAAGACACCTGTATGCCTACCAAGCTAAAGACTTTGGAGAGCCTAACTTCCTTCTTTCTTTAGTGGAAGCTCCATCTCAAATGTTTTTTTAGGACACTGAGCGTGAGCAGCAGACACAAAGACGTCATTTACTGTGGAAAAGACACATGTAAACTCAGTGAGCATAAAAGAAGGAACAGGCCTACATATGGATAACTTTTCTGCTAGTGCTGTTGTGGATAGCCCATGCGCAGTGCTACTTAACAACCAGTTCTGCTGGAGGAGGAGGCAGCTTTTGAACTTCTTCTTGAATCTTAAATACATAATTGCATTTCACTCTCATTTTAAAGTTATCTCTGTCATGAATTCTTCTTTTTCCTTTTTCTTTTGTATGTGTGTGTGTAGGGGGGTCGGGTCGGATCAAGACAGGGTTGTGTGTCCTGGAACTCACTCTGTACATCAGGCTCACCTCGAACTCAGAGATCTACCTGCCTCTGCCTCTGAGTGCTAGGATTAAAGGCCTGTGCCACCACTGTCCAGCCCTAGAAGACTGTTTAGAAGGCAGACTCCTCAGTAATGCACAATGATGAGAAAAATCAGAGGTAAACAGCTCCTAGAAATGCCTCTATTTGTATAATAGCTAAGAAATAGTCTATGCATTTTTGCACACTTGAGATGTTGGAATACCAATACCGCTTCTGTTTTAAGAATGTACCATTCATGCCTCTGTACTCAGCATTAGAATGATACTTCTTTAGTAAAGAATATATTAGGAAAGCTCTATGAACTAGAACAAGCATGTCCCTTTTGTGAATAGCAGCTATCATGGCCTGGGAATATATTCTGCTGTTCTCTTTTTAACTTGAATATGTCACACATTTTGGAGCCAAGTATGTTGCAGGAGTTGTTATTAAAATAATCTTAAAATCTTTATTATGCTGCATAATTTCCAAATACTTTATCCTTGTTTGCATTAAGTGTAAATTCACCAGTGTCACTGTCCAATGAATGATTTCTGAAAGGACTAATTATGAAATCAAGGTTACTTCTCTACATAAACTCTATACAACTCCCAAAATATCACAAAAGTAGAATAACAATAGGTAAAAATAATCACATTGCTATGGATCACACCTGAAGAAGTGAGAGTCTACAGAAGAAAACTTAAATAACCAGAACTATAACTACACATGCAGAGCTAGAATGTATAATCCTCAAATCTGCAAAGAGAAGAAGTATTTAAGTACTTTTGTGCCAGTTATTTGCAATCACTAAATAAAACAACTAGGGTATTTCGGTTCTTTCATATTAGTTAGATTCTTCAAAGTGTGCCTTCATTTGAATATAGTGAAGTTATATATTCTTATAAGCATACATGTGTAGTATATATGACAAATCATGTCTATCCCCATGGCTTTTGTGTATATATATATATATATATATATATATATATATATATATATATATATATATATATAACTTCAATAATAAAGAATGCATTTTTAAAAAACTTATACAGACGCTAGACATCATGCCTAATACATCTTTTATAGTCTGCTTAATGCATAATAGAATGTTCTGCCCTACAGATTAGACATACAGGTCCAAATGAATGGATGCTAGAATTATAAATTTATAGAATGCATTTCTTTCCAAATTCTATATATTGTCCCAAAGTATACATTTCATTAGTTACCACAAAGTTATTATTAAGGGGAATGTAGCATATATTTCATAGAAATAAAGGGAATTTGGAAATGTGAATATGTCACCAAAACACTTGCCATTCAACTTTCATTAAAGTCATGTTGTATAACTGCTCAGTCTAGTTTAAAACAGCAATCAAGTCACTCTTATATAGGTGATCATGGTTTAGTCTTTATTGCACAAGGATTTGCGCTATGGTAGAAAAGAAGAAACAAATAGAAAACTTCTTTGAAATGTGTAAATAAGTAAACGGATATGACACTGCACCCCAGAACATACACTAAAAGTATGGCTGATTATGATGGTGGGTGCTTATAATCTCTGAACACAGAAGGGTGAATTGGGAGGATCAAAGTTAACCAGAAGTATATAGCAAGTTACAGGTGACTCAAGGTCTCAGGAAAACAAACAAACAAACAAAATCATGAACAGTGTATTATATAATTAGTTCATTGTTGAGTTAATATAATGTAAATACATTTAAAACAAAACAAAGTTGGGAGAGTGGGGACTGACCCTGACAAGAACTCAGGTGCCTCCTATTTGACCACTTCCCTTTGGTGAGGAGGCTTGGTGGCACTCAGAGAAAGGGTAAATAGCCTGTCTGGATGAGACCTGATAGGTTGTGGTCATATGGTGGGGGAGCAGGTCTCCCTTTGTCACAGGTCTAGGGGTGGGGAATGGGGTAAAAGAGGGAGGGAGGGGGAACGGGAAGATACAAGTGAGGGGATAACAATTGGGATGTAATCTGAATAAATTATTTTTTTGAAATATGTTGGTGAAGCAGAAAGGTAGAATCATTGGCCTCTGGTGGTATCATGGAACCAACATAGCAGCCAGCCTGGGCCAGACCACTGGTTTTATATATGGAAGAAATGTACCACTATGTTAATAAAAAACAACGCAAAGGACGTACAATACATATTTTCACATCACTGGTTATCATGCAGTCAGGCTGAATACACAACATAGTAAAGGAATGAAATGGTTATTGCTAATGTTCCAACTACAGCTGGATTCCTGTGTATTTCTTTGGAAATTAGTAAGTTAATGAATAGTACTACTTTCTATGATATGGATGTCCTTCACTATTAGAATCTATTGAATTCAGCAATGAATACATATTCATGAATGTTCACTCTTCTCAAAACAGGGGTTTAGTCGGCCTACTCCATTAAACATAAGTTTATTTTTCTCCCAGGTGTCAGCCAGAGAATCAACATTCTGGTCAGTCGCTTTTTCCTGATGTTTGTCCTAATAGATGCCACCTGGAAATAAAATCAACTGATGTTTAGTGGAATAGATTTTTAAAATCTCCACTCAGGAAGGGTATTTTTTCATGAAGAACTAATTAATTTAAAATGTTAGAAATGAACATAGCCTCCTCAATAAAATGGTTAGCTGGAAACAATAAAAACAAGAGTTATACAAAACTATATAATTTACTTTTTATTATATACTGACATTCAATTGATTATGGTAATAATAATAATTGTCACCTGTAAACAATCATCAACTTTATGTTTTCATGTTGAACTATTTATTTTCATTGTTTTTTCAGAGTTTCTTGAATATTTGATGAGGACAACTGCACTGTCAATTTGGTTCAGTTGCAACAGTTATGAAAAACAGACATATGTGATCTGCTTCAGTGATCTGTCACATAGTATGCTCTCAGCATACAAGCAATCAGAGTAGCTAAAGAGTACCAACTAATATTTTAGTGTTAAATAAACCTTAGAAAAGGTATATTCCTCTGAAGCATGGTTCACTTGAGAAGTAAGTAATAATAATTATCGTTAAAAAAAATTCATTTATGGTGGTGGGGAGAAGGCTCAGTGGTTAGGTTCTCAACATCCATATAGTCATTCACAGCAATTTGTAACTCCATTTCCAGGGCTCCCTATAACCTCTTCTTGCCTCCACAGGTCTGGCATGCATGTGGTACCCAGATATAAATGCAGGCCAAACACCCATATGTATAAAATAAAGCAAATCTTAAAAAAAACTAATTCAAAGCACTCTACATTAAATCAAAAGTCAATGTCAAAAATTAAACTTAAATAATACGTTTGTTAAATATAAAATATACATGATAATATGAAGCAAATATAAAGAATAATTTTGCCAAGTTTTGTACATCAAGAGGAAGGAGAACAGGTATATTAAAATCCATATACAGGATTTCCTTTGGTGCTCAGTTAAAAGCAACCAACATTTGAACAATTTCAGTTTCTATTACTATGAAAAGATTCTAGAACAAATGCAAATGACACAAATCCCTACTTCCTATAGACTTGGGTACTTGTGTACATCGACAACTACTTTATCCTGTTCATGCTAGGTGACTATGATGATTACTATGAGCAGTGGTCATGTTCATAGTGACAATGGCCAAAGGCTTATATTCAGAATATTATAATAGCCTATTGTTCTATTCTCTGGCAAAACCAATCTCTGATACGGACTATATGATGGCAGTAAGGACACAATGTATAAGAATCCAAAGTGGAAAAAGTTCCCTTCAGTTTTCTAGAATGTATTTCCCTGACAGCTTGGTATGATTGACAGTTCTTACATACTGACCTAATGAACCTTCAGCTTGGAAGCCTTCACACACTGCCTGATAAGCAGTGAACTAAGTTTTACTATAGGCATCATTACTAAGCCCCAGTGATCTGACTAAAGCGGCATGGCCTCCAAATACCACTGTGTAAATTTATTGCAGGACAGTTGTAGTAGGAATATTATCAAACTGATTTTTTTCAACTTTTATAGTCTTTCTACAGATCAACACAATTCACCATGTTTTGAGTTTAGAGCAAACATTAATTTCATATTCTCCATGGAAAATGCATGGTATATGGCAGGGTTTTGCCTCTGCTAATATTTTGCAAAGGGATAAGATATGATATGTGAAAATATAATATAGACATAAGTGCATATGGCAGTTATTTGTAGGCTATGCAATATATCATAAAAGAAGATTCAAATACATATACTGTGGGCCAGGAAGACAGCTCAGAGATTAAAGTACTCACCACCAAGTCTGACAACATGAGTTCAATGCCCAGGACCCACATGGTGGAATGAAAAAAAACCCAGATTTTATCAAATTTTCTTTTTACATCCATGTTTTTCTTTAGTATGGCTGCATGCACATGTGTACACATATACGATGAATAAATTGATGTAATACTTTTTCATTAAAATTAAAAATATGTTCATCTAATGATTTTAGGCTTTGTTCTTTTCCTAGCCATCATAGCCATCTTACATGATGTATTTAGAAGAAAGGCTACAAAACTAGTGTAAGAATGATTCAAAATTGTACTTAACAACAAAAATGTGCCCCTTATAAAACAGACTGCCAGAAAGAGGATAAACCTCATTGATTTGATATATGTGTTTATCATCAACAAAAAAGAATAAGCATATAACTGACAAGTGACTTCCCTTGGAATTCAATGAATATTATGGGACTTTAGTACATAGATACTGCAGTTAACAGTTTCAACTTCTCAAAGTCCTTTTATGATGGAATTTGATTTTTCATATTCCCAAATTAATTAAATCATTCATTCATTGTTATAAGTCAGAGATGAAGGAAAGGGTGTGTTCACTAGACTATACTGTGTCCATAGAACTAAAGTTTCAGCTTTAAGTTGCCTTTTACTCCTCCAAGAATCTATGACTAACTTTCACAAATCATCACAGGTAATTCAACTGATTGGTCTATGAGGAGGAGTGACTTCCATATTTCCTCCTAGAATTATACTTTAAGATAAGTGTATAAATATCTTGTAAATGTGACCCAGGTACTCATTTATAAGGGACATATTTGGGGTGTTAATTATAATTCTTAGTCGTTCTTATACTGGTTTTATGTGGTAACTTCAGTCTACGTATCTGCCACTCTCATACTTACCTACTTTTTCCTTTCTTCCTCTTCTTTCTTTTTTTTTAAAACCACATCTATACTTTCACATTCCTTGTAAATGGCAACAGTTTTATGTGCCCTGTGATATTATCTCTGCCCTAGTCAATTTTATTTAAGAGAAATAAATCCACATGCCACATTAGTGCGGTCTGATGCTGTCATAAAAATCTTAACTAGGTCGGACCAATATCATACAAATCAAGAGCCATTCTGCATTGCAGCTGTGACAGTCATGCTTACATAGAAAACCAACTGACAAAAAATAAAGGAAACATAGAAGAATGAGACCATACAAGGTTAACAAAAGCAACTTCTAGTCTTAACTTCAATATGGGGACCAGTTCAAGGCACTGTATGGACTGGTTCCTATTCTTAGATGTCTGAGACATTGCCTATACTGTCCTACAATAAATCCTTCATTCAACTTCAGTCAAGTCTCTACTTATTTCTTGCAAGCACACAAGTCCTATGTCAATGCTACTGGCCTTCTATCCCTCCCTTATATTTATTAATTAAGCAAAAATAATTCTTAAAATGTTTGTGAAATCATAGCTACCTAAAGAGATTGAGCATCTCACTCCATAACAGCCACCTAATCAAGACTAGAAACTAGATCTAATTCAACCTAGCACTTGTCAGCATAACATGAATGAATACACAGACCTTGTAGTTACCTGACTGCCTTGGGTAGTTTATTGAATCTCTGCTTGCCTCTTTTCCTATATAAAGAAAAGTGTAGTAATGATATATAATGTACCTAATAAGAATGTAGTGAGAACTAAACTAGTTAGCATACAATGCAAATATTAATAGCTAATTGAACTGGGAGGAATTTGACCTAAGGACATGGGGTTTAGGGCAAAACAAAAAAGAGAAACAACAACAAAAATCAGAGGCAAATTGAATTTCTGCCACAGAAATGTGGGATTAAGACACAAGAGTCTATTAGGATATAGAAGTGGCAATGGAACCAACATGAATAAAATCATTACCAAAACACTCACTGTGGAGGAATGCAGTGTCTCACTGAATTGAGAGCACGGATCCTATTTCTAGAAATCTAGATCCAGATGTGATATATTTCCTGTCTTAAATTCCCTTAAGCCTCTCTGTAGCTCTTCAATAAACACTAAGTTTAAATAGCTTTTTGTCTCTTGCAATCAGAAGAGGCTTAATTAAGTAAAATGTTTATTAATATTACTATAATTACTCATATAAAATGAAAAGCAATTATATATACAGGGCCTAGAAGATAAGGGATGTCCTAGTTGCTTCCTTTCTAAAACAGATGTTCTCCACACTTTTCCAGAGCTGTCAATGAATTACCCTCCTCTTTCTCTTTCTGGTTCAAAGTGCTTTATCACCAGGAACTAAATGGCATGGGCCTTAAGAATGAGTAATTAATCATTCTTTATCCATTTAGCATCTTTGAATTTATTTTGCTTAACATGGTAGATAATAGTTTAAGCCTATAGTTTTCCAATTAAAATGTAAAAATGTTCTTTTCTGAGGTCCTTTACCATTCCAAGGCTGACAAAACTTGAGAGTACACTGTATAATTACTACCTTGAAAATATTTCTGAAAGCAATGAAACAGCAACCTGAGCACAAACCAGAAGAAAAATAAGACTGCTGCAAATTGTAAACAGCTTCAGATGATTTATAGAGAAAGAATTCTACAAAGCTTCCTTAATGGTAGGATATAACCAGTTTTTACTGCTATTTAGTTAAATGATAATTACAAAACTCATTGAACTGAATGAGAATTAGGATTGTCAGACAAATGTTTGTAAGGGGTTAATTAATTCATACAAACCACATGGCTCAGCTGAAAATGGGCTCATTATTCTAAGCCAACAATATGGTCTGCTTCTTAGTAGTGCCCTCCTTTTGCCATTTCATTCACCCTGTTGCACCCCCACTGCAGGAGCAAATGTCAGGAGACAGGATATTTAAAAGGAAATGCGAGCTAAAAGCATTTTGCAAGGGTACATCAGGAGTACAAAGTTGTCTGCTGGAACACTGAAATGGAAAGATCATTTATTAGTACACCATGGTTCAGAACATCCAAAAGGATTCAGTATTTTCATTAAGCACACAAGTATTACCCCCTCCTCCTTTTCAAATGCCTCATTACAGCTAAGCCTGGAGCTTTTTTTTTCTTAAAAAGCTTTCCTCTGAAATTATTAATAATATGAAGTTCCCTACAAGCTAAGGGCATTATTACAATCAAAATACATCAATATGTATATATCCTTATATACCTATATACTCTCTTTCATACTATTTTAAATAACAAAGTATTTAGTAGGAACAGTAAAGAATTTATAAGATATACACAGAGAAGCCTAGAGGAAGATGGCAATATCCCAGACTCTCAGGAAACAGCTCCTGAAGCTTATTAGGTGGGTGTAGGAGACTGTAATAGGATTATGAGTTTTGGTTTAGCCTGTCCATCATTTCAAAATCCCCATAACTAAAGGGAATATCTTCATAGGGGTCTGAGTTTAATATTGAAGCTGCTTTATTTAATTCTTTCTATTCTATAATGCTGAGTGCTAATTAGTTCCATCTACTTTCTTCAGGCTTGTCAATAGGCAACTTGGAAGCCAAGAACCTGCTGAATTATGGATTAAGCAGTTCTGTAACAGCATATTCAAGCAACCTAGTTAGCTGCTCCAAAGCAGAATGGTATTATAGGCACAGGAAAGCATAAAGTATTCTTTTGTTATCTTCTGCTTAAAAGCAGGACAATTACTCCCTACAAGAAGACTGTTTCCTTTTGATGTGTTAACAAAAATTTTAGAGACATAAAAGCCAAAATAATATTACTTTTGTTTACATGTCTAAAAAGCCAATTAAGATCAGAACATCTATAATATCTGCTGCTAAAACTGACAAACTAGTCTTGTTTCTTGCTTTCTTCTTTTTTAAACATAAAGGCAGGAAACATTGAGATGTCAACACTGAGTGGCATGACTGTAAAGTCTAGCTTCACTTTAAATGAACCTTCATCCCAGTCTTTCTGAGTCTTTCTACCACATTCCTACGTTAGCATTTCAATGGACTCATCCAGATGTATTGAAGGACCAGTCCTTCTGGATCTTTAGTTCTGTAATCTGGCATGCTAAAGACAGATTGAAGTGGAGCTCTCCTTCTGGAAGCGAATTTACTGGCACCCACGGTTAAACATCTAGTGGGCCTACAGACAAGCAAGATGAGAGTAGCGCCAGAAGATGAACCCAAGCTTTTGATGTCTCTATCTAAATCTTCATGTTTATGTTTGCCTTGCCATAATCAGTCTTTTCTGTTAGGGCCAGACTTGCAGTCCCAACTAGGCTACTGAGATACCCTTTCAAAGATCTGGGATACCCTCCAACAGATACTAGTTTTCTTAGCCATGATGAATTAAGCTGTCATAAAAACCTCACAAAATTCAGTCTGTGTGACTATTGTGTGTATCTAACTGCCTACTGCCTGTGAGTGTCCAGACTTCCCCTTGTCTCCACAACTGCTTTGATTTCTTTTTTTTTTTTAATTCTTTTTTACTCCTTCTTATTTTTGTTGGCTTACAATGTATTGTGATAATATTTCCTCCCACTCTTGCCATATCCATACTCTTCCCTACCCACCCAACTTTGTGTATTCTCCTTTAAGCACATTAAGTACAGTTTGTGCTGCCAAATACACTCTTGGATGTGTGGGGCTTCCCGCTGGAGCCTGGTTAACCTACCAGAGGACACATTCTTAAAGAAAATTGCCTCTCTCTCCTATTTGCTATCAATTAAAGGACAATCTGGATTTCTACTGTTTTAAGAATGCATCTGCATCACAAGTTTCAATATTTGCTGTACCTTATAGGCACTGTACCTTATAGCAGTATCTTATGTTCCTCTGCGTTAAAGATAGTTCTCCATTCCCTTTCCTAAAGATCAACACTTTTCTAATTGTTTCCTTTTTTATTAGCACCTTCAATCTGTTCTTCTTTACACTTGCCTTTAAAACAGTTAGTCAGGGCCTAGAGAGATGGTTCAAAGATCTTATAGAGGACCTGAGCTGGGTTCTCTCACAGTCATCTACCTATAACTCCAGTTCCTGGAGGATCTGATACCATCTTCTGGACTACTCTGGCAGTAGGTCCACACATACACATATCTGTATATAAGCACATACACATATAAACAAAAATAAAAACATATAACAAAAAATTAAAATTGTGTGTGTGTGCACATGCACAAACTTATGATGCGAATGTGGGCATGAATGTGTCACAGCATGCATGTGAAGGTCAGAGTTAAACTGTGGTATCAGTTCTTTCCTTCCATATTTACATGGCTTCCAGGGATCAAAGTCAGATTGTAAGTCTTTCACAGAAAATACTTCTACTGCTTGAGCCATCCTGCCAGCTCTACTCTTGCCCTTTTTTCAAACCAAAGTTATAAAATGATTGATAATAGTAATGGGAGTAATTATATAGTGGTAACTGGCTAGTATGGAGTATTCTAAAGTACCCTTTTAAGTACTTTTCAGGCATATACTCTTCTCATAGTAATTCATGGAGCCACTGTATGGTTTTTATGCAAAGGTTTATGAGTTGACTCTATTAGACAAATGACCTGGCTGTTTTATCAACAATACAAAACAGTGACAAAGACAGAGAGAGACAGAGAGACAGAGACACACACACAGACAGACAGACAGACAGACAGACACACACACACACACACACACACACACACACACACACACACACACACACACACACACACCTGGCCTGTCATAGGCTTTGGAAACCTCCAAGCTCATCCCCACTGCCATACCTCCTCCAGCAAGGCCACACCTTCTCATCTTTCCCAAACAGTTCCATCAACTGAAGAGTAAGTATTCAAATACTGGAACCTATAGAAGCTATTCTCATTCAAACTACCACATATATGTTCTCACACAGCTAAAGAGGCAAGCATCTTTCTTTAATAAATAACTGAGCTTATAAGTAGATTTTGTAGCTTTAGTGAACACCACAGATAACTGTAGCTTGGATCAGTTTCTTGACTGCAACCCAAAACAGATACAGATATAATCACTCAGCTAAGAGATAAAATCATTGAGGTAAGCTGTAGATGCATCTCACAGAAATTCTGAATTTGTAAATAATTTTACACTACTAAGATTTGAGGTTAATATGTTTTAGTGTATTTTTTAATACAAAGAGAAATGTTATAGTTTGAATATGAAATGTCATCCACAGCCTCAGTGTTAGATGCTTTGTTTCCAAGATAGTCGTGCTATTTTGATAAGGGGTGGGGACTTGAGGTAGAAGCCTATCAAGAGAGAGTCAGTCACAGAGGTATGTATATATATCTGTTCCATATGTCTGTGCTACCTGTCTGCCATGAACTGGACTTCTCTGCTTCCTTATGTCTCCCCACCATTATGGAGTGATAACTCTCAAACCATGAACTAAACCAAATCTTCCCTTAACTTGTTTCTGTCAACTACTTATGTATAGCAAAGCAACTAATACAGGGGGACACATAATTCATAAAAAAGCCCAGAACAATAGTGATGATTAAAATATTTTTAGTCTTCACTCCAAACTTGAACTTAAAAAGCAGTATACCATCAGATGAATAGGATCACTTAACAGATTGTTTCTATTAACATTTTGGGATGCAATAGAAAATAACAATTTGGTTATGTGAGAAATTCTTATCTTTTGTGCATATCTAAAGAAACAGTCATAAATAAAACGTGTAATATTGAGTTCTTTCAAAATGTTCAAGAGTAGGTATATAAATGGGTCACAAACTGATCACTATGAAAGCTGGGTTCTTTGTTCACAAGGGTTCTTCACATTATTTTACTTTGTACATAATTAAAAATTTCAAAACAGAGTAAAGGAGAGAAAAAAGTCACAGACAGGTCATTGGTTGGAGCTTCACATTAGATGACGTAATTTTAACCAAGTCACCCAGTTAAGAAAGGTACAGTCTCATAAACAAGAGCGAGCATGCTCAAAACCATGAAATGTACACTTGATATTTTAAAATACACACAAAGCTATTTTTCACTCATTTGGTTTATCCATGTCTTTTTGGTTTAGCAACATACAGCTTGAAGGTATCTTTCTTATATTTTTATTTCCTTATTACTAATGTTTGACCTTTAAGTACAAAGAAGACCAGATTATTTGTAGAAAGAAAATAATTAAATTTAAAATGAAACAGTAAAGAGAAAGTTAATATGATTCTGAAAGAGGTAGGAAAATGGAAGTTAGGAAGGCACAGTTTGTTTCAGGAGGAGACTCTAAGGAAACATGAAGCAAGCTGAGATTGCCATTGAAGAGAGTAAAGGAAATATGTTTTGTTTGTTGCTTCTTGCTTTTTCAAGATAGGTTCTCACTATGCAGATCTGGCTGTCCTGGAACTCACTATGGTTACCAGGCTGGCCTCAAACTCTTAGAGATCCACCTGCCTCTGTTCCTAATTGCTTGGATTAAAGGCATGTGCCACTAAGGCCAGGTAAGAAATCTTAACTATTTAGGCATGAGATTAAGAAAACAAAGAATGAGAAGATGTCTAATCAATGACTAAGGTACAACAAATGCCATACACAAGTATCAGAAAATAAATCTAATATTTGAGATTCTTGTATAAATCCAATTTATTCATTTTCCCCATTTCTTTGCTTTTATGGTTGTTATTGTAATCTTTAAGAGAAAAGGAATGAATAGCAATTGTGTCTTCTCTGCAACATTACAGATGGTGAGACATGACTATCAACACTTTATTCTTGGTACTATATATTTTTCTCATGAAATGTGCTAAATATATTGAAAAATTTATGATTCACTTTTTAATACTTTGCAGTAGTTTTTGAACAGGTAAATACTTCTCTTAGACTGTGAAAATCAGAGAAAAGCAAGAAACAACAAATGAAGACAACATTAAAAAGTAAAAACCTAACATTTGAGGGGGAAAAGGATAAATTTCAGTCAGTAGATACCTGGGCTATTTGCAAAATGATAAATAGTTAAACATATGCTTCGGTGACCACAGGAGGATAAAAGCGGGGGTGGGGGTTGTAAGAGAGAATAATGCATTGGCAAACAGCTATGGACATTTAGGAAAGGAAACTTAGATCATTGCATAATTTAATAGGACAAATAGCTAGAGGACAATTTCATTTTAAAATAGAAAAATCTAAAGTAAGATCGTTGCTACCCAGAAACCACAGGTAACGAGTTTACCTGCATAACTCTGGGCTGACACATTCCAAATAGTAATACTTTTTCTTAGAAATTTTGTAGAGTTATGATTCAAAACTCTATCCCAAACTTCATAGCTTTCAGTAAAGAGAATCTACTAAAAGTACACTTTTGCTGACTCATATAATCATTGTGAACATCATATAAGATACTGTACTCTCAGTTCATGATTTATGAGAGAGACCAAGGAAAACCTGCTCTACATTTAGAGCTTTCTTCATTTAAACACAGTCTCAATTATTATATCAATTTTTTGTACTGACACAATCACCACATGGCTACTGAAGAACATTTGGATAATGTTTTACGAAAGTAAACATTACCTACAATACCATGGCATAGCCAGAAACACTATTAATGCTGTCTTAGCTTTTTCATCACTGTTACAAAATGCTTCAGAGAAACAACCTGAAAGAAAGAAAGGTTTAGTCTACAGTCAGGTACAGAATTTCTGTGGGTGTGTTTCACATAGTTGACACAAATTATAAACAGTTTTTGGCAGTTCTTAAATTCTGGTACTTGAGCATACTTGGTAAGATTTTACTACTGAGCTACATCTTCAGGCCTTGTTTTTATTTTTGTTTATCCTTTAAATTAGAAAGCAAATAAATGGTTTCTTTACAGCATTTTCATACAAACTTAAATTCTGATGATCCTTTCCACTCATCTCCTCTCTCTACCTCCATCTGCACTTTTCACCCCAGTATTCCTCTTTCACTTTTATATTACATTAGTATCCTTCCTATTCTTCCTTAAAAACCTCTTTTCCTGTCTCATGGACCCTTTTCTCATTTCCTAGCTTCTATTCACATTTCTTTTTTAAAAATTTTTTATTATTAATTTATTCTTGTTACATCTCAATGGTTATCCCATCCCTTGTATCCTCCCATTCTTCCCTCCCTCCCATTTTCCCCTTACTCCCCTCCCCTATGACTGTTCCTGAGGGGGACTTCCTCCCCCTGTATATGCTCATAGGGTATCAAGTCTCTTCTTGGTAACCTGCTGTCCTTCCTCTGAGTGCCACCAGGTCTCCCTATCCAGGGGACATGGTCAGAGGTGAGGCACCAGAGTATGTGAGAAAGTAATATGCCACTCTCCACTCTACTGTGGAGAGTGTTCTGTCCATTGTCTAGATCTGGGTAGGGGTTTAAGGTTTATGGCCTGCATTGTCCTTGGCTAATATGCAGATATAAGTTAGTATATACCATTTGAGTCTTTCTGCTTCTGGGTTAACTCACTCATTATGATCATTTCTAGCTCAATCCATTTGTCCACAAATTCCGGGAATTCCTTGTTTTTAACAGCTGAAATGCAAATCAAAACAACTCTGAGATTCCATCTTACACCCATCAGAATGGTTAGGATCAAAAATTCAAGCGACACCACATGCTGGCGAGGATGTGGGGAGAGAGGAACACTCCTTCATTGCTGGTGGGAATGCAAACTAGTACAGCCACTTTGGAAATCTATCTGGTGCTATCTCAGAAAAATGGGAATAGGGCTTCCTCAAGACCCAGCTATTCCACTCCTTGGAATATACCCAGAAGATGCTCCAGCACACAACAAGAAATTTGATCATCCATGTTCATAACAGCCTTATTCATAATAGCCAGAACATGGAAACAGCCTAAGTGTCCCTCAGTAGAAGAATGGATAAAGAAACTGTGGTACATAGATTCTTATTCTTGAGGTCTAGAAGTACTTGTTCTTTTTATATTTGATTTTGATGGTGGCCAATATTACTGTGAAGAGAACTGATGCTACATTAACAAGAACACTTTAAAATTACAATGTAGTCAGTGCCCCTTTTCAGAATAGTTGGATTTAAATGATTCAGTTTAGTTCCACTTTCTAAGAATTAAAACAAAGCATGAAGGAAATAGGCTTTGGAAGTTCTCTGAGCCATCCTTATGAAAACTGATAGTAAGAGTCCTTCTGTACCTGGCACATATTATACCTTCAATAAAAACTGCTTGAGTGAATAACTGTATTCTCTAAGTAAATACACACTCTGTTTTATTAATTACATGATTTTCTTTCCATCCTGAATAACTAAGTATTTTGCTAACATAATGTTCTATTCTAAAACAGCTTGCATTATAAAAATGATGCATTCTCATTACATAAAATTTTGAAACACATGAAATATACAAAGACAAATGTCTCTATTCTCAATATTCAAAAGCAGCTACCATTAACATTTCAGTTTATTTCTGTCTCCCATGTATCTCTATGCATATTTTATACTCTTCAGAATATACTGTAAACACAATTATGTACTCTACTTTTTACTTAACTTTGTAAACATTTTCGCATATTAGTGGATCTCACTTTATGTCTGCTTTTTAATAGTTGCATATTGTCATAATGGATAAATAAATATATGATAATTCACACCTTCTGCTTCTTAAATTTGACATTGAATGTTTCTCTATTTTTTGCTACTATAAATAATGCTGCCGTAAACATTTTTTCTATGTATAATGCATATACTTATAAATCAGGACAACTCCAACTTCAAATGGTTTCAGAAAAGTAAATGAATTGAAATAAGAATTACATACTGTTTACCAGGTACACAGCATGTTTTGCTGGAGCTATCTTAGAGCAAAAATTCTATAACTACTAATTTTATTTATTTACATGTGTGTATCTTTTTATATGTATATATGCACATATAAATTTATCAATCTTTGTAATATATGTTCATACATATATTTTGACCTTTTTGACCTCACCACAAAGAAATACAGTCTTTGGTTATAAACCAAGAACAACAATAAATTACATATTAGTCTATTTCATATAAAAATGAATATTGTTTTACCTTCAGTCACTTACTTGCTAAGACTTTGCATAGCACAATATAGTATGTATTAATATTTTATGTTGATGTATATATATATATTAGAAATGTGCCAAGTAAGATGTATACATCAGATTTATAGTCGATTTTAGCACAATATCACTTAAGTGGTCTGAAATCCCCCTATACCAGCCACTGTGCATATGTGGAAATTCTATCTATCTTGTCAAAATTCAACAATATACCTGAAAGTAATTAAAGACAAATATATTTCACAATAAGCCAAAGGAATTTGATGAAGTCTTTAACAATGTGTGGACTTTCATTGGAAGAGAGACTTCTCAGTGACTAGCTCAAATTCTCTAGTCTTATGTTATACACTGCCCTATCAAATTTGATTTTTTTTCATTGTCTTGCAAGTGGGAAGAAGCATACTAGCATTGAGAGGTAGCAGGAGATTTTCACACCTATTGGCAGAACTAAGAAGCAATAGCTAATATTGTTATGACTAGAGTGGACAACATGAATTACTTATCAAATACATAAAAAGACAGAAAGTGAGGCAAGAGGATAATGACATTCAGGCCAGCTTAGGGCTACACAGTGAGTAAAGGGCACTTATGTTATATAACCACATCCTATCTTTTAAAAAATGAGGACTAATTATGGAAGTCAGCATGGAGGTTTCTCACAAAACATAGAACCCCATATCTTGTCATACAAATAACTGCATTTGGATTCCCAAGTTCGTTGATGCTCTATATACAATAACAAGGAAGTAGAATCAGCCTAGATGTCCTTCACCTGATGAAGGAATAATGAAAATATAGTACATATACACAGTGGAATTTTATTCAGCCATAAAAGATGAAATTGCGAAAGCCTCGAGAAAATGGATGGGACTAAAAAAAATACTATATTTAACGAGGTAACCTCTTTCAAAAGTAGTTTCTAGCTTCTAATTTTTAATGTATGAATATTTGTATAGAAATGTACCCCTACCCAGCTCTAGCCAATGGTCAGAACATTCTCCACACTTCAGTGGAGAGTGGGATGTGACTTTCTCATGTACTCTGGTGCCTCACCTTTGACCATGTCCCCTGGAGGGGGAGACCTGGTGGCACTCAGAGGAAGGACAGCAGGTTACCAAGAAGAGACTTGATACCCTATGAGCATATACAGGGGGAGGTAATCCCCCTCAGGAACAGTCATAGGGGAGGGGAATAAGGGGAAAATGGGAGGGAGGGAAGAATGGGAGGATACAAGGGATGGGATAACCATTGAGATATAACAAGAATAAATTAATAAAAAATTAAAAAAAAAGAATAAGAATCTATTCAGAGTCATTTTTCAGGATGGTCTAACAATGGATAACCTCAGTAAAAAAAAATCAAGGCTTTCTTTTTCATGCTGAAATTTCGATTTTAATACAATCCCTAGAAACTTAATGGCTTCTGTTAATAGGTTTCATGAAAGCAAATGGAAAGCTTAAATATTATGTTTCTGCTCTCAACAGTTTGATGGCTATGAGCCCTCTAATCACAAGGCTTAAAATGCAGTTGTCTCTAATGATGGACACTTAAAACACAGCTGCATGAAAATCTTTATGGAGAAACTATTAGAAGGATGAACATCTTGTGCTTCTTAGATGCATCCTCAATTATATCGAGTTCTGTATTAAAGAAAGTGCTTCCGTAGTCTACTTCTAGCTAAAACTTATGGAGCTATGATCTATCAAACTAAAATAGTTGTTCTGTATTTAAAAGTTTCCCCTAGATTGAAAAATAATGAGAGAAAATGTAACTATCTTTAGGAGTTATTTTTACTTTATCTAAAATAGCTTTCTTTCTTTCTTTCTTTCTTTCTTTCTTTCTTTCTTTCCTTCCTTCTTTCTTTCCTTGTTGTTTCAAGACAGGGTTTCTTTTTGTATCCCTGGCTGTCCTGGACTCACTTTTTAGCCCAGGCTGGCCTCAAAATCACAGAGATCTGCCTGCCTCTGCCTTCCCTAGTGCTAGGAAGAAAGGCATGTGCCTTTCATGGATAAAATACTTTTTCTTGCAGAAGCTTTATATAGATTAGTCACACAAATGAGACATTTTGTTTTAACAATAGTCACACATGCACAAATTAAGGTAGAACATTAAGCCCAAGTATAGGCAATGTTTCTATAAGATTTTATACTTGTAATAGAAAAAAACTGTTAAGTTTCATTATAATTATCTAAAATTTAGAGTGTATATGAAGGGCTACTTTAAAATAAGATTTTCTCTATATCAGATTTATTCTATATTGGAAGATTATGATAGGCTATGCAATTTCTATTGCATTTCTGGCTTATCTTTTTTAAATGATTGCCTCAATCCAGTATAGATACAAATAAAATCAACCAGATTTTACCTAATTCATAGTAACTTCAAAGCTATCATAAAAAATGCATATGGCATCAAATATTAACTATTGCTATGATAAGAAACCATGACAAAGGCAACTTAAAAGTAAGTGTTTAACTTGGTTTATGGCTTTAGAGTACCAGAGTCCATGATGATAAAGGAAAGGAAAAGCTGAAAGCATACATCTTGATCTCTTACCAGAACTGGGACTTTCAGCAGTTTATTGACACCTCCAACCCACCCCTAATGACATGCCTCCTAATCCTTAGGCGGGTCTATTCTCATTAGAACCATCACACCATAGAAATGCTGCTTAAATTTTACCCCAAACCCCAGTGTTGAACACTGGATGATCTATACTCCCCAACCTCCAAACTGTTTTCTTTTATAATATAATGCCTGCCTTGTAGTTAAGGGTCATATTTCCTTACAACTTCGAACTGTTAAGAGACAAGTGACATGTCTACATGTAGGGATATAAACAAGGTGCACTGATTAATTGTCATTGTTAATCTGACAATTTAGACTCATGGAAGAAGAGGGAACCAAAATTGAAGAACCGTCTAGATCAGATTGGCCTGTGGGCATATTTGAGGAGCATTTCCTTAACTGCTGGTTGATGTAGGAGGGCCTAGCCTACTCTGGGTGATACCATCCTTAGGCAGACAGGCACGGGCCGTATATGAAAGGTAGTTGAGCCAGCCAGTAAGCAGTATTCCTCCATGGTTTCTTCTTGACTCCATGTTCTTACCTTGAGCTCCTGTTGTTACTTCACTCAATAATAGACTATAACCTGTAAGCCAAGTAAACTTATTTTTCCTCAAGTTGCTTTTATTCCTTGCATGTATCACATCAACAGAAAACCAAACAGGACATGACATTGTCATTTGTGATATGGATTCATTTGTTCTTTTCTTTTCTTTTTTTTTTTGTGGGGGTGCTTTTCAAGACAGGGTTTCTCTGTGTAGCCTTGGCTGTCCTGGACTTACTTTGTAGATCAGGAGGGCCTCAAACTCACAAAGATCCACCTGCTTCGGGTCTAAGTGCTGAGATTAAAGGCATGCACCACCAACCCTTGCTATGGATTTATTTGTTAATGTCACAAAGTCTGATCTGAAAGAGGAGAAGGGGAAGATGAGTAATATTCTAGAATTGTACCCGGTACTCTTACTAGAGACCAAGGATGCTACATATATAGGCATATAATAATATTGCTTTTTATCAAATGTGTTTTTCAAGAAATCTTTGATAATTTATATCTTCATTCCACATACTTAAAAAGAAACTGAGGAAGCATAAAACCATTTTGTCAAGCATGTTGTATGTTAAAGATTGGCTACATACTAACTTAAGTCATGCAGAGAATATTCTTTATGTTTGACTTATAAAAACTAAGCCACATCTTCCTCGAAGTGCCACTGGGCCTCCCAGGAAGAATAGCAGGCTACCAAGATGAGACTTGATAGCCTATGATCATATAGAGGGGGAGGAGGTCCCCCTCAATCACAGACATAGGGGAGGGGAATAGGGTGAAAGTGTGAGGGAGGGAGGAACTGGAGAATACAAGGAATGGGATAACAATTAAGATGTAATCTGAATAAATTAATTAAATAAAAAATAAAATAAAAAATAAGCTACATAATATGATTTTATAGTAACTTCTTAATTTTTTTACCTCAATATCTATGTGTAACTTCTATTAACACAAATGTGCAGATATATATGTGCTGACTGAAGGGTATGTATTTTCAGGTTTTATTGGAATACAAGTATCCAATAGCCCTATGTATTTATAGGCAATATAGAATTTGAAGAATAGCATAAAATTCTTTTCATTTTAAAAGTCTAAGTTTATTTATTATCCTTCATCTAGAAAAGACAGTACTCAAGAAACTTAAACTGATATTCACACAATACATAGTAATTGCTTGGTGCTCTTTATTTTTTTTAAAGATTTATTTAATATGTATACAATGTTTTGCGTACATGTAGGTCTGAATGCCAGAAGAGAGCACCAGATCTCATTACAGATGGTTGTGAGCTACCATGTGGTTGCTGGAGATTAAACTCAGGACCTTTGGAAGAGCAGCCAGTGCTCTTAACTTCTGAGCCATCTCTTCAGCCCTGCTTGGTACTCTTAACACCAACAAGCACAGCTACTTCTTAGGCTTAATTATGGTATGAAATACCAAGGACAGTACATGACAAATAGCATAGTCAATTGAAATTGAAGAAATGCTTTTCTGAAATAGAATGTAATACATATAACAACATTTCAATGTTGAGACTTTTTAGTAGCAATGGTGAGAGGTTGTATGCAATGGAAGAGGAATACTGGAAAAAAGGCCACTGACAGACACATTCAGGTAGTTTCTTCCTCCCCCCTTACTCTTTCTCAAAAGATCTCACTCCTTGCTTGCTTTTTGAGTGGGATTTAATCAGATCTAGGATTATAATAGGGATTATTTTGCTAAAAGCCTCATAAGCAATTGAAAACATTACCTTCATCTTCTGTTGCTCCACAAGAAACTTAGTTTTGAATGACCATCAGTTGGCTCAAAATATAAAGTATATGTATACCCAATAGGTAACTGGAAATATTACTTAATTTTATTACTTTAATTACAAAAATCATAAAATGGACTGACTGAATATGCAATAAAAACAGAGAATGAACCCAATACCTGTTTTCAGATTGACTCAGGACTGTTTATGGAACAGTTTTGCCTTAGAAATGACTAAAATCAGATCTGAGTGCTAGTATAAATAAGCACAGACTGTCCTTATATAACTCGTATTTATATTTATCACTAAAAGCTGAGACTTAAAGCTTGCAGTAATAAATTTGTGGGGAAAGCAGGGAAAATTTATTATCTTTGATCCCTTCTTTATCTCTTCCTATTACATCTGGGACAATTGTAGTACTTGGGTGATATAACTGAAACTTAGTGGAAGGCTTTTCTATTTTAAGCACAAATCATGCATTAGAAAAACCCCAAAGTAAAAAAATTAACATAGCAAATGTCAGGAAATTAAGCAAATTAAATGATACTGTCAATAGCAGCCAGCACTGTCAAAGGACTAATAACTGCAGTTAAATAGGATCAGGAATGGGTAATAGAGATTTGAAAGTAGATAGGAAGGCAACAGAGACATTTAATGTCAAGGCATAAAAGATATGTCAAGCACAATAGGTATTATATTAAGCCATCAGACTTTTGATTATTATTTTACCACTTGGACAACTGACACAGATGGGTACAAATATAAGTAAAAAACTGTGATATGTTCCAACTGTTAGTTTGTACCACTATTAAATGTCAATTAAAACTAGTGCTAGCATAAGGAAGATTTGTGTCCCAATTCATGTAGTTATATAATTTCAAAAGAAGCTTATTTCCAAAGTGCAAACTACAAAAACTGTTCATAATATATAATCTTTCAAAGCAGACTTATTATATTTAATTTCATAGTATTATTTCTCTTTTCATAAATGTACACGTATCCAGTGATATATCACATTTGTGAATCTGTTGTAATTAAGCCACAAAAAGTCATAAATGGGGTAGGGGGAGTTAACTTCATGCTACTTTAGAAAAGTAACATTTATATGATAAAAATATTACTTCCTTTGTTCTTCTGCAGTCTTGACATTATTAAAGGGGCCAGAAGAGAACACTTTGGATTACATATTGAATTCCTCAGTTTCATAATGAAGATGTGGTCCTCTGTAATCTAAAATTAATTTAAAGCTAGCGAAGAAGAAGTAATATTCTACTATTCTGTTTTGTTCTCTATTATTCAAATTTAACAAGTGGTAGTAGCTTTCAGAACAAAACGCACAAAAGATTTCAAATTAGATGTCCAAGTTAAATTAGTCAAGTTTGCCTTTCATTATTTGAATGGGGCTTACTTTTCATATGAACATCTTTGAAAATTACTTTCTCCTCAATAAGATTTACACCTCTATCGAGTGAACTTCAGAAGTCTTAAACTGAGTGTTATTCAAGTTAAGACAAAGAAAATGACAGATATGGTCAGAAAAGGAGGAAGTACCACAGCAAACAAACCTCAGCCTGACTCCATAGTCTCTGTTTCAAATCAAAGTCTAATAATAATTTTTCATTTGCTTATACTGTTCTGTAACCACAAATATGATATTTTAAGTGACAATTGTTTGCTTTACCTCCATTTCTGGTGTTTCAACTCATGCAGGGTTTTATCTATAGTACATTGACAAATAATAATACAGTGTAAGGGTAAAGTTACCTGGTAAGGCCTACTAGTTGTGGTAAGGCAGATAATCTCCTTGAATGCTGGGAGCTCATCATGTAAGATAACAAGTCACATGTTTTCATTTCTATAAACATGGTTGGTTCCACAACTGCCCAAAATGTGCTTTAATCACACATAGAGTGGAGGTATGTAGGCAAGAAGTACATCAGGATATATGCTTGCTCTTGGTTGGAAAAAAGCAGAAAGTACCACAGCCTCATAGGTTCTACCTTTATAACCACCTGACTAACATAGTTCATCATCATTCTATGGGGAACCCAGGTAAGGAACTGGCCAGTGTCCATCTTCCTGACCAGTATTAAGTAAAGCTTGCTTTAATTCGAGAACCATGAATTTGGTCTTTATCCTTGCATTTTCAGATTTAACAGTGCACATCATATGTAACAGTGACACTACTATGATGGTATTCACAGAGACCTTGATCTGTGTTGTTTTTGAAATTATTCATTTATCTACTCCAGCCCTGACTCTCTTATTCCAATGAACTGCTGCTAAGATAAATTAAGGTGACAAAGAAGCTGTATAGTCTTCTATATCTCACTGAATCTTTTGCATCATTTAGAAAGTCAACATTTCAGAGACTTCACCCAGGAATAAAAAGGACTAGGGTCTACCTTAAAGCTCAAATGTACATGGCCAAGAGAGGCAAGAAGGCATGATGGCATGTAAAACTATTGCAGCTGCAGTATTTCTGAAGTAGGACATTCAGATAAGGGCACAGGCTATTAATGTTTCTAGAAACATCATGTTTAATTCCTCTATGAAAGATTTAGCAGATTAGTGGGAAGATGCAGCTAAAGGGGAAAAAACAACAGTATAAAAGAAGAGCTCTGCAAGAAAATTCACTTAAACTAATATTAGAAAGAAAATAATTCAGAAATGCTTGCCTCTAATAATCTTCTACCCCAAGGCTAGAAGAAAAGGTTGTAGCTAATTGGTACAAAAGCAGCTCTGGATACATAGGAAGTGGTACACAGTGATGAATTTCACCCTTACACTACCCTTTACCTGCAATTATGCCAGGACACATATCACAAATTATAGAGACTCCTAAAAAGAAGCCATAAAATGGCACACTTCAAAACTGAACTTCTTTTGTGTTTAAACACATTTTTAAAGTCACCATTAATTTTTATAATCCAATGAGGTAGGGGCACAAAAGCTATCTAATGGTTCAGAACTAAAGTGAAGTAGCAAAATAAACTGAAGTTGTACGTTATAAAAATATTTCTTACATAATTTCATTTAACATAATCACAACCTAAGATAGTACTTTTTCAGTACCATGCTGGTTTAGGTGAACAGATACATACATACTGCAGAGTCTCACTATAAATAAAATTATCCTTTGCAATAAGGAGGAGGAAGAAGGGATGAAGAAGAAATGAAAAAAGGTATCTGTTTTTCAAATACCAGTAAAATCTGAACATATTAATTATCTTATAAGGGGCATACACTTTACAAATTTTGTTTTATATACCTAGTAATAAAGACTTCTTCTTAGAATAGAACTTAATTATGACCTATCCAAGTAGGAATTACCATTTTATTTGGATGACTTGTGAAAGACAAAAGTAAAATAAAAAATACCTACCCACCTGCTCATTGAAATCTAGAACTTCTTTCTTTTCAGTTAAAACATGAATATATGCCAATTCTTAAATGAATGTATACTCTGAACAGACACTTTCCCTTTTGAGGGTGGGGTGTGTGTGTGTGTGTGTGTGTGTGTGTGTGTGTGTGTGTGTGTGTGAGAGAGAGAGAGAGAGAGAGAGAGAGAGAGAGAGAGAGAGAGAGAGAGAGAGAGAGCGCCATTCTGCAATCAAGGATATAATCACATGTAGTAGAATCATGAATATAATAGTACAAAAGTCTGATTATTTAAAAGATTCCACAAGCATTTCCCTTGATCATATGGTCAAAATATGAAAACTGCCAGATGCCAAACGTTCTACCAGGTATTTTTGTCTACTCCTTTCAAACATCTTTCATTGTCTCCTTCCTGTCACACAAATCAGTAACATTTTGCAGAAAGCAGGAGAGGATTTATTTAAAACAATATGTATTGGCAGACAGAATGGCAATACTTATGAGAAATAAAACTGCCTCTGAACATCAAACAATCCTGGTTCACCTAGCTTCCCCTGATTTTCCCTATTTTTTTTTTTCAAACTTGTGGTTATTGTGTGGACCAGATTGAGGAAATGAAGACAAGGGATGGTTTTATGAAAGAGAGAGAATCAGAGTGATGGAACTGTTCTACCACAGCATTTGAGAAGGAAGTAAGTGTTGTGCAAGGGACCCAAGAGTCTGAAGCACAAGAAGCATGAAGAGTAGAACACAGGAACATACGAATAATGCGTCATTTACCGAACTGTGCAGACAAAATCCCTTCATTCCTAATAAGGATTCCTAAAATCTCACTATTTGGACTTGTACTTGTAAATTTATTTACTTTTTAGTACATCATGTAGTAATTTGTTATATCCTATCACCAAGTATGAACATCTTCTGAGTCCTACATGTTACAGTTCTTAGGACCATTAATTGAGGCCTTTAATGCTTACAATTGGTGAATAAGTGTTAATTTAAATTTACACACATAAAAAATAAGAATCTACACATATATTGTACAAATGTTTGTTTTTTAATGTGTGTTTTTCTCCTCAACACAATAATGCTTATGGTTAGCCCTAACCATCTGCTGACAAGTTAAAATATAAAAATATAATGTACAAAGTATCATCATTTTCATGATCCTGCCACTTAAGGTATTAGTGATATATACAATTGACATGTTGTCTCAAACATGTAAAATACAAGCTGGGTTATACATATCTTTTTGTTTAACTCTAGGCTAGCTCCCCATATTTGAACATAGTTTATCAACTTTTTTAGGAATCCGAGTAAATATTTACTTTTGAGTAAAAGTTACAACTCTATTAAAGATCTAGTATTTATTATAATTTTTCAATACAGAAGAAATTCATGCATGATAGTATTAACTTTCTTAGCAACTATATGAAAATCATCTACTTTTTGTTTTGCTTTGTTTTTCATTTCATTGTGTCTGGCATATGCTTTGCCTTTCTGAAGCACTGAAGAGTTGTAAAAAATGTATGAAAAAAGTTCCCTGTTCATTGCCCAGAGAGTACTGTATTGCTTACCTTCAGTGTACCACATCTATGCTAAACAAACAAGAGAACAGTCCACTAAATCTAAACTCTCAAGTTAAAACCTTCCCAGTGGAAAGGGAAAATACCATCTTAGATTCTAGAAGGCATTCAGACAAACAGTTTAAATCCTTACAATGCTTCTACATACCAGATTAAAGCCCCTTAAACTTCAGAAAGGCCTGTTCTCCTGAGTAATTTAGTGAGAATGTTCAAAACAGAATTAACTATTTAATGTCATCAATAAAGGCTCACTATTTCTGAAGCATACTTCTTGATTTCTGAAGGCAGACTGGCAAAACCTGATGAGAAGATGTTGAAGGTGAAGCGGGAATTTGTAACTGTCATTCAAATTTTCATTTGTTTTATTTTCTGATGGTAATTAGTAATTTTGTAGAACAAACTGAGACTTGAAGATGACAAACAGGCAGAAGTCAAATTCAAGCACAATGGACACAAGAGTAATGGCATAAAGTTATATCCAGTTTTTAAAAATAGAACATCGCTGTTTTTCTCCACTTCTCAAGATTAAACATTACTGAATAGAAGGGTCATATGAAGGTATCACACAGAGAACATTCAAGTTGCCCTATAAAATAAACACTCCTTTCATGGAACTCCATTCAGAGTAATGTAGATTTCTATTTCTATTTTCTTCATGCCTAAATTTCAGACGTCAGAAACAACGTTAGGTATATCAAAGTGACTTTCTGGTGAGTTCAGGATTTTGAATTATTATTAAGGATTCAATAAGCAGTTATCAAGAACATATACCAGAATGAGTTCTGCAGTACAGGCTAAAAGTGAATTGCCATCTTTTAAAGCAAAATATGACAATATTCCTTGGAGCAATTTTAACACATAGTGTTATCTTTATCTTTAAGAGAATTGACACTGGGTATAACCTTAAAAGCTCCCTCAGCTATGCATGGAGACACAGGACAGTATTCTTAGCATTACAGGGGTTGAAGCAGAAAGTTTGGGAGTTGTTACACAGGCGGATCCTGCACCAAACAGAACAGAACAGAACAAGCCAAGCCAGGCCAAACCAATCCAGACAGAAATGAGCCCATCATCAGAGCCACTGGTTTTAGAATATTTTTTTTTAAAGATTTTGTTTTCTAGAAGTTTTAGGTACTCATTGCAATAAATACTTTGCCAGTGTAGCTGCATTTACACCTCCTTACACTGGAATGATTTCATATATATGTAACTATTTATTTCCAAATTCAAGGTTTGTAAATAAGTGGATAGCCTTGTGACTACCTCATTGTTAGCCTGTGTGTAGACAGCTGGCGTGGTTGTAAAAATAACAAGAGGAATTTATTGCTGTATAATAATTGCTTGTCCTAATTTCTCCCATAGTTTAGTTACTAAAGGATGCCTTCTATATTCATATTCACATCAAAATCATGCTGCATTGGTCTTATCTCCTTCTTTCTTACAGAGATCAACAATGAAGGAATGTGCAGCATAAATGATTGTATTGTGTTAGGAGAACAGGCAAGCAAAAGTGCTTGAAATTTCTGTAGAAAACATCATCAGTGTATGCTTAGAACACTTTTGCATATAAATCAGGCAGAAATGATTTGTGCTTAACATGTTCACTTGTGATCACAGAATGATCAAGAATAGAGCACATAGTAATCCTTTATTTGCAACTGCCTTAAAGCAAAATGAAATTTGTTTGTTTGTTTGTTTGTCTGTCTGGTTTTTTTTGAGACAGGGTTTCTCTGTGTAACAGCCTTGGCTGTCCTGGACTCACTTTGTAGAACAGGCTGGCCTCGAACTCACAGTGATTCGCCTGCCTCTGTCTCCTGAGTGCTGGGATTAAAGGTATGCACCACCACGCCCAGCTGCAAACCTAAATGTTAATCAATACATGTATATGTTTTTTTCCAAAATTAAAATGTAGTTTTCATTGAGAAATGAAATAAAAGGAAACCAAGAAAAGCAAATAAGTATATACTTCAACTTACAATTTATATGGAGTGATAAAAAATCATAAGCACTTTATCTTAAAAAGTAATAGCATTTTAGAACTCATGCAATTTGAAATCTACTCCACTCATGTCCTGTCCTTTTAACACATACTTGTTTTTTTTGTTTGTTTTCTTTTCTTTATTTCTATATTATTTATTTGATTTATTCAGATTACCTCTCAATTGTTATCCCCTCACTTGTATCCTCTCATTCCTCCCTCCCTCTTTCACACTATTCCCCTCAGATAGGTCTGTGACAGAATGGGACCTCCTCCCCTACCATATGGTCACAGCCTATCAAGTCTCATCCTGGTAGCCTGTTTATCCTTTCTCTGAGTGCCACCAGGCCTCCCCACCAAGGGGAGGTGGTCAAATATGGGTCACCAGAGTTCATGTCAAAGTCAGTCCCCATTCTACACTCAACTGTGGAGAATCTTTTTAGTTTGTTTGTTTTCTTAATGATTTATTTATTTTGTGTGAGTTAGTGTTTTGCCTGTGTGTATGTCTGTGTGCAGGTATCAAGATCCCTTAGAACTGGAATTACAGACTTTTGTGAGCTGCCATGTTAGTTCTTGGAGTTGAATGCAGGTTCTCTGGAAATACGGCCATCTTAATCATTGGCCATCTCTCTAGCCCCCTTCAACACATTCTTAAAAATGATTTTTAAGATTTAAGGTTACCAATAGATTTCTACAAGTTAAATCCCTTTTCATAAAAATTTAGTGGGGTGTTGCTATAGTTTAGAGTGATTTAAAAATCCTTGTTGTGATCTAAAACTGAAATGTCCTTACAAGCGTTTGTGGTATATACTCCAAGGGTTTAATCCTATTGGCTGGTTCCTAGTAACTGACTACTAAATATTATTTGGGTAAATGCTATATTGTTGTTTTCATTGTTGGCTGTATTACATTTATTTATCAGAATTAAGATATAAAATACAAGATAATAAGTATGCTAAATATTTTAAAATATATTTTATTAATTTATTCATATTACATCTCAATTGTTATCCAATGCCTTGTACCCTCCCATTCCTCCCTCCCTCCCATTCTCCCCTTATTCCTCTCCCCTATGACTGTGACTAAGGGGGACCTCCTCCCCCTGTATATGCCCCAGATGAGAGAAGCATGGGAGAATGGGGAAATAGAAAGTATGCTGAATATTAAACAGTTTAGTAGATAATATATTCCACTGTTTATAAAATAGAGACTGGTGAACTTCATAGGAGAGAGGTCATCTTGAGTGAGAAAGAGCTAAGAACGAATGGCAATCTTGACCTAGCAATAGCAGCATAAGTAATGCAACATTCCCAGAGAGGTCTGTTATTAAGGTATGAGGGTGCTACTAAGCGCTTCTTGGCATCTTTCACAGCCTTGTCCTTGGAACTTGCCTAATGGAGTCACATCTGATGAAAAGGACTATGACTTAAACAGAATGTTGTTCCTTTAAAGTTCTATGTGGCTCTGAGGCATAAGCAATGCTACTTGGTTCAGCAGTGAAGTATAACTACAAAAGAGAGAGGCATCCTGCCCTCACTTCATCTATGAGAACCATCAGGTTCTGTTATCATGAAGGCATGAAAGTCCCAGCAACTAAGAGCAAGCAGCAGGCATGGGAGTGTGTTTTGCAGGGGAAAGAGTAGGGCATGTATCTTTTTGTTTATGAAGTGGCTCCTGAGAACTCCAAGAAATGCTTTTGAGACCCTTTTCCATAGCTGAAGTGCTGAGTGCATAGAAGGAGACAGAGCCAGCAAACCTTTTTGCACTTATATGAAGCAGACAGGACTGGAGAAATGTGAGCTTTATTTAGAAGTAA
Organism: Acomys minous; assembly: GCF_964271855.1. Lineage (NCBI taxonomy): Eukaryota > Metazoa > Chordata > Mammalia > Rodentia > Muridae > Acomys > Acomys minous. The sequence goes on from NC_140488.1 coordinate 54,328,242, forward strand.
TTTTTCTCAAACATTTAAGAGCTGGTTCAGTTCTTTGCTCTGTATAACATTGTCTCTTGTCTTTTCCTGAGTCTCAAATGGTAAATTATAGCTTCTCATTTATGTCATCTTGTTAATATATAAAATTAGGAGTAGGCCCTGAATTTATTGTTTTTTCTAATGTAGTTTTTGTGGTTTCCCTATGTAGTTCTAAAACCAAAACACATTTACTCTGTTCCTCAGGTTCATTTCTTCACAATGTTTCTCTGGTGAGTCTCAATGTCAAAACTATATATTAAAATATAGTCTTAACCAAAATAGCTATGGGAGATATCTATTCCTGATATCTCCAGTGTACAAGGAAAGAAGTTATTTGTTTGTCTGGAGCAGAGAAGCCAGCTCTAGATTTCTATTGCTGTTTAATAGAAAACAATCTCAAAGTGGAGTTGTATGTTTGTATTGTAAATATGTTCTTCATTCTTATGACGTCTTCTCCATGTCCTTTTTATCTCTGCAGCTCATACTGGACCTTATTAGGCAAAATCAGGAATATTGATGGTTATTTCTCTCCAAAGTGAATTGTAAACATACTGAAGTTAAGTGGGAACAAAGGATATCATAAAAAGGGTCAAGATAAGACTAAGCAAAATCTTAGTTGATAAGTCTATACTTAATTGTTAAGGGAAAACAACATGGTTCTTTTATGTAGTAAAGTTTGAGGGAAAAACATATTTTAGGGACACAAAAGAGAAACAATAGAAGTTAAGTAAAATTTCTTTGATTCCTAAGTCACATAGATACACTATTCCTATCTTGATTACAAAAGGGTACATTAAAATTTAACCACATATTTTACATTCTTGTTTTCCCCAAAAGTATATAAGGTCCTTAAGGCAAGTATCTAGTTTGGTTTTACAGTGGCAGTACTTAACCCTGTATATGGCACAAAGGAGTGATTTAGTAACTTTATAATTGAAGTAATTATATCTGGTTCTAGAGTTTCATTATTTTTCCTCAATTCTGTTACAGTATGAAAAACACAGGCTCTTAAATTATTGTTTTTTTGTGTTTTGACAAGTGTGTGTGTGCGTGTATGTGTGTGTGTACTCATGGAGGCCATCAATATTGGATGTTGTCCTCAATTCTCTGTCTTTTTTTGAGAAAGGGTATCTCTTCTCTATTTAAGAAATTCTTTAATATTTTACATATTTATTTTGTGTGTTCATATGTGTGGAGGTGTACATGAATGCCACAGAACAAGTGTGCCTAGCAAGTTTCAGATATCCTCTTGTGTCCATAGCTATAGCTCTAAGTTTATAGGCACAGGCCATTACACTCAGCTTCTACATGTGTTCTGGGGATCCAAACTTGGGTCCTCATGCTTGCGCAGTAAGGATTTTACTAACTGATCTACTTCCTCAGCTCCTGAGGTGAATTATTCTTGATGAAGGCAATACAAAAACTCTTAAAGGCAAGTCTCTCTTTCTTTGTATGTATGTGATAGTCTCATATATCCCTTGCTGTAACTTACATGTCCTGATGTATATACCACTGATAATGTTACTAATAAAAAAAAAAAGATTTCCCACTGTCTAAGGACTTCATGTTAATACATTAGTTTCTGATGGCAACACTTCATAATATGGCCTTAATTTATTTTTCAGAGTTATCTCAACACCTTTATGTTTTTTATGTCCTATTTGCGTCTATACTGCATTGTTTGCTATTGTGAAAAAGGCTTGCTATTTCTTGCCTCCATGTTTTTCTTTATGACAGTTCATTTTACTGTAGCCATGACCCTCACCTCCAACTCCCAGTGCTAAAACCTCTACTTATTTGTTAACACGTTATCTTCTATGATTATTTTTTCTGATATATACAACAAGGCATGCTATCTTCTTCCTCTGAACTCACATAGTATGTTATTAACACCTCTTGTTTAATACCCATTATCTTTCACACTATTCTGTATTCTTTCTGTGTTTTTTATCTTTATATGCAATACAAAGCTTTTATAACTAAGGGAATCTTATCTTAATTATTTCTGTATCTGCTATCATATCTAGCACAGTATTTTTCAGAGAACACATGTACAACAAATTAATGAATATTTAGGGCTGATTTCCTAACCTGAGTTTGATATCAGCAAAGCCTGTGATGTGAATAACTATTCAGCCTGTGTATCAGTACAGCCCACGTAGTTATATGTTGCTTGTGTGCATTCTGACTGGTTGGAACATACATCATACTACTTAAATACTATTTTTAGTAACTTTTGTGATAGGAGACTCTACCCTCCAATATCTTACAGTGCTTCAGCTATCAAGGGGGCATAGGTCAAAGTTATTTGATAAAGTCACAGTTGAGATAGTGCCACAGAGTCAGATTGGCCTGTGGTCATGTTTGTGGGGGCATTTTCTTGATTGCTAAGTGATATGAGGGTTCAGGCACTGTGGGAGGTGCCACCTCTGGTCAGGCTCCAGGTTCCTGATTTGAGTTTCTGCTTTGGCTTCCCTTCATGATTCACTGTAACCTTTAAGCCAAAATAAATCTCCCCTTTCCCAAGTTACTTTTGATCATGGTGTATTTTTTTTTTCACAACAATAGAAAGCAAACTAGAACATTATTCCAACCTGAAATGATGTTCTCAGGTACACTCAGTTGAATGGACCAAAGGCAATATTTGGGAAAGCGTTCTTATTTGTCTAGGAAATTCTTTGTGTGTGTGTGTGTGTGTGTGTGTGTGTGTGTGTGTGTGTGTGTGTGTGTGTGCAGGGAACGGAGGTTCTGTGGTGAAACCTTGTAATTTAAGCAATTAATTATACAGTTAATAAACACTTTGATTTTCTAGTATCTCACTTGTTTAAAAAAAGAATTGAAAACAATTTTGCTATTAGAAACTCAATGGCACAGCTCTCAGTTTGCATACAACAATTCCATCTGTACATGGTGATAGTGGAAATAACATGCAGAATGGCAGAAAAGTACATTTTCAGTGCTTCTGGAAATTTTGCTGTATTTTGAGATGGTTATTTTGTAGGATGGGCTGTCTTTTCAAACTTTTCTTGGACAACTAGTAGTTTCCCTTATTTTGCTTTTCTGCTTTTATTTTATCATTTTGACATAGGAGTTATGGTAAAGGGCCAAGAATTCCAGTATAGAATGAGAGAAGTTTCAGAATAACAAATCAAATTGATATTGAAATGGAACTAAACCATGTAACTAAGAAACTACGAAACAGGCAGGCAAAGGTGATCTAGCTCAGAAAGGAAAGACAGGTAGAAACCTGCAGAAGTCCTTAGCACTGCTTCTAGGAAGAATCAAACAGGAAGGTTTTTTCCCCCCTTGGCTCATGATTCATTTTCTCCCTCACTTTCCTTCCCTCCAACCTACCTCTAGTTCCTTTTTAACTTATAATGTCTGCTTTGGATGTTGCTACTAGAAATGACTACCAGAGAGCTAAATGGGCTATGATTGTTGTTGTTGTTTGTTTGTTTTACCTCATTTGTTTATACATGCAATCTAGCTACAAACTAAATGATACTGAAATTTAGATTACTTGGAATCAATATAATTACATTGTTTGTGAAGATATTCCTGGTGTTTAACAATCAAGCACTATATTGCCTTGAGTACCAAACATACAAAAAATACAGCAGAACAAAACATTGAATGAATGACCTCTCTGTCTTATACAGACCCTCTGGAATAAGAATGAGGTATAAGGCTTATCAAGCAGGAGGCTTTAGCAAATGATTATGTTTAGAATATACAGACTAGGAGATCATGACACTCATTTTGGATAGCCCAGAATAACATGCTTCAATTTATAAACTTCATTAGTTTCTTCACAGTGAAACATATTGAATCACACAAACTCTGGTGCCCCATATTTGACCACGTCCCCTGGATGGGGAGACCTGGAGGCACTCAGAGGAAGGATAGCAGGCTACCAAAAGGAGACTTGATACCCTATGAGCATATACAGGGGGAGCAGGTCCCCCTCAGTCACAGTCATAGGGAGGTGAGTAAGGGGAAAATGGGAGGGAGGGAGGAATGGGAGGATACACGTGATGGGATAACCATTGAGATGTAATATGAATAAATTATAAAATATATTAACATTATTGCAGTTTGCCTTTCATCAACTAGTATTGCTAGTCTTACTGTTGATGGATGGAAGAAGCCTCTGAGAGCATGCAGACACTTGCCACTTTACACAGAGAGACGGTAGAATGACTGTCTCCTATGTGTCTATGGGTACTTCTCATAGCCTTCTGTCATATACTACTTACAATTTTATAATGAATGTATGTATAAACACAGATTAAAAAATTCTTTTCTCAAGTTTTACAAAACTGTTAGTGAGCATCTTTAATGACTTTGTATACATAAAGCAGTCTCATCTGTCAATTAAACTATTATTCTCCTCTGTAAAATCTTTACTGGAAGATAATCTCTATAAGCCTTCCATGAAGAGTAAATGTGGGACATTAACCATTACCCGAACAGGACATTTACAAAATTGGGAAAAAAGATTAATAAAATTTACATTGTCTTCAGCTATGACTTTCACCATTGCCCAAAGCTTTTATGAACAACTCAGCATTAAGTACCACTCCTTCTCTCCATTTGATGAATTTCAATGGCTACTAATTTCTATCCCACTAACATACAATCACTTTTAGTTGAAACAAAGAACATTTCTGGGGACTATAGGCTAGTTAAGACTAATTATACTAATTTAAATTAAGTAGCATTTGCATATTTAATATTAAATTTTCCAAATAGCTTTATAGCACAAGAAGGGAAAACTTAAAATCAACATACCTAGTTTTTTCTAGATCAAGAAAGATATGAAAAGAACATATAAAAAAGTGGTCTTCTTTGAGGAAGTGATCAGACAAACTGATTTGGATTACCCTGAGAGGAGTTACTATTTATCAGACCCACGTGGTCTGAATGGAAAAGGATGACTGTCTAGTTCAATTTGTCTTGCTTCCTTTAGGTATCTCTCCACTGAGACAAGTTTTCACAGCATAACATTATCTGCTACCAAAACCAAAAAACAAACAAACAAACCCCCAATTGTTTCAGTATTTTCTGTGTTTTGAGGATCACAGCTATTCTTCCACCATTAACAATAACAGACAATACACTATAGTGAAAACCAAAACTCACCTATAGAAACAAACATTGACTTAGTGTTCTGTTAGTGAGGAGCTAATATAATATTCTTGAGTCAATTATTTTTAATGATTTAATTACATTTATGGTTTTTAATCACCTTCTGCCCAAGCCTCATGCTCATAAAACAACAATTAAAATATTTAATATTAAACACAGTGGGAATTCTAATTTATGATTTTTACAACACACACATTTAAGATATATTTATAAGCCAGGTGCAATGAGGCGCACCTGTAATCCCAGCACTCAGGGAGGCAGAGGCGGGAGGATCTCTGAGTTCAATGCCAGTCTCATCTACAAAATGAGTCCATTGATATCAAAGCTATACAAAGAAACCCTTTCTTGAAAAAGAAAAAAAGAAAAAAGAAAATACATTTACAGGGTTAAAACTTTCAAACTCATTACACATAGGGGCCAATTCAGATTCCACAATAAACTGAGACCAACTGAGAAAAAAAAACATTCTGAGAAAGTTTACTCTTCCTATTTTTGAAAGAGGGACTTGGCGCAGAAGATTCACATATTACCAGATTTTGTAAGCTAGTAGGTCTTACCTGGGTTTCTTGGAATTCGCTTTCTACGGTCTCTGAACGCTGCACCTGACTGTAGCGCTTCCAGAAGATTATCCATCACTCCAGTCTCATCACCCTCTGGAGGATGAGAGGAATCAGAATTAATCTTACAGCAATTAAAGTTAAACTACAGGAAAATAAAGGGAAAAACTCCTGTCAGATTTACATAATACCCCTAAATTAAAGACATATATCTGTTTTAACTTAATGGATCCTGTCAGTTTCTGGCATCACAGACTACTTTGCTTATTACGCACCATTAAGCAAAATTCATGCCAATCCTACTGTTCTTTCAACTTAAAGACCTTGTCTTTTGTATTATTGATGACACACTCAGTATGCAAATAAACAGAAGCTGATCAGCTACTGCTGCCTGCCTGTTAAGATTCTTCTAAGATATTCCTGAGCAAGAAACCACTGACCTGGCTTAATGTAATCAATGTGCAGGGCGTGATTTGATGAAGCAGAGTTATACAAGGTTAAATACTGATTGTATTAATACCTCCAGCATTCAACCATCATCTGCGATTATCTCAAAAAGCACTATTTGCAAAACACATTTGCATTCAATTCTTACATAATCCATATCCTTTACTCATTTTGAAATGCTGACATTCTATAAAGAAAAGGTGACCACATCATCCAAAAGGCTACATGTTATATTGAGAGACATCAGCCAAAAAAATCTCATTTACTTTTTAGAATGCTGGTGCATGCCTAAAGGCTTTTCTTGTAGGAAAGAACTAATAGAAACAAGAATGGAAAGTACTCAAAGGATGCTCATGGAATTTCCTAACACAAATAACACTTAAGAGGTACAACTAGCCAGGCGTGGTGGCACATGCCTGTAATCCCAGCACTGCAAGGTTTAGGCAAGAGGATCCCTGTACATTCAAGGCCAGCCTGGCCTACGAAGCAAGTCCAGGACAGTCAAGGCTACACAGAGAAACCATATTCAGTTAAAAAAAAAAAGACATTACACCTTACACTGCCCTTTGACAACTCTGGTCATCAAGCACACTCCTGATACTTATAGCAGTATTTACAATGCAGTGTCAATTGACTGGAAAGTTACTGTGCTGTGAACAATCCACAGGAACCTGGGCCTTCTCCTGCCACATTGTCTAGCTGCTGAAAGAAGCCTGACTAGTTATCGCCTTTGAAGAAACTGTATGGGTCAGAAGTATGGGTTATTTGCAAGTAGGAAGGCTAAGAAAAGAATGATACTATCTCCTATTCTAGTCTAAGTTTAAATGTAAATCCTACTTTGCTTTAACAGGCCATATCATATTACAGGACATTTTTCTTATAGAATAACAACAAGTTAAATTCACTAGGCTTTCATTTGACTTGAATTTTCTTCAAAGTTATAATTATTTGTCCTTTTAAAATCGGCTATCTAGGACAAGATACTGAATAAAATGGAAAGGAAATACAGAGGTTCTCAGAACCAATATCTGGTGAAAATGTACTGGAGAGAGTACACCCAGTAATTACATAGAGAAAGAGGGATTGTGATTTTTAAATACTAAGCTCAGTGACATATATGAATTATTATACAATATTTCCAAAAGAAAGGAGTGAACAAAGTAGTTAAATAGCTGGGTATAGATGAAATGTGGCTAGAATAATTACATTTTATGTATTAGATGCTTTCCGTTTCTTATAGCTTTTCAGGTAGGAATAAGAAAACTTATATATCACACAGTATAAATATACTTACAAATAGTGACATCTTATGAGATCAAGTTTTAAAACTCTCATATTTCCGTATTTTCACTTTAACTCTGATTAGCTGGAATTCAGGTGTTCAATAGCACATGTAGCCTGTGGCGACCATTTGGGCAGTACAACTAAAAGTAGCAAGAAGCCATGTTACATGTCCAAATAAGTTTTAGAGAGGCTTGCTAAATGGCATTATTGGCAAAATAAGAGACAGGACAATGTCTAAGAACATAGCCTATTTGTCTAAGTAACAAAATAATCAGGAAAAGAGAGGCGATGGAGAGGATATATATACATATTCAAATTATCAATATCATCATTAAGATGTAGCTGAGCGTTAAGAAGGCTAAATAAAAAAGGAGTTTGTATGACTGGGGACAAATAGGTTTATAAAAATCTGAGGACTTTTATGGAATGCTCACAAATGCTCCCAATGGTGTGTATGTGGAAGTAGAGTATGTACCTGCGACAGCACATATACTCATGCCAGAGAAGAACCCCAAATGTCAATCTTCACTTTCTACTTTGTTGGAGAAAAATTCTCTTTGTTGTTGTGTCCCCCTTGGCCCTACTTAACATCACGCTTACTGGTAATAGAGCTTTTGGTGATTTGTCTATCTCTGCTTTCCTCCTCACCAAAGGAGTGCTGGGATTATTGACAATTTATTGTGGAAGGCTTTGATTTCATGGCTTTGAGTTCTGTGGCCCTTTTGCTTTCACTTTCATACTAAGCACTTCTTTCCACTAAGTGTTCTTAGCCTTTGAATGGAAATGTTTAACTAGAAGTCAGGAAAAGAAGTATAAACATGGAGAAGAAATTTCCACAGCTAAAGAACAAAGAGAGTGCAGCAATGCAAGTGACTTTCAGGTGGTCTTGAGAAAATGGTAATTAGAAAGACTGCATAAACAAGTGAACAGAACAGAATTTGAAATGCCGTATTTTTATGGTTTTGTAAATTAAATGAAAATATGAAAGTTTATAATATAACATCATAGATATTGTTTCACTAAAATCCTTTACTACTAGTATATTTTGATTAGACTAAAAACATGGAATACAAACACAAAGATGCAAAAAGTATACCCTGTTGCTTAATTTAGTGTATGTCAGCTGACGATAGTTTTGAAATATTATGTTATAGCATGTTTCTCATCATCATTCCCTTCCTCACTCTTGAGGCATTTTTAAACACATTTTTTTCACATGAAACTTTCTTCAGATTTAAAGTCATGGCTCGTGGTGGGGATGCATGCCTTTAGTCTGAGCACAAGGGAAGCAGTGGCAGGCAGATCTCTGAATTTGAGGCTAACCTGGTCTACAGAGAAACCCTGTCTCAAAAAACCAAAAATATTTAAAATCATATAATTGTTCCTTATCATTTTGTATTATGTTATGTTTATGTATGTCACAAACCATTGTGCCATTAAAGTTTTTTCTCTCACTACCCAGCACTCACCCCCTCGGGGTGATATGGTTTTGTTGAGAACATGGTGCTTCTAAAACAGCAACAGGAACAACAAGAACAGATTTTATAAATATCTCGTGCTTATCAAAGGGAAGAAATGACATTTCTTAAGTCCATTTTATTTTCATTTGCTCCATATTAACTTTAAAAGGAGCTGAGTGATTTTCATAGAATGTCTAACCTTAAAAAATCTAAGTTTTTCAAATATAATCACAAGTCCACTTTACATTCCTTCCAAAACAGAATGTAAACCAATATGGTCATTGGGGGAAAATAATATTCATTTGGAATGAATTTGAGTGAAATTTCGTTTGCGACTGAATTATGTGAGACTGACAGTTCACTTAGAATTTCCAAGCTCCTATAACTCGAAAGTCTTATTTACATGTAATTAGTAGTGAGTAACTTTTTATTGTGTATGAAGTTAAGTCAAGGGAAAATGCATTACCTTTTTATTGTGAAAGAAAAATATTAAACACACGAAAAATGCTTCCTTAGAACTTACACTACCTTTTTTATTGAGTAAAAGAATATAAAAAGATAATTTTGTAATGCTTTTTAGCCACTAAAAGGATTATATGTAGGCATCGCTAAGACATGACAACTCAGTGTTCACTTTATAATCTTTCATCACGCAATTAGTCACAGAGAACACTGAGGAGCTAGGCGGACTGCATGCAGCTCAGGCCTCTGAGCCGCATATCATCTGAAGCATGAAATGGGCGACATCTTCTGCTTCAGGTTTCACACAGTACTTGCCATTCAGTAGATGGTGAGACTCAGTTTTCAGCATTAAAGTTAACATACTTGGTATTGACTTATTTCCCCCAAAAGTGTTTGGAGATGCTGCAGATTAAAATAAACATGAGGTAAATTAATTATTCTCTGCTATACTTCTGTGCAAAACTATTCCCTGATGGCTAGCGCATACTTATGTGAGAGAATTCTCTCTGGGCTTCTCACAATATCTATACATTTTTAAAGTCTATTTTTATAGTAATAATCTTACATGACACAGAGCTCCACTCTGAGGTAAATGGTAGATTTGACCGCCTTAAAATAATTGTATGTCCCTCCAGGGCAAATTCTATGTAGCTTTGCTTTGAGTTCATTACAATAGATTACAGATTTCCTAAACTTAGGGCTCCTCTGGAGTGCTACAAACTCACTGTGTGTGTTTGTAGCAATGACCTTGCAGCACCTTTGTATCCCTCTATGGAAGTTGGAGAGCAAGGAAAAAATTATAAAACAAGAACATATAACTCATACTGATCACACTATACTATGTGTAACAGCTGAATGTCTGACCTCTGAGTTATGCACCTTCCAACAACATCCATTACATTGTGACATGCTAATTTTTTAGCGTCACCATTTTTGAAAATATTCTTTGCTTTCATTCTTGTATCAGACACTGTTAATTAGAATGTTTCTTATTTATCTAGTAACTGAACAGTGTCTTGGGCACTTCTATTATTCAAAACGGCACTGCAGTTCACCAGCCTTCAGATTTGTTAACCTAAACATAATACAAGTTCAATGTACTTTATCTTAAATGCTTCAGAACAGGTGTTTTAGATTTCATAGTCTGTTGGATTTTATAATATTTGTGTATACTTTATCAGCTAAGCATACCTAATCTACAACCCAAATCTTTTAAAAAAAATTCCAATTTGGGAGAGCATCAGATTAAGGATGTAATTTCCTAAAATCTTAACCTGAACATAATGGCTTCATTATAGCCTCCTCAAACCTTCCATCTTATAACCGAAGATCATTGTCAAAACCAATGAGAGTTACTCTCAACTAGTAACAAGTGACCCTAAAGAAACAAATAGTTCCTTATGTTTCTTCTATATGAGATAGTACTTGCATATATTAATTTTAAAAATTCAACTATGTTTTATATGAACTAGAAAAACAGGGAAAGTAGTTATAAATTAATAGGGCCTGGATCAAGCCTACAAAACCCCAATATTCTGTAGTAATTTAGGTATTGTAGTTACATATAAAAGAACCAAGGCATCAACAATAACAAATGGCTCAAAGACAGTCAGATCTGGACTGCAATTCAGTGCATATATGTGTATGCCCATTCTCTCTTTCTGTATTAAACATACAAACTTGTAAATACCAAAATATACAGATCTTAGGTACAGTTTGAGGTGTTTCGACAGATTGATATACCCATGTAACCATCAGCATTCTGAGAAATAATCACCTCTCTTTCATCACTCAAGGAAACTTCTGATTTCTATCACCTGATATTAGTTTTGAATGCCTTTATTATATGTTTTAAAATTTGCTTTAGTATTTGTTTTTACATGTATGGGTGTTTTGCCTGTATGTGTGTCTGTGTCCCATGACTGTGCCTAGTGCATGTGAAGGCCAGAATAGAGTGTTGGATACTTTAGAAGTGGAGTTACCGATGGTTGTGAATCACCATGTGCGCGCTAGTGATCAAATTAAGTCTTCACGAAGAGTATCCAGTGCTCTTAATTGCTGAGCCATCTCTCTAGCCCCTTATACTTTTTATAGTTTGGGGTTTGAAACCAGGACTTTGAGCTTATTGAGCACTCTATCACTTAACTACATCCTTAGCACCAACCCATGCAGTTCTAAATGAGTAAATGAGTTGAGGTCATTTGGAATCAGTATAGTCACTTGAAAGAAAGTAAATATGGCCCGCATGATAAGCCGCGAGGAGAGTGTTAAAAGAACACAGTTATAATGGGATACAAATGATCAGAGCACAGATCTAAATGGGTTTAGATTATCAAAGTAAGCTGATTCAAAGAGCTTCAAGCAACTAAATCCATGGTCAGATCTTCAGTAGGAAAGTAGTGTGATGAAGGTGACATTCAAGATCAGCCTCACAGCAGTATGCAAAACAGACCAGCATTGGAGAGAAATCAATTGTGAACAAAGAATAGAATTTAATCCACAGTGGCAAATATTGTTCTGCATATAACCCTGGGCCAAGGTAGCAGGTCCATGTGGACACTTTTGGGGAAGGCCTACATTGAAATATCAAATTGGTTTTGTGAGCAAGGTCATCAGCAGTAGTAAATGGAAGCTGACAGCAAGAGAAGGCAGTGACAAGTGGAGTGCAAGCAGAATCAGTGTTAGATTCAATCTTTCTCACACAATCTATCAAGGTCCAGATTAAGAACATGTGCAAGACGTATGGATTTGTACATGACATGAAATTAGAAGACTGCTCACTTATCAAATAAGAAGCAAACAAAATCCCTTCTTAGGACTGTACAAAAAATGAAAGCCCTGGGCTGATAAATAACTCTTATAATTTAACATGGAACAATAGGAGAGAATAAAGACCAAGTGAAAGGCCCCTGCAATATGGTGAAAATAATACACAATGCTGAAACCATTAATATCTCTGGTTATGTCTAGGATTAGTGCCATAAGTGAATCAGAAAGAAGAGAAATTAACCCATTATGCAAAACACTGACTCCACAGATACAACAGAAGCCTGAATGCTGTGTTTCATAGTCCATAGCACCTTGAAAGCCCCTATCTGATGACAGGTTTTTGTTTGCTTGTGGTTTAATTGGAGAGGAGATAATGGTGATTTGGAAAATCCAACATATGATCACTAAGCTAATAGTCTATGAAGTTATTTACAGCCAGGAAATGTGGTAAAAAAAAGTCAAGATACTTTTCCAAAGAGATTAAAAGAAAGTATGAAGGCAAAACACAGTGCTCCATGAGAAGAATGAAGGCAGTTGCTCCTGCTCAAAAAGAGGAAAACTTTCAATCATCAGTGCATAGAAGAAAGCACTAGAAATCCTGAGCCAAGTGGGGGCAGGGTGGAGATTCTATTATGCAGTGACTAACATTTGTCGCACAAAATAGAAAAATATTACATTCCCAGGCTCTGGCCTTGTAGAATTAAACTCCTGTAATTAAGTTAAAAGTATTGGTGTGTGTGTGGGGGGGGGGGCGAATGTTCCACAGAGTACTCATTTGTTTACCTCATCTCACTGTCAGAAGAGGCAATCAACAAATTTCCCACAACGAAGTAAACCACAGGGTCCACATAAACTTGAAAGTGCATAGCACCCTTTATAAATAGTTTCAACTTAAGGTTACCATTTTAGGTACTAATAGTTACAGAATAAATACTTTTTGAGGGGGCTGATGTCATAAGTTAAGTAGGCATTCCACTCCAAACTGATGGATTATGAATGGTTAATTGATTTCCCCCAACCACCTACATGTTGTGTACTTTGTAAGAGTTTATCAGGGAAATTGAGTTGGAGAATAAATGGTGCCTGGTGTATTTGCATCTTAAAGAGAAGCATAATAATGCAAATGAATGGATTTCTAACAGTAGACTTTCCATGTAGAAACTTTTTGGCCAGAGGCACATTTCTGGCAGCTTGCCTGAGGTAAGAGAGCTTAATAGGAAATGATAGTTAAAAAAATAATGTTTATGCTTACTCAATGTTTTCTTCAGTTACCTATATGTTAGAATATTGGTAGTTGAAAATTATGTATTCTATAAATAAACTAACACACAATAAAACTGAATGTTAATGTTTACCAGAAAAAAAATTGTTGATGCCGTTGGTAAAATATCTCACATCCAATATTTTAAAAAAATTGAAATTTCAAAGAGACCTTTGAAATACTCTGTGTGTTTTATCAGAATCAATCATTTACTAAGGGCAAGAAACACTAATGAAAAGAAAAGCAAGGAAAGTGATTCCTTCAGATAAGATAAGGCAAAGATATTTTGAAGGTAGAAATACTGATAATATTTAGCATTTATTGAGAGTGAAGTATATGTTGAGCAATATGAACTCAATTTATATAAAATCTTATTTGACTTTCCAGACAATGAACCTGAAACAAGCATCGATAAATTAAGTTGCTTGTGTTCACAGAGCTGGGAACTGCCAGACAGAACCAGCAAAAGATCACAAAGGCTTTGAGTGGGGATAAACCACCACACTCTGATGGTTACTAGCAACCTGTCTCCAATTTGCTACAACCACATGCCAAGGAGAGTTGAATGACTTTTAAAAGCAAAGAAGAATATCCTATGCTACATGACAATGTCAAAAATTCATTTCAGTCCCCAAGTCTTATGGAAGCACAGGCACTTTTATTCATTATGCATCCTTTACAGCAGGTTTTGTGCTACAAGAACATAGTTTAGTTGTGACATAGACTTTGTGGCCTGTGAAACCTAAAATATCTAGCAGTTAGCTAGCTCTTTATAGAGCAAAGTTGTCCATCCCTGCTTGAGAGTGCATGCTGTCAGTTGTAAACACTATATGGATCTTCAAATGTGCTTCTGAAGTGCTGAAGGACCTTGGCAAGGGCCAGTAAAGTAAGACAGGCTTCACCATAGGGGAAAGGAAGTGAGAACATCAGCATTCAATATAACGTTACTTTCAATTGACATGCTTCTCATTTCAGTGCTTTGCCAAGGGTAAGACAGTTATGAAGAAGCAATTGTATATATCAAGACTTACAGGCAAATCCTTCCTTTTCTCATTTTTACCCACCGATGTAAACTACAACATTAAATTGTGGTTTTTATATACCAGTAGTGCCTGCCTTCAGCTCCTTTATTGAGGCTAGAGACCCTTTATGCTTTGCTATGCAGGCTTTGTGTTCCTCTGCTAGCTTCAAATAGGGCAAGAGATGAACTGTTTTGTAATCTGAAGACAGCCATCTATAAGATAGTATGCCTATAAGTAATAGCTTGAATTTAATAGATTTCCCCAAAGCTTCCTTTTTCCTCAGTTTGTCCTTTCTTTAGATGGTATGGATGACTGTTGGAATCAAGGACAAAAAGCCTTCTATGGAGACTTTACTTTTAAGAATCCTTCTAAGTTGCCCATTTCTATTAGAGAATCCCTTTTCTCATTGAAGCTGGGTGCATTCAGGTTCCTTAAAAAAGACCTACATATCTTCTTACTTATCAGATAAAATAGTATATAATAATCCTCATAATTTTCATAACAAAACCAAACACACAACCAACAAAAGGACAGAGATAGACAGAAGGATTAATTTGGGCACCCAGAGCACAAACTTGAGGCCACATATACATTTGCATGTTCCTTGATGTCTAGCTCAGGCATACCTAAGTGTAGAGCAGAAATGACTCTGCAACCCCTGCCATTATGAGAGTGTACCCAGGCAGTTATAACAAATGTCCCACATCCAACAGTAAAGGCAGTCCACCCGCAAGTATAAAAATGTTGTAAATAAAGGGACGGCAACTTTTAATTGCTGATGGTTGGCATGCAAGGAATAAGTGGACAATTCATCAGCTGTCAATCTAACTTTCAAATTGTAGTGTTCTTCTCCAGCTTTTCAGATTCTATAATGAATCACCTTTCCCACCAACTTCCTTTGCAACTGCAGAAAAGCAATTAATAACCTCACTGTTTTTATTAGCATATATTCCTTGTCACTCCACAGTTTTGCATAGCAACTTAACTGATATTTATCTTTTAAATGCAGGAAGTTCATGTGCATATGAAATTTTCTCCTTTTTAAAGTAAATTAATCTTTTAAAAAATGTGTGTGGCTGTGGGAGGAGAGTTGTTACATCCATGCCACAGCAAACTTGTAGAAGTCAGAGGAAAACTTTCCAGAAGAGGTTCTTCTCACATTCCACCTTGTTGATTTTTGCTGCTCTACCGCATACTCTGACCCATGACCAGTCTTGCCCTAGAGTGCTCGAATTGCAAATGCTTACCACTAAACTTGGCTCTTTAAGTTGGTTCTGGGTGTCAAACTTTGCTTACAGAGCTAGCACTTTGAGCCTTAGGGCCATCTCCCTGGCCCTGCATTTTTCTGAACCCTTTAGCTCTAGAGTGCTCACTGATATATCTTTATTACAACTACCTACTCCAAATTCAGTATTTTGAACATTTCCTAAAATTTACTTTTATCATTTTGCACGTGCGTGTGCATGGATGTGCAGGTTTGTGTATATGAGTGCAGGCTTCCAAAACAGGTGGAGGCTTTAAGGCACCAGAATCAACAACTGTGAGAAACCTGACATTGTTTCTAGAAACTGAACTAAGGTCTTCTGCAAAAGCAGTATACTCTTAACTACTGAGCCTTCTCTCCAGCCCCAATACTCAATACAGACATTTTTATACAAGATGCTAACAGTTTTTCTCTTTTAAAAAACAAAATCTGTTTTGGGAAAAAGCAAACAAAGCAAAACCCAAGCATAGCCACATGCCTTAAGAATTCTTACCTGAGAATAAGTATAAATACAAAATTGTTTTTGTTTTGTTGTGTTTTTTATTTGGTTGGTTCCTATTTCCACTGCTTCAAAAGATGGAACACCAAATCCCCTTTCCCAGAGGCTTTGGGTTGTAGTTTTACTATTAATCTTATATGTATTCCAAAGAGAATCATTTGTTCACTACTGCTTACATTTTGGATATGGGTTACTGAAGGAGCAAAATGGTGACAATATATGCTACTATTCTTACTGCCCCACTTCTTACTTTTGAAGAATTGAGACCCTTTAGTGGGTTAGAACCATAGAAAGGAGAGAAAGAAAACAGAATGTCTTCCATTTAAATGACTACTGCTTTAACAATTCTTGATAGATGTTAAATGGTTTTGACAAATTATTTAAATCTGTGCAAGCCTAAGGAGGAACAGGAAACAGTTCCAAACAGCTTCATGATCAAGCTTCATAGTGAACTGATACACCATTCAACATGCACAATTCTATCCCTCCATGAAAAATAGTCCTACTGACCCACTGTTATTATCACTTCAGTGTTTTTTTGTTTTTGTTTTTGTTTTGTTTTGTTTTTGTTATTCCTGTTGTATTAAGACAGGGCTATGATTCTTTTGTCACAGCTTTCTGCGTGCAAAAATTACAGGCAAGTAACAACGTATTAAGCTAAAAAATATTATTTTTCTTTCTTTTTGTAGTCTTGGGTATCAAAACTAGAGCCCTTTATATTTATAACAACCTTTGAGCTATATCTCTAGTCTTTTTTTCAGTATCTTTTATATCTGCTCTTTTATACTCACATACTCTACACATGAGTACCTCCTACTAACATTTTCTCTTCTGTGACTTGACAACTAACGCTTTATTGTTGTGTC
This sequence comes from Acomys minous, assembly GCF_964271855.1. Lineage (NCBI taxonomy): Eukaryota > Metazoa > Chordata > Mammalia > Rodentia > Muridae > Acomys > Acomys minous. The sequence continues at coordinate 54,345,299 of NC_140488.1, forward strand.
TTTGAGTCCAATAGGCACACTATGTCACCTAAAGAAAAGACAAACTGATTGAAATAAGGGCAAAGAAGATTTTGGGGAAAAATCACTTGCAGGCATTCTATCTTATGGATGGCTGTCTTCAGATTACAAAACAATCCATCTTAGTTGAAACTAGCAAAGGAACACAAAGCCTACATAGCAAAACATAAAGGGCTGCCTGGGCCTTTTGCCTCAGCAAAGGAGCTGAAGATAAAACCTCTTAGTAAATGTGAACACAACTTAATACTGTTATTTACATCAAAAGAGAAAGATGGAAAAAGGAAGGATTTGCCTACAAGTCTTGGTATGAAAGTCAGAACTCACTTTCCCCCCTCCTCTCTGAGAGTTCAAAGGTCTGTCACAGGAGACAGCCATTAAGATTATAAAGCATTACGGGACATTTCTCAATTTTCTGCAATGGCTCTGTCCTATTTGCAAATTAATTGGCATCTCCAGATCTCCTGATAAAAGGAAACAAAATGCTTAAAGATAAATACTGAGAAAGCAGATCAAACTGTCTCAGGATGGTCTATGGCCTTTGTTTCCTCTGACCCTGGGAACTTATGTCAGTGCCAAGGTTTTCATGGATGAGATAACTACACTCATATTCCCACTGTTAAGTCTTTCTCATTGAAAGCCCAAATTACCAGTTATTCCCAAATGCTGCCATTTACAAAACTCTAAGATCTAGCATGTCTAAAGTGTATTTCATCATAAAGAATTATTTACCCAAACATACTCTCTAATGACTTCTCATCCCAATTGTTTTAGTCTCATTTGTCCCCAGGCTTGGAATTTGTCCATGTTCTTTTACATTTTTTTATCCATGTTCAAAATTAGTGAGAAATTTATACCACAACTTTACATGGAGAACATCTCAAATCAGCATAACTTTTCCTATTGAATCAGTTATTCTTTAAACATGACTATTACCACTTGAAAAACAAAAGCAAAACCAATCAAATAAAAAAAATACTAAACTTGTTGAATTCCATTCTAGTCTCTCTTATGATTGAGGTGAGATTCAGTGTTTATTAGATGTGGTTTAAAACACAATACAAAATTCAATTACTTTCCATTTTTCTTTGGCTTCTGCTAGGCTATTTCTATTTGTTATTTAGTATTTATATTGATTGGTCATAACTATGCATGTTCCCTTATGCATCTCACTTAAGAAATAAAAGATTAAATATGATACTTTATACTTAGAAGCTTAAATGTGTATTCATTTAGAAAGATTAGTATGTGAATATATTTCAGCTTCCTGGACCTATTAAGGGGTCAAACTCCTTGAGTGTATAACTCAGAAATATTTATAAAGGTAATTTACAACTTAAATAAACATATTACTATAGTTTGTATTATTAAATAATTAAAATTCAGAGAGGCATTAATTATATATCTCACAAAATAAAAGGGAATTTAGTGTACAGTAGGAAATAATTTTGGGATAAATAAATAACCTCTAAGGCAGAACTCAGAGTAAAATTTAAATACCAATAATACTATTTAATTTAATCAAGCCATTGAATTTAAAAAGATAATATATTAAAAGTAATGTGATAAGTGTATATTAGACCTTCTGATGTTTAAAATAATCAAGGCAATACTAATTAACCTCTTGAGTCCTTTAAAAAATTCATTTAGAGAAAAAAGTAGCCTTTTCAACTTCAGGTCTTCTAAAATCATCCTGATTCAGTGTGCCCATGAATACAAGACAATAAACAAGGTGGTTCTTTAGGAAAAAAAAGAACCCTATAATTACAGATTAGTGAGCAAAGACTATGGGTGCCATCGAATTACTTGAGCTGATTGGTTAAAATAAAATGGTACAAAATGAAAAATTAGCCACCAATATGTTGGAGATAAAATCATGTTGTTGTTTTTTTTTTTTAACATTTGTGCATCTTTTAAAACAAAGTCATAGGGAATAGTAATGCTTAAATGCCTCCACTAAAACCTAGTGAAATTAGAGAAAAGACAGCCATTTAAGGATTATCATTTCTTAGAAATTAACATCACAAATGCCTTAGGTCTATTGCTTTGATTTTAATTTAAGAACTCTCATGGCTTCTATCACATACTATACTATGAGGCAAGTATGCTATTTTATGCAGTTACTGTAGTACCACTCCCAAAAATATTTTATATGGTATTAAAATACATAGACCTGTAGTCAGAGTTTTGGATGGAAAAGCATTATTTATTTATTTAGGCAGACTTTAAACTCTACATAGCTCAGACTGGCCTCTTGAATCACCTACATCACTTCCTATGTGCCTAGATTACAGACATATGTCACCACGCCAGATACAACTGAGCACTATTTGTTGGTTTGTATGTTTGGGACTTACTAGAAAAGATTTAAGATTTCAAACTGATTGTGACTTTCGCTCTTAAAACAGCTGGTTTCAGAGAGAGTTATGCTAAAGAAGCGCTACTGTAGTCATCATTTGCTCAGCATGCTCTTTTTGGACTTGCACATGAACTCTTCAAAGATGTCAACCAAGAACCACTGGGCACTTATTCAATGGATGATACCAGACCAAACACAGAACTAGCTGTGAAGGATCCTGCTAAGGTAATGTATGCTTGTTCCCGTGATGCAGGTCAAGTTGAAAGGGAATTTGGACCTAATAAAGAGCTTTGCTGGTTTAGCTAAGAAAAAAAAATCTTCTTTGAATAACCGCCTTTTAATTTATATGTAATACAACAAAAGAGAAAAATAGTCCATTTTATTAATTAATACTAGCCAACATTGATGTTATACTTTAGGCATGGATCAAATATGTGCAGGAGTCAACAGTCTAGGAATGCATTTGCATTAGTATGATCCATATGCTAATAAATTTCCTCAGACAAATTTATCATAAAGGAGAACACTAGTGATTTTGTAAAATAAGATGTCAAAGACTTTATCTGGCTTGTCAACTGAATAGTAATAACTTTTACTATTCATAATTATTTTTCCTCTTCAAATAATGCAGTTTTAAAAGTGATACATGCCAAAAGGGTATAAATGAGGAGGATACCAAAATCTCTTGGCAAAGATTTAGGTCAAGGCAATATTGTGTTCCTTTTATGATTTGTTGTTCATCTAAACTCATCCCTAAAATCTTTGCATACTATCTGATATCATTCAGGACGCTTTGTGTCCTATTTATAGCCTATATCAACAGAGGGAAATTGCAGTCCACAAAGAAATGATAAGGACCATTTTTCACTCAGAACTTCCATGGCAGCTAGTGGTTTTTAGTATAGGGGAAATTTATCCCCATCCTTTCAAAGAAATACACTACTTGTGCTCTTATGATGTGTGGTATTCTGGGTCTTTTACAGAACTATGCCTTTCTATGGTAGGGAAAAGAAAAAAAAGGATATATTATGATTTCTTTAAAGGAATTACTCAACCCATGAGGCTTAAAACTATCACTGTATTTGCTTTAGCAAATAAGCATTCATATTAACAAAGAAGGAAGAATCTACTTAGGGAATCTCTTAGTTGTTAAAATTTGGGGATATTTTAAAGTTTACTCTGAATTGAGAGGACAATGAAAAAGAGATAATTTGTACATCAGAATCAATCCTGGGATAAATAAGATGTGCTGGACGGATTAGTCCTTTACTTACCCATAAGGTATAATTTGGTATACTGGTACTCAAGATATTCAAATATTGCTTGATCTAATTAGAATGATCATAGCATATTCATTTGGAACAAAGGAAAAACAATCCTAAATAAATCAATTATATTGAACATTTCTCTGAAGAAGTACTATAGAAACAGAAGAAATATAATCATGAGAGACCAGTATACCATTAGGTATCTTTTCAAAGGTCTGTTTCCCAGGGTGGCTTTGCAGTAACAAGGAGAAAGCCTTTTTACTTAAAAGTTCCTTTTTAATGCCAAAAATATGCAGTGGAATTCTTCTAAATGTCAAATAGCCTATAAATGATCAACCAGGGTAGACTAGATTTTTAGCCTCATCCATAACCAAAAATGATTATGGAATAGTAGGATGTTCCTTCTCTACTGGAGAATTAGGGTTTTTATTAGCTTGAACTATATGAAATTGGCATTTTTATAGGTCAAAAGTGGTCAAACTGCAGCAATTTAATGTGGTTTGAAATAAGATTTAGAAGCACAATTAAGCCATTTAAGCTATTATTAACCTTGTAAGAAAATGTATCCAAACAACAGAGAGAGGGGCAAATACAAGTAGGAGACAGCACAATGCAGAAAGCAATTGTCAAATATATCACTTGAAAACCACAGACTTCTAAGAGTCTTGCAATCTATAACACTAAACTCCATATTCTAAGTCTTCATGAGTTACTAATGTAACTACCATGACAAGATCACACAGGAAATAAGGTTTGGAACGTCAGCTGCTTTCTCCTTGCACTATTATTTTGATGATGGAGATGCTACCCATTTTTGTTGAAGTTAACACTTTTTGTTTCTTTCCATAAAATGTAAGAACAATTTTTCAAGATCTCCCAGATTCAGCCTCCTTTCTTCACTTCAGTATAAGGATACAAGACAGCTTATCTTGTCATTTTAATGAAACATCTTTGAGGTCTGATTTCACTAGGGAGAGATTTAGAAATCAAAGCTTAAGCAGGGTTTGTGGAAATAAGTTAATGCAGTGCTGAGAAAAACACAATCTCCAGAACTCATTTTTTTCCCTCAGCAAGCATTAATGAATGTCAAACCTTTATAGATTAGTTAATATATTTAGAGATAGAAAATGTTTGTTTATTTTTCTGAAACTTTATTTCATCTCGTATTTCACAGAGAATAGAATAAATAAATCCAATTATTATAGTTTTTTAGAGGAAGATTAAGCAATATTCACAAAAAAGTCAATTTTATTTTTGTTTACCACAAACATATAAAATACTATTTTAATATTACCTTAGTATATCAATATATCTACCAGGTTTGTACTTCCTTATTAATTGTAATTTTTTTGCACTTGAATTTATCAGATTGGAGAACAAACCAACCAACTCAGTTCGACCAAACACCTAATTACATTTTTCATGCTCTTTGTCATTTTGGTGAGTCTCTTGTAAAAGAACGTCACCATGACTTTTATTAATGTCAGAGAATGCATTTTTCCTTTTGATAGAAGAAGAAAAGACCTTTCACATTCAGAATTCAATTTTTTCTCCTAACATTTCCAATGACACAAACATATGGTAAATAAAATTATTCTAATAAATATTAGAGCCAGTGGACCAGTGAGAGAGGCTCTGTGCATGCTGTGAATATATAAAAAACCAAAATGCATCTGAAATATGAAAATCATTGAACTTTTAAGAAATATTGAATAATTCAATAGTTTTTTGTAAAAGAATTGTAAACAATAATAATGATTAATCAAGCTCTGTCTGTGCATCAGAAAGAGCTAGCAAACATGATGAGAACGTTTCCAAGTTTAGAAGTTACAAAAGTTTGCTTTAGCTGATGGGAGCAGATGCAGAGTTCCACATTTTAAGCAGAGGGAAAGCCTAAAGTGGAGATCTCCATTAGGTTCCTTCCCTTTGAGTGCTAGGAACCCAGTGCAAGATAGGGAGAAAGACTTGTAGGAGCCAGAGAGGTCAAGGACATCAGGAGAACATGGCCCACAGAATTAAATAAGCAGGGCTTGTAGGAGCTCACAGAAACTGAAACAGCAATCATGGAGCCTGCATAGGTCTGCATGGGTCTATGCTAGGTACTCTGCATATATTATGCTAGTTAGCTTGGTTTTTTAGTGGGACTCCTAACAGTGGGAGTGGGGTGTCTCTGACTCTTTCATCTGCTCTTAGGACCCTTTTCCTTCAACTGGGTTGCCTCTTCAAGCCTTGATATGAGGGTTTATGCCTAGTCTTCTTTTATCTTGTTATGACACATTAGGTTGATATAATTAGTAGGCCTACTCTTTTCTGAACAGAAAGGAGGAGGAGTGGATCTGGGGGAGGTGGGAGGCGTGAGGAAACTGAAGGAGTGGAGGAATGGAAACTGTGTTTGGGATGTATTATTTGAGAGACTTAAAAATAAAAGTCTGCTTTCTGTTTTCTCACCAAGAGTATAATTCCAGTAAGGTTTAAAAATAAAACATGCTGATTGAAGGAAAGGAGTAAGATGCATGGAATAATTATAATAAAAACAAGAGAATAATGATTACATTCAAGAAAATGGAACTTGTAAAGAAAAGAAGTACAGTAAGTACAGTTTATGTTTCACAAAATATCACTCATTGCATAAGGATTACATGAGCTTTTACATTGTTGTCCTCCTGAGACATTCCCTTTGTCTTACAGAGTTAGCTATCTGGAGGTCATCCTAATGTTTTACGAAAACCACACTACAGAAAATAAATCCAAAGAACTGATATTGCATAGTGTGCCTCCATATCAAGCACAGATAGAGGGACATGAAATACTAGAAGCCAACATCATTAACACTATGATTTGGATCTCGTTTAGTGTCCCACAAGGATTTATGTGTTGTAGCTTAATACCCATTGTGAGGTACTGAGGGTAAAAACTAAAACCAACTCTGGTGTTTAGAAGCTTGCCATTAGGGAGTTGCTAAAGCTTAGATAAGTCCACCAGAATAGAATTGCTTCATTGAATCTTCATGGCTTTGTCAGAAAATGATATAGATCATTACAGACAGACATATAGTCTCTCCATCTCTAGCTATGTGATATCCTACCTCACTTCAGCTCTTTGTCACCAAGCGCTACCCACTTGTATCTCCAGAACCAAAAGCTGGAATAAACCCCCTTTCATAGAATCTTACCCAGTCTGTGTTATTGTTTTATTAGAAACAGAAAACAGATGAAGAAATTATTTATAGAGAATGTGCTATGAACTCTCTGTTGATATAATACCTTGGGCCACTAGGGATTAAAAAAGAAAGAGGAATCTTGTTGGTGAAATATATGAGAAATCTGAAGCCATTTGTTGTGAGTATGTAAAGTATTCATCAGAGAAAAATGTTCAAAATACTTTAAGAGAGATGAAACTATTTCTTAATATATCCGAAGAGGGCTGAAGAAGATTATTTTTTGACAGACATTCTCATGGGAAAAGTTCTCTCTTTTTCATTTGCTACAGAGATCTTGCTACAATTGATAGAAAAAGATAGAGATTTTTTAAAATAATAAAAGAGGTCAGTTGCAGGAAGAGTTTTTAAAGAAGTGGTGTTTTGTACAAAGATTCTCACTTTTATTCAAGTCAAAGTATTCATTTTGTTTTATGAGCAAAGTGTTCAGGTCATGAACCCTTCTGTTATTCTATTACTTATGCTTTGTGTGCCTGCAAACTGTGTAGTCAGTGACAATGGCCATTTGTATAATAATACATGGGCCTTTGCACCTGAAAGCCTTGAACATAATGCTATGCTCAAGCCATTTTGAGATACTGGATAATTTTTATCCAATTAAGGAGGCAATTGTTGCAAAAACAATCTATAGTATAAGAATTTATCACTATTGTCCTTTTACCACAAATTTCCTTTTGGACATTTGGAAAAGATTATAAAGCCTTCAAAATAATGTAGTACTTATGATTCCTATTAATTTAATATTTTCTTTTCTTTTACATACATTTCCTCATGTCAAGGAAGCATTTGTTCCTAGTTAAGTCCCTTCTCTGAGAAGCTACATAACTTTCTTAATGAAATCAAGTGTGATTCAGTAAGAAAATGATCTCAATGACCCAATTCCTTGTCATCGAAAAGAAACACCTCCTTGTTAAATATATATATATATATATATATAAAAGTGTCCATTAAGAGTGAATTTTAAAAAACCTTAAAGTACACATACAGAGATTATCACAGAAAAAGCATTGTGATAACCAGTAGAAGGTAAACTTCTTCAATTGATATATTCCTGAACAATTCATTATGTACCTCCTTTTCATTTTGAAGAAATTCTATTTTAATATAGAAAGTGAAAGGTTATTTAAGAAATTAATCTGTGATTCATTTTTTAAACCAAATCTATACATATACATATATCGAATATAAATCAGTTGCCTGACTTCCTTTTGCATGTTGTGGTTTTAAAAACATGACTTTATGTATCAGTGTGAGACCCACTGAATAACACAAAGAAAGCTAGGTTCCCTGAAACCCGCCCAATATTAAGAATATTTTTTCATTTTGTCGCAGAAAGCACCTTAAGTCTGATTGATCCTGTCACAGTCAGTAGATTTAAAACAAAAATAAAGAAAACACAAAGCATGGAAAAAAAGTGTCTCTTGCAAATGCATAATGATATCATGACTCAATAAAAATGTAGTTAAAAACAATTTCAAGCATTACCAATCTAGAATAGTGGGAAGAGATAAGCTCTACTCTCTGCTCTACTCTTCAACATTAAATAGCAAGTGCTTCGCGACCTTGACTGTGTGCTGCTTCAGCACAATTGTCAACCTATAAAATGGGATCATATGTCATTGGATTCTTGGGCTTTTACACTTTAGTTGCATCAGAATCACCAGGAGAGCTCTCTAAATGATGCCTTGCTTTCCTCTCAATGCATCATCTGCAGTTTTTTATTCAGTAGTTCAATATGAACCCAGAAGCTTTACATTTCTAACAAATTCTCAAGTTATGTTTAAGCTATTGATCTAGGGATTGTACTTTGTGAGCCATTGTCCTAGCAGAATTCTAAGACAAGACTTCAAAGTGCTAACATTTACATTAACAGAATGCATGGTGAAATGGGACAAATGGAAAGATTGCTACGATAAGGTTACCAAGAATGAGAAATGTTTTCCAAAGCCCTAAAAAATAGTGAGTGAGTGAGTGAGTGTGTGTGTGTGTGTGTGTGTGTGTGTGTGTGAAAGCGCAAGGTCAATGTCTGCTTTCTTGCTCTATTCTTCTCCATTTTATTTTGGAGTCAGGCTCTCTCACAAAATGTGGAACTCACAGATTGGCTATGCAGTGAAATTCTCCTGACTCCACACCAAGCACAGTGCTCAAAGTATATGAATTCCTAGGAGCTTCCTAGAAAATTAGTAGTTATCAGTTTATTGCTGAATTCCACATTCTGGCATGACCTAAATATATAAAGCACCAGAAGTATATTATGACATATAGGCATTACATTTCTAGGAAAACGTTGAATTAACTGAATATTCTTTAGAAATGGGATGAAAGAGAAAAAAGCGTCTCCTACAGTGTCTAATATAATTGTGAAAACACAGAGCAGAGGGAAATGTAAGAAAACACAAAAAGATTACTTAATTCATCTCAAATAGCAACGGAATTGCTGAGGCAGTTCTCACCACCTTATTTATATATCGGATTGCTCACAAATCATGATGTCACCTACCAGTCAGCAATGCATCAGGAGGTGTGTGACAGTGCAACAATGCTGAAGACGAAGGGAGAGTCACACAGCAGAATGATGAAAAGGCATCATCAAGTCATAAAATCCGCATGGCTTTACAGATAAATATTACATAAAAGCATTACATGAAAATGAGAAACTCGTCTCAGAAACTCCCTACCACCAGGAAAGTTAATGATCATAACAAAGGATTTACATTTGGTGAACTAAAGGTTGGCACTTCTTGAATATCAGAAATTTAATTTACAGATGGTCAGCTTCTACAGGCTAAAATATTTTCCCTACCACGTGTGTGGTTTTAATAAGGAAAATCCATGCACTTTCTTACATAACTGTTTTACTTTTCTGGGGTGTTCAAATAAAAGATAGGATGAAGATGGCTAGGCCAGAAGCTGCACAGATAGCCCCTTCTACTCTTATTTCCAAACATTAGGAAAGACACAGTCCTTTGAGGCTTTCATTTATTTTTATGGTTACTCAAGTGAAAATGGATATTTTCAACATGCTTTAGTCACAGGAGCTTAGAGGATGACTTAAAAGTACAGGTTACATGTACTGTGGGGGGATGGACTGTGGTTAGCTTTAAAGATTTATACAACTGTAGTTCATCTTTAAAGGCATTTCTACAGTCCCAGTGTCAATTTCCCCTTGAAATATAATCAGATAGCCCTTAAAACATAGCTGTATTGACTAAGAACAAAGAAAAAGAGATGCAAAGAACAGTATACCAAGACCTAATAACATAATGAATTCTGCTTACAATGGATAGAGCTCTGCCTTGGAACCAGTTGCCTCAAATAAGAAAAGTGTCTTTTTAAAACACTAGGGAAGACACAGGGGAAGCAGTTTCATATACCACAACTCAGTTCTGTAGAAAAAGGTCGGCTAAGTACTCTGTCCTGAGACGAACACCTTTCATTTTCAATTGTTTTCAAATAAAAAGAGAGAATTTCCCGTTTCAAGTTGGATTGTTTAAATGCACCTACAGCTATGCCTGTCTAGCAAAGGCTAGGCAAGCTCTCCCTACTGATGCATTTCAAAAAAGGTTCAATTGGCAAACGAAAGCAAGTGCAAAGGGTTTTTGACAAAAGAGGACTAGAGGGAACACATTTTCCTTTCACAGAAATACTGTTCTAGAAAATCAGACAAGGTAGCAAGTCAACCAAGAATGTATAAGATAGTAGTGAGAGGAACAGGGAATACAGAATTTTTCAAACCTGCAGCTGCATAGAATTACTACCTTAAACGCTCAATAAGGATAATGTTATAAAAATAATGGGCTAGACAAACAAAGCCACATGTTTTACCTTACACCTCATAGCACAGCCAAACCCAGCATTCTTTGAAAATATAATTGTTCTAACCCACAGAAGTTCACAAATCTGATATAAACTGCCCTGGATGTTGTCTGATCATCAATATGGCTTATTTTAGACCCACAAATATCCATGGCTAAGCAAACAGGACAGGCTAAATAAAATTCAGGAGCTCTGAAATATCCATTCTGATAAAGAGAGTCATTTTTTAAGCAATGTACACTTAAGGTAGATTCTAGAAATAGAGCTAACAAATAAAATTATTATATCATCCATAATTAATTGTATATTTCAAAGAATAATTATTTTTTGACTCCCAAATAAATTATGTGATCTTCTAGGCTTTTCACTAATTAGCATATGAAACTTACACTTGATTAGGATGAATCGAGATGGGTTTTCTCTGTGTAGCTTTGGCTGTCCTGGAATCCCTTTATAGACCAGGCTAGCCACAAACACAGAGATCCACTTGCCTCTGCCTCCCTGAGTGCTGGGATTAAAGGTGTGTGCCACAATGCCCGGCTCAGGATGACATATTCTAAGCTTAAGTTTTAATGTTTTTCTAATATTATAAGAAAGGCATAACTACTTTCTACCTATATGACATGTTTTTATTCTCATAAATTCCCACTAACTAGTCAAGGTATTTTCTACTTTATTGATGTTCCATATGTGAAGGGATAACAAATGATGACTGAGAAATTGGCTATTTGAAAAGAAAAAACAAAAAATTTAAACATAAATATAAACCATATATGCAAAAAGAGATTACATTTACATTCAGAAATTTAGATGCACCAAGATAGGAAAGATGTTTTCTTCAAGGCTGCCATAAACAAATAGCCAAAACACTAAGAATGTAGCATTTATATGATTCCTGATTGTGTCATTGTTCTTCTTGCTGTAGGTTGATTATTGTATATATGTGTAGTAAAATAAATGTATATGTAAAAAATTAAAAAATAAAATACATAAATAAATAAAATAATTGAATATAATAAAACAAAACAAAAAATTTTTACATGTTAATTCTTATGGACAGTCTATGAGTATACACATCCATATGCACATTAGGCCCTTCTTATAGGAGAGATGCACATAGCATGGCTTGTAGTTAATATTAATAATCCTTTAATTAGGATAATAGTTGTTATTTATAAGACAACAATACTATGATTAGGGTGCATCACTCTGCTCACTACACTATGGGCATTCCATAAAAACTTATAGAATTACATTAAACCCTGAAAAGTTTTCGTGTTAAATAATCTTTTTGCACATTTAATGTAACAATAGAGTTTGTCCTTTATAATGACCAAGGCATCAAAGACACACTGTGGGTGAAACAAATATAAATTTTTTTTCAAATATAAATTTTTAAAAAGGTTATTATTAGAGACTCAAATGCGTTTAGTGCAGGTTTTGGTTCTCTTAATCTGCTAGGTGTAATTGTTGATATTAATCCAAATGCATCTGACTGAGAAGAGAGCCAAATTAACCACAATGTCCATATATAACAGCTGTTATTCATTTGATACTTTTCTATAATAAGAATGAAAATGTTAAAATATGGAACCAACACATACTTCTAATAAGTGATTCGACCACTAACAATGTGTTTTGGTCATTTCTTATGTAGTCAATTTTATTGTTTCCACCCACCTGCTCCAATATTTTCATAGTTTTCTTCCTAGTGAAGTTGCATAAGGCATACATAGCAACACACATATACTGTAAAGAAAAGCCAAATTTGTAATTGCCAACCTAACGCATCTCCTACACAGGGCTGATGAAATCTTGCTAAATGCTCAGCACATGGAAGACAGCTCTTACAGTTTTTATGAATCTGAGGTTCTGCATTTAGAATGTAAGAACGCTTAATGAGACTTAAGTAAATTACCTATCTTGTTTCACATATTTATTTTTGTCTTCTCATTTAAAAGAATATTTTTAGTAGATGTAGGAACTTGTTTTCTGCTAGTACTGATAGAGTGAGAGTTTACTGCTTATTTCCACTGAACTGATACCATACTTGTAATTACTGTGGTATGAGGTCAGAAAAAAATAATCATGAATGATAAGCGGCTAAAATGTGGTACAGGAAGAAATACTTAGAACTTTATAATCTAGAGCATATTCTGGAAGTAGTTTAGATTAAGTACACTTTCCTATACTAATGTAGTCACTAATATTGTGGTCCAGTAGAGACCGTAACAAAATATCAATGACCTACCAATTAGTGTATATCATGCACTATCTGACTAAAATTATATTTGAATGCCATATGCTGTACACTTTCACTTGTGTAAAGTATCAAGGCACAATCTAAGCAGAGCAAAAGGAGATTTGGAGAAGTAAAATGCAGATAGTATACTGATAATAACTTAGATAGTGTATCTTAAAGACTGATGTGCAAATGGCCTTTGTGTAAGACACAAAAATCAGATTACTTAAAACATCACATATTCTACAGTAGTCAATTAAATGTTGTAGTTACCCTAATATACTCACTGAAACTAATTTTATTATTTATTACTAAATCATTATTAAGTGCTGCTGTGTTCTAGGCAAGGGCTCAGATTTGCATATGTCCCCTTTATTTACTTCATATGAAAATCCCATGAAATAGATGCTGCTCCTTTCTTTGTCTTTTAGATGAGGAAGCTGAGGACCAATAATGTTAGGTGAATTCTCAAGGATACATTGTATAGGAAACTCTCAGGTTTGTCTAGTTTCAAATACAGGGAGGTAAACTCATTTCAATTGCAGGTTAAATCACTGACATATGGCTGAGATCACCTGGCATTAAGAGTCATCAGGTTATTGGTGATTGCTACAGTGGGGATGACTGTGCATTTTAACATGTTAACAGTGTTTGAATTTTAAAATTAAAAGAAACTCTTTATCATACGAATGAAAACGGCATGATATCTTAAAATGAACCCAAGGATTTTTTTTTTTTTAATTAAAACAACACAGTCCAGTGCCAAGGAATCGGTCCAGTAAGAGTGCTTACTCTACAAGCATATGGAACAGAGTTCAAACCTCAGCACCCATATTTAAAAAAAAAAAAGGAAAAAGCCAGTGGCTGGAAAGATGGCTTAATGATTAAGAATACTTAACTTCTTCTAGAGGACCTGGGTTCAATTCCTAGCACTCATATGGTAGCTCACAATTGTTTGTAACTCCAGTTCCAAGAGAACAGACACCTTCATACAGATATGAATGCAGGCAAAAACACTAATGTATATAAAATAAAATTAAATAATTTTTTTAAAGCCAGGCATGGCTGGCATGTAGCTGCAGCCAGCAGCCCCTGTCTTGGAGACAAGACAATTGTTGGGGGCTGATGGCTGCAAACCTAGCTCCAGGTTCAGGATTCCATGTCTTAAGGGTGTAAGGCAGAGGAGGAAAGCAGGTCATTTAATGTTCCTCTGGCCTCCCTCTGTTCATGAATGCACACATGGTACACTGAGGTTAGTGTGCTAAAAGTTTCAAAGACCTGGGCAAAAATTATTATAGTGAATAACCTTGAGAAAGGAATCTCCAAATCTTCAGTGAAAAATTCCCACCTAGAAAACTAGAAAAATCTCTGATTTTGAAACAAATATAGACCTCTTTACATGTTTCGTAGTATAAGGAACAAAGTAGTTTAAATAAGTAGGGCATCATCCAGATATTTCTCATGTCTTCATAGAGAAGGTTTTATTTATTAAGTCATGATTTTCTTTTAGTTCCACCAAGTATATGAACTTGCTTCACACTGCATTAACATCTATGAAGTATTCATTAGCATATGTAAAACATCCAAGAATGGCAGAATATATTACTTCAGTAATTTATATTATCAGAGGCGCTTAAATACTACTTGAATCAATTCCATCATTTGTGGTGCTTTGCATCTATAATTTGGGTTATTATCATTTAAGGTCTAGAATATGGCATCAGGAAACATGGTTTTAAACTATACCAATTTAAGAAAAATATATGTAAAATGTATTAATTCATTTGGATGATGGTATTGTTTTCTGAGGTAGGTAACTATCTAGTTCAGGCTACCCTAACATGAGAGCTTTTTTGCCTCCGCCTCACAAGTGCTATGATTACAAATTTTCAACATTTTGTCCAAATCAAGAGATTTTAAATGTTATAGAGAAAACCAAGGAATTCCCGAAATTTGTGGATAAATGGACTGAGCTAGAAATGATCATAATGAGTGAGTTAACCCAGAAGCAGAAAGACTCAAATGGTATATACTCACTTATATCTGCATATTAGCCCAAGGGGCATGTCCCACGAAAGCCTTCACTTACCAGGAAACTGCGACAGAGGAGAGGACATTCTAGTGGGACTCTAGATGAGAGAATCATGGGAGAAAGGCAAAGTAGAAGGACCCAGAGGGTCCTAGAAGCCTACAAGTAGAACATTATGATAGGCAGATTTGGGCCCAGGGGTCCCGCTCAAACTAAGGCACCAGCCAAGGACAATACAGGCGGTAAACCTTAAGCCCCTACCCAGATCTAGCCAATGGACAGAACACTCCCCACAGTTGAGTGGAGAGTGGGATATGACTTTCTCACATACTCTGGTGCCTCACCTGTGACCATGTCCCCTGGAGGGGGAGACCTGGTGGCACTCAGAGGAAGGACAGCAAGTTACCAAGAAGAGACTTGATACCCTATGATCATATAGAGGGGGAGGTAATCCCCCTCAGGAACAATCATAGGGGAGGGGAATAAGGGGAAATTGGGAGGGAGGGAAGAATGGGAGGATACAAGGGATGGGATAACCATTGAGATGTAACAAGAATAAATTAATAAAGGAGGAAAAAAAAAAAGAAAACCAAAATTGCTATCAACCATTATTTCTAGAATTTACTACTTTGTTAAGTGCAGTTGGAGTTTATTAAGAAAAGGTTTCACATAAATCTAAGAACAGGCATTTAGAGAGGAGGATAGAGAAGGACATGTAAGAGGAAGACATGTACTAGTACATGTACTAGGTTGGGGCAGGCTTCCTAGGGAGAGTGTGTCTGTGTATAGTATTAAAATGCTAAAGTATGTGCATCAAAACATGCTATTCTACTCTGTGAAGACTAACATTTGCTCATTCTTTATCACTGTACTAGAAGGCAACAGGCAATTCTAATTTCCATATGATATTATATAAGGAAGAACAAAACCTTTCCTGATTAAATAATATTTGCAACAGAATTGCAGTTGTAGTTTGCAATTTAAAAACATCAAGTTTTATGTATTTTCCTTATTGCTTTGTGCAAGTCAGTGCAGGTAATTTGCTGATTTCCATAATCATGAAAAGAAAGAGATTTATTTACAAATATTTAGTAAGCTTTCTTTCTCTACCCACATAACTAATTAATGGATTTAATGGTCCCTAAGTTAATTATCGTCTATATCAACATAAGCACAGGTTGGAGAATGTAGATTATTCCCAGCACTTTATGTAGTTCGTATACTGTGCACACACATTTTCAAGCACATTCATTGATTTAGCATAATTTTTGCTGCATGTAAATTAGCTTTCTCCATTTTACATTCAAATAAATACTATATTACTGTGCATGCTCTAATTATGATTATTTGGGAAATGGTGCAATAAATGTTAGTTGGATGAATGAAATAACCTAATATGCTAAAAGACATTAATATATAATTATCTATTGGTAAAACTGCAGTTCTGAAAATAGAAGCCTCTTGCGCTCTGGTGAATATGTGGCTTGCAACTTCACACTGTCTTTCTTCATTCTTTCCTGAATTTTTTCCTTACTGCTTAGTATCGTCTTAAACTGCCACAGGTTTAAAATCCTTTGAAGAAAGAATCTGCTGTCAGCTTACTCCTTTTTCTTCCCCTTTCACTGTTCTTTCCCAACTACGTTCTCCTTGTAGTCACTTCTCCTTTCTTGTGCTTCAGGTTTACTACCTCGGTAATCCCTGAAAGGATTCCTTCAATAACCTGGGCTCTCCTCCCTCATCATGCCCTAACTCTTGTGCCTCACTTCCAAGGTCTTTCACACATGGGTTCTATCTTCTCGTTCCCATAGTTCTCGAAACCCAACTTTCTCCCTAACCACAGCAATGTTAGAAAACATCCCTTTAGCCTGAAAGCATCACAGACTAGAATATGTTAAAAACATCATTATATATATTCTGAGTAGGCTAGAGTACAAATAATTCCAATCTCTGGCAATTTTGTTGGTTCACACATTTAGTACTCACAATAGAGAAAAAAATTACTGATATTATTCATTTTATAAATGAAGAAAGTGAAGAAACTCAGGCATAGAAAGTTTCAATATACTAACAGCAATTATAGTCTAGTAAATGATGAAGGCAGGACTTGAATTTAGAATCTTATACTCTTTATCACTTCGTTATATTTCCCCATGGTCCATTCAACACCGCTTACCTGAGGCCTGCTACCTGAGAGTGCTGACATGTAGCTCTGCTGATGTCTGTTATTCCCCTTTATTTGAATCACTTGGCTTCTGTTTAACAAAATTTGACCCACTTTTCAAGGAGCAGCTCAACTAATATGCATGGAAACTACACTTAGCCTTCTCCATGAAGAGGTGACTTTTGCCAAACCAAATTGATTTCTCCCTTTAGATAGGCCTAGAAAGCAAGTAATCTCTATCATGTATTGGCACACAATTTCCTAGCTGCTGGTTCAGCTTTATTAAATCTCTTTGACAAAACTGAAAACATCTTAAAGGTGAGAACTACTGAGCATTTTCCAGATTCTTCAGTGAGCATTAAATGACTCATTGTACCAACAGAGAGTATATTTGAGGCCCTATCTTACTATGTTTTATTATCTCATTTAATCTTTACTAAAACTATACAAGATAAATGTGACTGTCCTACAGTACAGTTGAGCGACCTGAAGCATGAACAGATACAGGAAAAGAACACATCATATAGCTAGGTGGTGGATCTCTGTAATGGATGTAAACATGTTTTTGTTTTGATGCCAAGTGTGGAATGGGGAACAGATTTGTGAGAGACCACATGGAGGTCGAACCACCTCATGTGAGAGGCTTAGTTTTTGCTAGCTGGAAAACATCTAATACAGACCCTGAGAGGACATGTGTATGTGTGTGGATATATATATATATCCACACACATATATATGGCCCAAACAGGATGCTGGGCTTTTTGGGTCTTGGTATTGTTTAGCTGTTTATTGCTCCACTTTGAGACGCTCCAAGAGAAAACCGCTTCAGTAAAGGCTTTGAATGAGGCCTTGGGTTCTGGCTGGGGCGCTGGGTTTCCTGCAGCAACTTTGGTGGATTTGATGGTCTGCTGAAATCCTGCCAACTATGCCTGGGGAATTGCTCCCAGGAACTGAATCCAACAAGGTCTACTTCTGTTCCCATAAACCTCATTTCTCTACTATCCAGGGTAGGTGGGTTGGAAGGGAGGTATAAATATTTAAAAAACCCCAAATAAAGTAGGTTTGGAAAAGTTGGAGTCTACAGATTTCTTATTTAACCCAGCAGTTTTTAATTACGCTCACAAATGATAGCCTCCTTAGCATAAAATACTTATTTTCTCATTTACAATAAAAGTATGATTTCCTGTCATCACTTTTGCCTTCTGATCTCCAACTCTCTAAATCCAAAAATTTGATACATATTTTTATGGTTCTATTTTGAACATTAAATTTTTTCCTTGGCTTTTGTGAGATCTTTGTTTCTGAACTCAGTTGGTGATATCTAGATTTTGGACATAATTGTGTTATGATTATTCTTGTTTTTAATAATTAAACTCAATATATTTTTCCATGAGAAATGAATATAATTTTGCAAGACAGATAACTATATTTCACTGTTGTTACACAATAGTTTTATGAGTTCATTGAAGGTTGTTCTATAATAGTTTGTCATTTTCTTAATTTGATATAAAAGAGAAACTGTTAATAAGTATGAGTAGTTTCATTTAAATTTTAAAATATTTTTAGTTATTAATTTTGTGGTACCATTGCCTTGCATTTGGGTGGCAAGGATTTGGCTACTCAATTATAGCCCCTATTCTTCAGTTATTATTTTAACTGTATATATTTCCAGGGTAGGTGTGATAATTACATTCATTTATGCAAGGCCTGGTGATAAAATCAGAGTAATTGGCACTTAAACAGTTTTACCATTTTTGATTAATGAATAAAATTATACATATTTATGTTGTACACTGTGCTCCATCTTGGCATGTGAGTATATTAGTCTTCTTTTTATGTATCTTCCCATTCTTAAAACTTAGAATATACCACATCATCTTAGAGGAATGCCTTTGGAAACTTTTATTGAAGTATGAACACAGTCCATATATAAAATAATACTGAGATATATAATAATAATACATTTGTTACACATAGCCACAAGTAGCTAATATTGAAGTCTACTATTTGATTGATCTATATATAGTAACATCCCTTAAAAGATAACTCTTACTCATTTTCATTTTACAATTATATGTTATGTCTGAGTGTGGATTGATGCATGGATGAGTGCAGGCCCTATGGTGGTCAGAAGAGGGCATCTTATCACTTGGAACTGGAATTATAAGTGGTTGTGAGCTGCCTTGTGTGGGTGCCACAAAGTGATCTTCAATCTTCTGAAAGAGCAATATGCATTCATATCCACTGATCTTGAGCAGATAAATCCTATTTTAAAACGGATCTCTCAAGCTCAACACATGCAGAAAAGCTTATTTAGATTTTTACAGTGTTTTTAATGATATTAGTCATGCCTTGGTCAAATCTAGGTACATAATCAGGGAAATAGTGAAAAACTAGTAAATACCTAGGCGAAGAGAGGATTTTGTGTTTTCCAAAGGAACGTAACCTTGTTGATACTCTGATATTGAACTCATATCCAGATAATACATCTGTTGCTTTTAGCTACCAGTTTCTAGCATTTTCTTATGGCATCTCTAGTAAAATAATCATCAAACCCTGTTCATGTAGTTAAGACTTCTTTCCTGGGTTTCATTCTCATGCATAGAGTGGTTTCTTAAAGATTTTCCTTAACGATCTCCTTCTTAAAGATTTCTTTCTAAGGCATTTGAAAACCAATCATGGCCCAATGATACTCCTCACTGTAACCCTCACAAGCAAATGTGCTTTACAACTGAAATTTATCTCTGTGTGAATATATTACCCTCTTCAGTGCTTTCACTCCTCAGTTGCTATGTGTAAGCAACCAACAGAGACTGTTAGTTCAACTTTTTGATATTCTTCTTGCGATGCTTAATTTTATGTGTCAGCTTGACTGAGGAACATGGACTAGAAATTTGGTCAAACATTATCTTTGATGTTTCTGTGATATTTTTGGAAGATGCTAACTCTGAAATTGATGGATTTGAGTAAAGCAGATTGCATTCTCTTATGAGGATGGATCTCACTCATCAGCTGAAAATCCTACTAATATGAAAAGACTAATTGTACTCAAGCAAGAGCAACAACAGATTCAGACTTGGCTGTCCCTTGGGTTCTAGCCTATGGACCTTCTTTACAGATTCTGGACTTTCCAGTTTTCATAAGTACATGGGCCAATGCCTTAAAATAATTCTGTCTTGGAACACACAAAATGCTATAGAACAGTTGCTCAACTAATGTTGAGTGACAGAGGCAAGGATAACTGTAAAGATTCTGTAGACACACAATTTCCATTCTACTTCAGTGCTAATACTATCTGTTTGTATACTTATTTGGAAAAATTTCTTAAATTGTGTGACCCTCAGTTTCTTTTCTGAGCAATGAGATAATTAGAGTAATTACTGCATAGAGAAAGAAGTACTGACTTGAAACTTGCCTTAGACTACAATAAATCCTAGGATGGTGCTTGCTATATGGTCAATATTATAAAAATGCTTGGAATTTTATTATCGCTAAATTTGGCAGGCAACACTTCAATACTAAGCATACTACTTTGTATCTTGATCAGATTTGCTTTTGCTTTTGTTTTAATTTAACACTCTGGACCTCTTAGTTCTGAATAGAAGAGAGAAGGTGACTCTTTTCTCCCTGCTGTAAACTTACTAAAAGAAAACAGCCCAGCCTTGCCTTCCATTCTTAACTTTTCAGTACAGACACCTGAGTACTAATCACTTTGTGTCTGTCCATCTATCCCTTCATCATCCCTGTCTGTTTTGAAATAAAGTATAACCCATTCAATAGCACAGTCTGCCCGTACATTTGCAATCTCACTGTTTCTACTACTTTGGGGTTGCGAATATAGATCTATGCCACCAATCTGAGCTTATCTCTCTCTTCTTCAAAATCTAACACCCCTCCCCCAAAAAATCTACCTCTAACATATGGTCCGTCTTGTTAGCTAGGAGAACATTTAGTGGATACTACTGTGAATGCACCAGGACTGTGTACTTGGCCTCACAGCTGAGTAAGATGCCCTGAAGTAGTTGTTTGTCCAACTGGTAATATTGCTGTCAATATCTATTATGACTTGAAATGTTCAAGCCCCCAAGGACGACTGTTGTTAAGGCACTGCCAACAGATATATGCCAACAAAGTGAAATTAAGTTCTGAACCTCATCACCCAGACCAGCTTCCTTTATGATGGCCTTCTCTAGAACGTACTATCACAACAAATACATGAAAAATAATACTGTGAGTTTTCTACCAAGATTTAAAAAATTATTTCATAATTAAACAATTTTAAAAATAAAATCACTTTGTACTTTATGAATCCTTTTAAAATTCACTTGCTTTTATAGGGGTAATGTGTAGGCTAAGTTAAATGCTTCTCCACTCAGCAATATGCCTCAACCTTTGATATTTACCAACATAGTATAATATGTATTAAATTAGGATAGAGTCTTACTAAGCTTTACTAAATGGTCTGGACACTGCAATCTTCATGGCTCACAGGCATGTGCCACCACAGCATACACAAAGCATTGGGAATGATTTTGTACCTTTGTTTATATCAATGAGCTGCTTCTTCTTCTTCTGGCGTTCTAGCTTCTCTTGTTCAGCTTTCTCTTTTGCAAGCTTTGCCCTCCTGCTCTTCTCTTCCATTTCCTTTCTCTTATTGTTTTCTTTCAGTGCTTCCTAAAGACAAAAATAAAATTTAAAAATATGTTTATTTCGTACATATTGTATAATAGAAAAGGTGCATATTTCTCAACTTCTACAATTTAACAGAGACAGGAAATTTTCATAGTGGCCTCTTAGTGTGGGCATATACTGTTTGTTGACAGAGACAAATAATTAGTCTTAAGATGGCTATTCTGAAAAAAAAATTCAAAATAATCTTTTCAGTTCTCATGTGTTGTGACAGGAAAACAGGGTTATCTATGTTGTTGTAGGCTTAACAATGAAAATACTTTCTTCACTGTTAAAATATGAACTGCTTTTGATATACAAGCAAAGCAAGTATTTTATCACTTACTGAAAATTTTCATGTTATCTGCAAAATGAGTTTTAAAAATCTACCTTATAGGATATTTGTGAAGAGAAATGAGATGTGCACTTGAAGTGTTTCTAGCAGAACCTAATACATTATAATCAATGCATTTTAGCCTCTCATATAGAGGTGGTTGTTTTGCTGGTGGAATGATTACATCTAATGATGCAGGATGTGAAACAATCACCTTCAAGTTTTAGAGCTTTTTATATGCCGAAATTGTTGGAAATGATGAAATGGATTTCAAGCTATTCGATATTTATGGAATTCCAGTGAATGAGTATATTCTTGTACACAATACTGGAGAAAGCTGAAGCACAGTGATCAGAAGAAATAATGTCTTCTTCTTTGAAGTTTAGATAAGTCACTACTTTAAAGACAAATCAACTACAAGCTCATTCCTTCATGTTATGTTTTCTCCAATTATGATTGATTAGATATACTCCATAATATGTGCATAAACTTTCCCTAAACTATTTTGTTCTGGAAGTCATAAAAAAATAAGAATATAAAGAAAGCCCAGAGAATAAGAATACATTTACAAGGTTTTGTCTTGATGAGTATGAGTCTACACTGAAAGAATTTTTTCTTCCTGCTAAAGGTATAACAATTCGAAATACTCCCCCAAACTCCTATAAACAGATATCCTAACTTGAAAGGATTGATTTCCTACTATAAAATCTAGGTGACTTTACTTCTGTGGCATCTATTATCTTAGTTATGGTAATATTTCCCACATTAGCCTATGAGCACACAGCTATCTGGCTATTGTAGACAGAGTCAAAGATTTCCACTACTAAGATTTTGGCCAGATGCTGTGGCTGTGGTTGTGGTTGGAATTGGTCTATGCATCAGAGGATCTTTGATGGCAACTTTTGCCTCCACCCATTAAATGGAAAGAACATCTCTTACAATGTGGCAATACAGTGTCTTGAGACTGCCAAATGTCACCTGAAGGGCAAACATGCCCAGATTAAGAAACTAGAGGTTCCAGAAAGAAAATTCTGAATGCGAGTGGACAGGGAATATTAAGGCTTAAATGTGGCACACATATTACTTCCTCCAAGATTCAGTGAACATCTCAGAATGGAAGGAAAAAAACTAAACTCTGGAAGATATGAAGAAGGGCTGTGAAACCCTGTTTTACGGCGTGATATACCTGAACTCACAATGACTACTGTTGCTTACACAAAGCCTGCATAAAACCAAGCCCATCAACATTGATCTACATATGGGACTCTCCCAGGGTATCTAATAGTATTCTATAGCTGATGAGGGAGAGAAAGGTCATGATTTTCAGGGATGTGGTCACTAGTATGTTTCAGGAACCAGTGAACAACTTTACTTCCATTTCCCCATAAGCAGCCCTGATTAATCCCAATGTGTTGTGAAGCAAAAACAAAACAAAATAAAATAAAAGACATGAAAAAGGAATAGAGCCTTAGTGAGAGGTGGGTGGGAGCTGGTAGTGATAGAGGAGGCTTAGAGAAGAGAGATTAGCATGATAAGAATGCATTACATACATGTATGAAATTGTGGAAAATATATTAAAAAACTAGCCTTGTTGTCTCTGAATCAGGTTTCCTTTTCTCAATGTGGAAACTTTTAAATTATTTTTAAATATTTAGCCAGGGTTAGACATTTATATAATTTGAAGGGTAATGAGACATTTCTTGTCTTTTCATTCCATGTTTAGTGTTTGTAAATGTAATTGTGGCACCAAAAGCATGTGAAACAACATTAAAATAGATTAAGAGTTCATTGAACTTAAAACAAAATTCTCACCAAGTGACATTGTTGTTCTGATAGATTAGTACATCTATAGATCTGTAGTTGATCTCCTTTTTATTATGCACAAAGCCCTAATCTCAAAAAGTTATGAGTAAATTAATTAATAATTAATTATTAAGAAAATGAAAAGTAAAGAGATGCCCTGAAAATAGGAGAAAATACTTGAAAACCACATATCTTATATGAATATTAAAATACTGAAGAAAGGGAAAATAATCACCCAAAGATGGTAAAAGACAATGATCTGTCAAGTTATATCTCAATAAAAATGAGTATTATAAAAACACATATTTGATAAAGGCCAGAAAGTGCAAGTTGGCTTTTAAAAAAAAGGAGACAACAATTTTAAAAACGTATTATATATTTTGGCCTCAAGATGAAGAAGTTGTATGATTTCTGGTAAGTTACATGAAAGGATGTATGCAGCAGAGAGAAAGGAGGTCAGTGCTTGTGTATATTGTTGTTATGTTATTATTGGTCCAATATTTCATGTGCTAAAGTCACCAAGATCCAAATGGACTTTGTTATTATTAATCTAATGTGCTATTTTAGCTGGAGACTATTTTGAGTGGGCGTCACAACAAACTAAGATGGAGAAATAGCCTGGTAACTTTGAATTGTCACCCTTCTTTTAATGTAACTTTTCCTTCCTTCCTTCCTTCCTTCCTTCCTTCCTTCCTTCCTTCCTTCCTTCCTTCCTTCCTTCCTGTGTGTGTGTGTGTGTGTGTGTGTGTGTGTGTGTGTGAGAGAGAGAGAGAGAGAGAGAGAGAGAGAGAGAGAGAGAGAGAGAGAGAGAGAGAGAGAGATATGGAGACAGAGACAGACAGACAACGTTGTACCACAGGCTGGCCATCACCTTTTTATGTAATGGCGATGACTCTTATGATTCTTCTGTAGTTTCCTCCTGAGTGCTAAGTGTTGGGATCATAGGCATAGACAGCCTATTATTCCACTGTTTTAAGTAGTGCTTAGGAATGGACCCAGAGCTTCTTTCAGGAACCAGTCTCAGCTACATTCCCAGTCTTCTTACAAAATCCTAAAATCCTCTGAGTGCCACCAGGCCTCCCCATCCAGGGGACGTGGTCAAATATGGGGCACCAGAGTTTGTGTGAAACTCAGACCCCACTCTGCACGAAATTGTGGAGAATGTCCTGTCCATTGGCTAGATCCGGGTAGGGGTTTGATGATGACTGCATGTATTGTCCTTGGATAGCAGGCTACCAAGAAGAGACTTGATACCCTATAAGCTGAACCCTGGTCCTGGTCTCTGAAATAGGGAGGGAAGCTGGCTTGGAGACTAAACCCTCAGACTTTGGGATCTAATACTATCTCCAAGTGAGTGGTATCAGAGATCAGATTAGAGAACAGCCAGCTATTGTCCATGGTGGCAGCAAGTATTGTACTCAGGGGGAAATAGCCAAATCTTTTGAGGTCAGAGAAGCCTTCTGCAATGATTGCTATAGGATGAAACCAGAGAAAATACAGTCTGTTTTGCTATATACTTCCTTACTCTTAAAATAGCAGCTATGCTTTAATGGAATTCTATTATGTGCCAGTTGTTTTTAAGACACATTATCTAATCTCTATAAAGATGAAAGAACTCATATAAGTATCATTCAAACTCATTTACAACAAAATACAACTTCAGTTCAGATAGATGAGGTGGCATACCCAAGGCTATGCAGGTACTTAACTACTAGAACCACTTGGCATCCTCAGCTATGCTCAAGTAGATTATACCCAATAACAACTGTTATGAAAATTATAGAATACTTGGCTATATTTGAGTTTCAGATAAACCATAATTTTATGAATATAAATGTATTCTATACAATATTTAGGACACAATTATACCAAAAACATAATATCCAGCATACACTGACAACAAAATTATAATTCATCTAGAATTCAAATTTTATTGAACATCTTATGTCATGTGTATATAAGCATTATGTATGTATGTCAATATGTATGTATTTTTCTTTTGCTTTTTTCATAAAAGGTTTTCATGTGTAGCTAAGGTCCCCAAAGTGTCAGGGTTACAGGCATATGCCACCAGGCTTGGCCTGGATGTTCAATTTTCATTGGACAAATCTGGCAGTCCTTCTCTCAAGCCTTTACTAATTTTTATATGTATTTTTTGATTTACTAGACTACTTGATGAAGACTATAGAAATTATTATGTTAAAATTCCCAAGTCTAAACTGTTTAGAGATAAGAAATGCTAATATATATTGAGGTAGGCCTCATGTTGTCCACTACCTTGAGTCATGCTACTTTTGCAACATACTTCACATACTTTCTTAAAAGTTACTTTTGATGAAAAATAAAATTCAAAACCATGAGTCTATATAAAAATATAACTTATACAACTGAGATGGGAGACAATAAGGTGATCACTAATAGCAATGACTCTAAGGAAGAAATTTGGCAGCTATACAGATAGATTATATTTCTGGATGAAATGGAGGCTTAAATGAGTATCTAGCAAGAGAATTAAGTATCAAGTCCATAAATCCTCATAACAATGGTTTCATATCAATCACCTTTAATTATGTTAGAGTGAAAAGTGAGAAATTTCAAGATTCATTTAACTTCTAAAAACATAGGAGCTGATAACGAGGGAGAAAAATCTTTAGAGAAATGTATCCTTATCACTTTAATTATTACAAAACCAAAAACACAAGAGCAAGAACAGGAGGAGAAAATTTAATAAAAGTTCAAAATAATTAAATAATTGACAACTACTTGCAGAATTTATTACTTGTCCAACCTCAGTAAACATTTGAAGGTGTTTCCAAGAGTTAACTTGTCTTGTTGTCAAAGAATCTGTACAATAATAAAAACATCTTTAAATGCCAAAACAAAACAAAACAAAAAACACATTTGCACACAGACACACACACACACACAGACACACACACACCCGTATGTGTGTGCACATACACACTCTCTTACAGTAAGGATTATTGTTTCTTAGTGTATAAAATGTCAATTGATTAGATTCTGAACTTTATAGAATGGTGCTCAGTTAAATGATGCTAATTGAAAGAAAAAGTTTTTATGGTAGCTTCCTACAAGGTAAGCAATGTGTTTACAAAAAGAGGTCTCAGTTTTACTAGTATAACCATCTTTCAATAATCAGTAAAAAGAATGAAAGGAGAAAATGTAACAGATAATATGTCTAAAATTGACTAAAAGTAGTCACTAACTTAATTTTATATCTTCAATGAAATCTATATTGCTTTGTTAAAAATGAATGAATGGATATCATCTTACTTCCCTTGCTTTACAAAACTAACAAGTGAGACCAACTAGCTAAAATGACATATACAAATACATAGCTCATGTACATGCTACAAGTTCCTATTTATTACAATTAAAACTTTAAGATAACTAAAATGAATATTTTAAATAGCCATATGGAAAGCTATTATTTTAGGATTCATATAATATATGTATATATACATATAAATATACATGGGGATAACTAACCACTTTATGATTGGTTATAAGGTCTACTGCACAGGAGGAAATGCATGTCTGGTACTATAAATCTATCCAAGCATCAATGATTGCGAGGGTCACAGGTCCCTTAATATCAAACTATCACTATATTTGTACCTTTATAATCACACAGGAGTGTAGCTCTCAGAACTCATCAGAGGAGTTTCTTTGTGCAGTGCATAGTAGCTAATGCAAAAACCTTGCAAATAAGGAATTTGCATCATTTCTTCACTATTCATCTCAGAAGAGTGTATTCATTTGGTATGCCTAAAGATTTACTGAAGAAGACAGAGAAACAGAGTATACTGCCAACCTATGGGATTATGCCAACCATTATAGGGCTGCCCTTGCCCATTTAGTTAACCCTTTCTGGAAACGTCCTCTCTTCCTTTTTAAAAAATTCTCCCTCCTACCATTTTACTCTACTTTATAAATTAGCTTTAATTGTCCTGGTTGCTAGTGAAACTTCTGTAATTTTTTACATTTCCTTAGAAGGCAGATCAAATGTTGTGAAGATATAAATCTCAACGTATTATGTCACGAGTAATAGACAAGTAAGCTGGGCTGTGTTATTTGTTGGTTTGATATATGTGAATGAAAATCCTTCATACTTGAGGTAGCAGTAAACCAGGATTCCCATTTGTCCAGATCTTTCTCTCATTTTAGAATGATAGCACCAGGTTACAAATTAGAAGTTTAATATGAGCTTCTCGGCATTTGACTGAAAAACTTAAGAGCCATATGATTGCGGGTAGTTGTAGTGAGAAAACCACTGCAATCATTCATTAGAATTTTCAGCAGCAATCATGGTCAAATTAAAGCTTTCCATTAAGGAAAGGAAGAAATCCTATTCTTTAATTAATAGCAAACAACATTAGATAGTCCTTCTCTAAAGTTTCATTGTGCTTAAAGGGCATATTGGATTGAAGAAGTCACGACAAATGCTCAGGGCAATGAGTTTTCAACTGCATCAACCAGACTTGGAGAGTCAGAGCCTTTTAAGACTTTATAAGCACTATAATACTGCTAAACTTTTCTTTCCCAGAAAATTCCACTTATTATGGTACAAGTGACCTTTAAAGTTCCTCTTATGAAAGATCTCATGAATACTTCATCAACCAATCAGCTACAATTGCAACAGAGGTATAACTTTCTTACTTACAGGCGTAATTGAAACCTTGATTAGCTTCCTCAAGTACTTAGGTGACTCAGTAACAGACACTGAACAAATATACTGATAGCATAGTCAGATGGTGCTTAGAGTCTTGCTCTTTAACCTATGTAAATATGGTGTGAATCACAGATGCACCCAGTGCCACAGGTAATTCAGAAACCAAACAGAGCCTTTCTTTTCTTCCCTTTGATTTTTAACCTCCTTGCTTTCTACAGACAATGTTGATCCATGTCAATATCCTTTCTGGACTGCACTTTCCTCTCCCACATTTTTTTCAACCCCAACTGAAACTCTGCTGCATTTGTTTGTCTGGCAGATAATCCATTTCTTACTATCAAGCATCCTTTCAATTGTCTACAGCGCCTTCCATGGTATTGCCCTGTACAAATTCTTTGACCTTGTTTTCTACTTGTGCATTGTCCTCTGGTCTCATTAGTGTCCTTTGTTTAGCTTGAACTCTTACACCTATATTACCTCTAGGCTCTCACACACATCTTTCCACTCTCTTTTTTAATGTCCCCTCTCCCACTACCTCCCCCCTGATCATCTAATACACTAGAACTCCCTACACTCTCTCCCTCTTTCCTAATGTTGAATTCAGAGCATAAAAGGTCAAAACCTAGTTAAAATTTCTATACTCTTCAGTTTCTGAGAATTAGCAGCTGGAGCCGGTTGATTTACATAATAACAGTTTTCAGCCTGGGAGTTCTCAAAACATTAAATTATCAAGAACATCTCCACACATGGTTCCCCATACACCTCATATTTCTTTATTGTGAAAAATAATAGCAGCATTGGAAAAAAGCCCACTATGGTACTTTGGAATGGTGGATTTTTTTCTAATCATCTACAGGATTTGGGTCATTGACCTGTTTTCTTAGAAATGCCAATGCTTAGTGTTTCTGAGGCTTAATATTTGTGACTTGTCATGCCGATGTAGCTCAATTTTCTGGCCAGAAAATTCCTTTGGACAGAGATTAACACTTACACAGATCCTCCAAGGTTAACAGAAAAGATGTATGCTAATTTCTTTTTATGTATTTACTTATTTATTTAATCTTTAACAGACTAATCCCAGCCCCCTCCATCCTCTCCTCCCAGTCCAACCCTCATTGCCCCTCCCCCCACTTCCCTCCTCTCTCCTTAATATCAAAAGTGAGCTCTTTGTTTTCAAGGAGATACTTACAGGGTCCTTAAGCATTAGTACCATACATACAGCTTCTCAGCAATCTTTTGTTTTAAAACAAAATGTTTTCAGATTTGCATAGGTAGTTTATATGAGAAGCTCTGAGAATTGATTTGTGTAAATGACTCCCTTTTGGCAGGGGACAGATTCAGGGAAGAAACTAATGTGCTACAGGTGAGGAAGGCAGCTGAAGTGAATTCAAGTAAGTGCTCACTGAAGAAGTCCTCTTTTATTCTGCACAGCCAGCTCCCTGCTCATACTCCTTAGGAAACAAATAAAAAATTAATGTGTCTTTCACTTGCAGTACATATCTGGAGGTTTGACAGACAAACAGATCTTTGCACAACAGCATGGTCATGAAGAGAATCTCAAAGGTAAATTATTTAAAACAAGAAGAAGGAAAAAAGACTGTTATGTGCAAATCTCCTTGGATATTAAACTTGCAGTTGGTTACAAAGCGGTCATGCGCCAATAATGATGGCTGGCTGTGATCCCCAAGGCCTTCTTTTAAAATTTGCCTTACAACTGCAAAAACATGTGATCTGAAGTTGGAGGAAAAACTGTCTTTCCCGTCACAGTCCATTAGAGTGCTGAACTATGATTAGCTAGAAGTTAATCTGCAATCTGCAGCATGGAAAAGCTTTTCAAATGCTGCAGGTTTCCGCAGACATTTTTGTAGTAGGAATGTGAGCATCCATCTTTGCATCTGGGAAAGAAAAACAATTGAATTCAACCTGTCTCTATGGACTACTATTTGATTAAAATCTATGAAGTGCTTTGAGTGACTTATAGGAAATTAATCTATAAGTTTTTTGTGCTAAAGGAATAAAATGAAATCCTGAAGTGACTGATAAAATATTTTAATAGAAAAACATCTCAGGGAAGTCTGAGTGGAGGAAAATGTAGCAGTGTTAAGTTAGAGTTCTGAGGCCAGTGGTTACTGCCTTAATAGCATCCCTAAGAAGCTAGAAGATGCAGCACAATCAATACGGTTTTGTTGTTTTGCTTTTCTATGCTGAGGCATCAATGCAGGCCCCCATGCAAGTTATGAACCACTGAGCAACAGCCCTGGTTCCCCACTAAGGTTCTAATGTGACCAACTGAGGTGTACAGAGAAGCTTGGGGAAACTTGGATGAATATATCAAGTTATCTTGACAAGTAGAATTTATAGACTTGCTGAATAGGAACGGTCCTTAAGAAATTTGAGACCGAGTCCTCTTACTATAGATAAAGTTCCATGACCACCCCAGGAACCTATTCTGATACTGTGTCACTTGTTAAAAGAAAACACTTCCTTATATCTCAGCAAAAGCTGTCAGTTTTTAAGCCTATGTCTTGATTATTGACCTTCGTGTAAAATAAACATTTTTCTAGAGGTGTAGCTTGTGTTCAGGACTCACTGGAGTGCCTGAGTTAAAAAAAAAAAAGTGAAATACAGGATTTTCTTTTTAGTTTATAGTATGAGGGATGGGAAGGGGTGGGACTGAGAAGCTTTTGGGAAAAATCTGTGATACACACACACACACATACACACACACACACACACACACACACACACACACACACACATTATTTGAGCTAAACAAAGAAAATTAAATTCTGAAGTGACTGATACAATATTTTAATAGAAAAACATCTCAGTGAAGTCTGAGTGTCTGAGTGGAGGAAAATCTAGCAGTGTTAAGTTAGAGTTCTGAGGCCTGTGGTTACTGCTTTAATAGCATCCCTAAGAAGCTAGAAGATACAACATAATCAATACGATGGCTCAATCCTCCTGCCTCAGCCTCTTGAATGCAGGAATTACACAGTTCAGTATCAATTTCTTGAATAAAATCTTCCTCGTAGATATATTTTCTATAAATTTAATAACACTTGGGTACCCATCTGGGTCCTTTTCTACCTGTTGTTTATTATTTTTAAATTATATGTTTCTCAATTCTGGTATGTCTTCCCCCAAAATAAGAAAGCAGGTATTGCAACAATACTCTAGGAGGTGTGCTGTTCCATTCCTACCATTTTTTGATGCTCAAACTCTTCTAAAATATAACATCTGTTTTGTAACATTTTAAAGTGTAACTGTAAAGTTAGAAGGTCGGTTCCAATATATCTGTTGAAGTCATCAATCCTCTTTTTAAACAGCCACCTTGGGAAGTCATAAATTTGTTTTGGTGAGGGCATTAGCCAGTGATTGAAATCCCTCTTTCCAAACTGAACTCTGATTCTACAGAAATCAGTTTCATTATCGTAGGTTCACATTATTTTTAGGTAGAAATTGTTACCCAGTTCCATCATCTATGTACTTTAAAACTTGGTTTAATATAATTTTTGGCTATTTCCTAAAATGACAGCAACCTAAATTTCCAAGATTAAGTGCACATAGAAAGATCTAAAACGTGAGCTATAGAACACTTAGAGAATTCTAAAACAGGAATTTCCCAAAATTCTAGGAGATGGTCATTGTCTTTTAATGAAGATAATAAGAAAGATAAGATTCCTTTGACTCTACGTATTTCTGATATGCTCTTTTAAAAATCATCACATGTCACCCACTGCCTAATGCATGATAAGTACTGTTTCACCTCAAGTCTGTATTTTATGGTGTATTTGTACCTAGCTTCATTTCTATGTTATTTGCTTAATGTCCTAACTCATATTTTACTTCTATCTAACTGAACTTGATTCCAGTTTTGAAGAAACATATACATTCAATATATCTTTTTATTTTTGCCTCATAATATTTTGAATGAAGTGCTTGAAATCTTTCTGGATATAAGGCCATTTAGCTTTTCTTTGGGTGATGAGACAGAAAAAGGTAGAAGAGACAAAGAAGGTAAGACAGAAATACTCTGATAACTATCTAGCGATGTTTATTTCAGTGATATGCAGGAAATATTCATTCATTCATTCATTCATTCATTCATTCACTCTCAACCATGTTTATCACAGAAGGTTCTAGCCCCTGGAGAATCAACAAAAAGAACCACACAAAAAGCTTAGTCACTCATGGTATTGTGCTGTGAAAAAAAGAAGCCCTAGAAATGTTAATTATCTCCTAGACTCAGGTGGGGGACTGTCTTAATGGTAGATAGACTACTATCCTGGAATTTACTGTCTATTTCTTTTTAATCATTATTGATAATGAACATCACTCAGGAAGGAATACAAATCTTAGGGAATAAGCAGATATTTCTTTCTTTGACTACAGGGAACTGATTCTTTCATAGAAGTAAATTAAAATGGTTGAGCTTAATTTTCTTTTCACAAAGCTATCTTGATTGCCAGTCACAAACTCTGTGCTTTTCTAAGTACAAAGTGATTGTTTGCTGATTTGTTGTGCTATCTTCTGAACTATTGACAGCAAGATGTCCTTCACGTAATTATGGGGTTGCACCTTTCTGTTTATTGATGCTGTCAGAACAATCAGTGTGATTTTTCTCACACACACACATAATGAATGGAAACAAAGGCACAGAAATGTTTAAAACAGAGCCCCGATGAAACATGGGAAAGTATGGTAATATGGTAACTATGGATAACAGTGGTCTATAAATTAAGCCAGTATCAGTTAGATTGTTGTTAAGGAAAATGAAATTTTTACTAATTAGAAGGTGAGGCAGTTTGATTGGCCCCTTTAGGCCCATATGAGTTGTACTCTTGGGAGGTGTGGCCTTGTTGGAGGAAGTATGTCACTATGGTGGCTATACTCAAGCTATGCTCAGTGAGATACACACTCTCCTGCTGCTTGTGGACCAAGATATAGAATTCTCAGCTCCTTCTCTAGCATCATGTCCGCCTGCATGCTGTCATGTTCCCTGCCACAACGATAATGGACTAAACCTCTGAAACTGTAATCCAGCCCTAATGAAATGCTTTCCTTTATAAGAGTTGCTGTGGTCATGGTGTCTCTTCACAGCCGTAGAACTCTTAAGACAGAAAGAAATGAGATTCCTTATACATTTTATTTTATCTTAACTGGAAGACTCCAGGGGATATTTCACTAATGACCACTGAAAAATGCACTTATCTTTTCTTATATATAATGTCAATATACAGGTTACATACGTCACATTCATTTAAATGTCTGTCCATATATTTCTTTTATGCAAGTTTACTTTAGTCTTGCCTACTTTTGCAGGTTCCGAAAGGGTAGGCTTACTGTCAGTATGGTTCACTTCAGGTGTGATATTCTTTTTAGACAGGCAGCATTTATTTATATATTTATGTGTATATTTTTGAGTAATCATCTTACACTCTAGTTCAGGCTGGGTTCATTATGTAGCCTAGGCTTGCTTCAAACTCACAGCAACCTTCCTGCTTCAGCCTACAGAGTAGTGGCATTATAGGCATAAGCCACCACACCTCACTTAGCTAAACACTTTTAATAATAAGTTAAGTGCACAAAACACTTAGTATAGATGAGGCACGCATTAACTATTTCTTAGTGAAAACTGGGCAATTAATTTAGTGTAAATATTAGCTCAGCATATATACAAACAATATTCAGTTTTCTTTATTTGTAGTTTGGCCCTTTTTAAATAGCTTAAGTAGCTGAACAACTTCATGTGCAGAGGCAAATTGACATATAGGTGGGTGTAGTAAGAATTTCGGACTTAAAAAACTCAGTTATGTTCTGTTAATATGTTTTTGTCTTAATCCTAGGGGTGAGATATGAGGTTGCTTCAGATTGTCTACAGCTGCCAAGTATGCTTTGTCTAATGCTCTAGAGGGGGCATGATTTTTGCCCACTATAGATAGTTTACATTTGGAATTCTGGGGCCACTTGAGGGGGTATAAATTCTAGAGCCCTGAGAGGGTGCAGGGGGAGGGGGTGCAATGTGAAGAGGTGGCTACTGCTCACCTTGCTGCTGTAGTTTGTTACTGTGCCCAAAGAGAGGAGTAGAAGAAATTGGATATCCTGTCTGCAAAGATCAAATTTGACCCAAGGAACTCAAAGCTCCTAATCATAAGGAAGTAGCCTACAGAGATCTACACACCCTTTCTTGTCTATTTTTCTCTCCTAGCTAGTATTTAGAAGGGGTATGTTGGGGTGGGGAAGAGTGGTAGATATAAAAACCCAATAAAGTATCCAAAAAGTCTGGTTACACTAAAGTCTCACTATTTAAGGAGTATATACAAATCTGAAAAGAAATATAGAAAAGAATAAAGAAAAGATGTCAATGTTTGGAAGTGACAAACCACACACAAAAGATGGATAATTGATCTCAAGGACAAATGGATTAAGGAACAGAACTATATCCATGGATATGACATGGCTACTTACTTAAAGGGAAATTTTCCTGGAGAAGTCAGAATACTAGGTTCTGCAGTTATATTTTAAGAAAAAACTTAAAAAAAAAAAAAAACTACTGTACAGGTGGTAAAGCAATGCACCCAAGTCAAGAAAGTGCTTCCTATGAAAATGATTACAAAGATTAGTTATTTAGCTGCAAAGATGTACAGAAAATATGCTAGAAATTTAACTCATGAGATAAATCCTTAAAGAATTGCTCCATTTTTATTCTAGCATATCTTGTTTCCATATATATATATATATATATATATATATATATATATATATATATATCTGAGCTATTACTTAATAAAATAGAAAAATAAAACTAATATATGATATCTTATCTCCTTTTTGACATCTTAGGAGCTGGTTATGCTATAGCTAAGATAGTTGATCTCATAAAAATATCTGCAAACAATACAGTGTCGATCATTTCAAATTGAGTTTGAATGAGATACAGGTCAGAACCAGAGACATTTTTTGCTTCAAAAATCATCTCTCTCAAACTAGAAATAATAAGGGTACTGTTATATACTAGTGATTGCATTCTGGGAAGCAAGCCATTCCATCTGTGTATTCAAACTCTAGCTACATTCCACAATGTAAAACACATCTCACTTGTGATTATGTCTTTGAACATGACCTAGATCTGGCCTAATACTACTGCTTACTTAGTGATGGGAATATCCTTTGCTTACTATGCTAATGATCTAATGCCCTCTCCTTTACCTTCCTCCTCCCGAGGTAATATGTCATTATTTATAGAGGAATTTTCTGGCCTCACTATGAATCTTGTTTAAGTTGCCTTATTTATTGGTGGAGAGGGATTTTTGCCATTAGGCTTGACATGTTGGACAAATAACTTGCATGAGGATTTAGGGAGTTTACAGACACACTGGGTTTTATTTCTTGTACAAAATTTTGCAATAATAAATGTCATATTTTAGACTTGACTTCTTTCAATGTGAACTTCTGAACAAAATATCATGGATATTCTTGTACAATGAAATATCAGTGTTACTTTCTCCACTTTGTATTTATATTTAAGCATGCTAAAAGTAAAATTGGCACTCTTTATAACTAAGTAATGGAGAATAACTAGAGTTTATCATGTTTACCATATTACTATTTTACTTCTTTTCAAGTACAATAGAGAGATATGGGGAGCTTTGTTTCCTTCATTGTGTCTTAAAGGAGTACAAAAGTCACAGAACCAGAAAGACAGGGGATTCCATTGATAAAGGTGTCTGGGCATAAGGGAGAGTTTGCTGGTTCTCTCCTCTAATCCCAGTACTTGGCAAGCTGAGGAGTTGAAGGTCCATGTAGGATACAAATAGAGCAGGTTCCAGGCCAGCCTAGGCTATAGAGGGAGACTGTCACAAAACAAACAACAACAACAACAACAACAACAACAACAACACACACACACACACACACACACACACACACAGCAGGACTATATCCCATTGATAATTATGTGTGGCTATGAGTAAGGACAGCTATATTCATAAAACAATACAATCTGTAACAGTGAGCAATTAATTTTCCATGTTGTGCAAAACTGCACATAAATAATAAACAATACATAGCAGAGAAAGTAGCCATTGAATATAATCTTGAAGAACAATGTTTGTTCTAAGTGGAGGACAAGTTGTGAGTATGTTGATGTGCTGGTTAGTTCTTTTTCAACTTGATACAAGCAAGAGTACCTGGGAAAAAGGGAAACAGAATTGAGGAACTGCCTTCAGCAAACTAGCCTATAGGTATGTCTGTGGGCGTTTTCTGGATTAATGATTGATGTGGGAGCACCCAGACCTGTGTGGGTAGTACCATCCTTGGGTGGGTGATCATGGTATCTATCACAGAAATGGTAAACTAAAACAGATGGCATTCTATCCCGAGAACACTGTTTGGGTAAGTTAGATTTCCAAAGACTTTCTCTATGGGCAGTCACTGAAAGTCTTTAAAAAGAGAAGTATCCTAAATATATATCTATAGTTTGGGGAAAAAACTATCTTAAAGCAGCATGAAGTCAGTTTGGAGAGTGATAACAGCAAACTCAGGAATGTTAAATTATACTGCAGTAATATATAGGAGAGATGATGAATACTGAAACTAAGGTATTTAAGATGAGGCTCATGATAGGATGGATTTGAGAAACATTTTAAAGCATAAACAATGTGCACTGGAGTCTGAAGAGATGTCAATAGTGAGGAAAAAATAAGGTACCAGGATGTGCCATTCACCAAAGAGAATATAGGAGGTAGTTAGGAAAAGCTGTAAAAAATTACATTTAGAATATACTGAGTCTGTGGTGGTTGTAGTGATTCTACCTCGAGGTATAAGGTAGAAAATAAATTTGAGTAATTTGAGTCTAGAATTGAAGTTTAACATTGCAACATAGAAAAGCACAGAAATCAGAGGAATATGTACTACCCAGAAACATGTAATATTTCAATCAAACTGTTAATGCTATTATACCCATATTAAGGTTTATATTTAAGATTAAAGGAAGGAGACCATCGTCTCCCTTTCAAGTGGTGATATTATTATTATTTTATCAGATCACATGTCTATCATATCTTACCTAATCACATTTCTTTAACCCCAGGAGATGTATTTTGACTGAAAATCAAGACTAAGAAGCATTATCTTCATTGTGGTAACTGATCGTTCTGGTGGTCAACAATGTATGTATTCTATGTTGTAATGTGAAGTAGGGAGCAAATGGAGTGTAAACTCTTTACTGTACACCTGTTATACTAAAGGTACCAAATGCCCTTTGTCTCCATGGAAGAATATGAGGTGTGAGTACAATAAGACAAGCAGTCTCACATGGCAAGCCCCGAGTCATCTCTATAGGCACTTTGTTTAACATGCAAGATGTATGCAGAGTTGCTCCTTAAGGAGCACTATATAAAGTAAATGTCACCTGAAACAAATGGGAACTCATCAGCTAAACTGATCCCACCTCTGCCAAGAAAATTGCAAGTTCCCATCTTATTAAAAGTGATCCTCATTCTTAAGAGGGCCTTCACTTGAAAGGTAAAACTCAAGAGATTCTCTGGTTTCTATGAACTTCTTTCTGAGAATTTCCCCTTGTATTCTTACTTTTAGGTATCTAACATATTTTTTTAAGTACTAAGAATCGAACCCAGAGCATCCTACATCCTACTCAAGCAATCTGTCCAAACACTACAATCTTTTAAATGGAATGAGAGAAGTAGTTACTATTTTTAGCTGTGTGTATCAGGCAGCCGATGCCTCAGTTATACAGCCCTGCCACTCTAGTGGGAGAGCAGACATGGACAAAATAGAAGTAAATGAGCTCTGTGCAAGTAAATGTGCATCTATGCAAGTTTATTTACAAAAGCACAGGCTATTCCCAGAAGGATGCCATGTGAACAGTGAAGATTGGAAAAGTACATTTCCAGTTCACAACAGGTTTATCATTTTTGGAAACAGATTAGAATTCCAGAACCAGAAAGATAAGACAGCCGTACATACAGTAGGTGTTCTCTCAGAGGTACAAGAGAGGCTGCCTCAAGTATTTCCACTGTTAGCTGGCAGTAGTGCCAGAAGTTCTTGACAGAATCTTCTGGATTAAAGGACTTTCCTGAAGGTAAAGGGCATGCATGCAATACTAAATGAGTGACACATTACAACTGCATTAGTTTACCTATCAATTCGCTGACAGTTAGCAGTGAACAAAGACCAGGGGAAAGGAATTCAAGATGAACTCAGGGACTCTGTAAGTTACTTATAAATTTTCATACATTTGGCACTAAAATTTGCTTTTACACCAGTACATGCTTTGCGATACATCTTCGCTTTTGTTAGAGCTTCTTTTAGAAATCCATTTGGAGAAGTTAATGCCTAACCTCTTAACTTTTGGCCACCAGATGAAGACACAGATGGCGAGAATCGAACTGTGTTTTTAAACTATTACTTGTATTAGCAAAGTATTGTTTTTGTTTTGTTTTCTATTAATAAAAAAAAGGTTTAAATGTGTAGTTAACATAAGCAAAAATTTTAGAAAAGATTTTAGGAAAAGCATACGCTTATTCTCACGGTTTTCCTCCATTGTTAACCTTAATCTTTGTCTAAAAGCAGGCACTCACTGTGCCATGTTAGTAGGTGAAGTTCCAGTTTACATATCCCCTAGATAACAGAAAATACTCTTAAAATTACTCACACCAAAGGACAGAACCCTTGGTAGGACTCTCTTCTTCTCAATGGATAGAATTCATCTGTATTTCTTCTATGCCACACAGATTACATACCCAGTTGTATAAGATATGCAGGACCATTATCTAATTGTAATGAAGAAAGTCTCCTAAACAGAGATATTTCATGATATGTGCATTTAAGGCGAAATTTATAACATAAAAATTAAAATATTCATTTAAAATGCTCATGATACAATGGAATGTTTTAAATAAGTGATGCAGAAATTGTTCATCTATTATTACTTGGCCATTCTGTTTGGCATGTTTTTTCTTTCCATAGTACTTATATTCTGTGATACAAAATCACTTTCCCTGATTGTGTTTATGGCCTCACTTTAGGCCATTATAAATCACACTCCATGAGAACAGAGTTTTATTTTTGTTATTGTTGTTGTTTGTGTATTTTAATGTACTAAAGAAAATTAGAGCCACAGTATCCAGGCCCAGGTAAGTGTCTTTACAAGTAGGTACACAATAAATAATAGGTGAGTGAATGAGAAAAAGGGAGCAAGCATGTTAGAAAAACAGAACTACCTTCTGCTGAAGATGAAGAAGAAGGGATATGGGGAAAGCAAATATCTAATGCTTTCTATTTGCATATTTCCCAAGATGACATCATTATTTAAACTAACATTAGTGTCCTTTTTTATAATATAATACATTCATTTCTATATTGGCATTGCAGAACTTTATTTTTTTTACAAAAATTAACCACAAATTTTTATTTATATTCATTTTGCTCACAACCTTGAGAATTATTTAATATAACATAGTATATATCCACCTAGTTAGAACCCAGAGAGTTTTGTGTTTCAACAAAACTATGCAAGCTTCAATCTGATATAATTTTAGAATATTTTTTAAAGTTATTTCTACCATTGTCTTCTCTGAGTTTTTTCATTTTTTATTAAATACTTTACTTTTAACATATACATTTGCATTATTATACATTTATACAATAAAATACCTACCGCAAGAAATCTTTTTATTATCGATAATGCTTTATTTTATTAGTAATAAAAATTATATATATATATATATATATATATATATATATATATATATATATATATATATACAAACAACACAGAAAAGTAAATGTAAAATTACAACTAAACTTTGTGAGTGTGTGTGAAGAACTTTTAATAATACTCCTCAGCAATTTATTTTTGTTCCCTATTTATCTAATGCCAGTTTTTATGGTAGCTAGCAAAGCAGTGGCCTGAGTTGGTTGCAAATTCTGTGTAACCACAAACTCAGAGAAGTGGAATCATTTTATCTACAGGGTGAATCTAACATCTCCTTAGTGAATTTAGAGTCTCTTTAAAAGTACTGGCTTCCCAGTAGGTCCGATGCCAACACCCGTTGGCTATAACTCAAACTTGGCCAACAGAATCTGAAGGAAAAACCTTCATAGATGCTTTTGGGGGAATTTTTCTCTCAAATTAAGTGAGAAAAGTCTTATCCTCTTATATAATATTAAAGCATGTCCATATGATACCTAGATTAAGTGGGTAGCTTTGTAAATGCAAGTCAAACTTTCCACAGTAACAAAACAGACATTTTAAAAAAGAATTTTGATTTATAGATATCAATAAGCTACTGAATCAACTGCTCTCCTTCCATATTTCTTGTGCTATAATACAGCAAAACTATAGGCTTCAGCCAATTTTTATCATGTTTTCTCTCATTTGGCTGCCAAAAGCATCCAGAACCACCATAAAAAAGAGCAAATACCAAAACATGATAGCCTGTTCAAAAGCCAAGAGAAACCAATTATTTTCAAATATAAAAGCACTCAAGTAAAATATGTATATTCATAAGCAGTTACAGTAATGATTATAAATAAATCTCAACTATTTCTTAAAGACTGAAACCTAAAGGACTATTTAAAATGTATTTGATCAGTATTCAAACAATTCACAATTTTTGAATATATTCTACTGTTAAGTTCCAAATACAGCATCAAAAAACATCCAAATGAGTAGTATATATTAAACAGACTTCATCTTATACTTTAAAAAGTTTTTAATTTATCACCATCATCATCATTTTTCTTTTTGAGACCAGGTTTCTCTGTGTAGCCTTGGCTGTCCTGGACTTGCTTTGTAGACCAGGCTGTCCTTGAACTCACAGAAATCCTCCTGCCTCTGCCTCCTAAGTGCTGGGATTAAAGGTGTGGGCTACCATGCCTGGACATCTTAAAGTTTTATTTATAAGTCTTGTATTTTAAGGTAAAGAACCAGTATCTGTGGAAATATTTTCTGTTAGATGTTATATAATCAGTGAGGATGATTTATGACACTAAAGGTAGCTAATATTCAAATTAAAGTTTCAAGATTGCTGGGCTATCAATTTGTATGTTCTGTTTAGGGTGGCATATTGCTTATGAATATAATTATATTTATAGTTATATCTACATTTTAGAATGAGGGGACCTGGTTAAATAAGCCTAACTGAGTCCATGACAGGCTTCATTTTCTCACTGAGCCAGCCTAAACCTAAGTTTCTGTTTCTCAGATATAGAGACTTCAGTTACAGAAAAAAACACAGAATATGGGCAGCCAATCATAACTGGCCAAGACATCTGGCCAGGGGAGATAAAGTTGTTCAAATGCTGGTTTAAGCGGGGCCCCTAGCTCATGACTAACTCTTGATTTGGCACCAGCCAATCCCCAGTGCACCCATACCTGTGCTTCTAATTTACACCAATGGAAATAAAGATGACCTATCTGTATCTGGAATTCCCCTAACTGGCATTAAAAGAGTCATGGTGCTCACCTCCTGTCACCATTTGGTAAAGTGGCTGATCCCTGTATGCAGGACTCTTACTTTGGAGAAATAAAAACACTCTTGCCTATTGCATGTATGAGTGGTGCTCCCTGAGCAGCAATTTCAGACTTAACTGACTCGGCCTGCCGGGGTTTGACTAATGCTCAGGAGGAGAATTCTCCTGTATAGGGACAGAACACAAGACACGAAGAAGGGAAGCAAGTCTTTGATCAAGCCCCGTTTATTGAAAAATTTCACAGAGTTTTTATAAGGCAGGGGGCAGGGAAGCATATTGCTATGGCAACCCAGCTGCAGGCTATCTCAAGATGCTAGGAATTCCAAACAGGTCACAACGTCTTGCCACACCGAATATTTTGCTATCATTATCTAATCTAACTGCTAAACTACAACAGGGTGGCTCCATCTAAATCTTATCTTTAGTCTAACTGCCGAACCAGGACAGGGTCAGCTGGTTTCTGGTAAATTGCAGATTGCTAGAGAAATAGGAACCTCGGCTCTGACAAGATGGAAGAACATTGGCCATATAGCCTGTCCTCTACACTTAACAAGATAATATTTTAGTTTTCATACATCTATAATTTATATGATGTATATGCAATTGAGGGAAAACAAACATATAATTTCAAAGTACACTCACCCTAGTTTCAGTAAGTTTAGGCCATTTGTGTACTACTTGTGGAATTTGAAAACTAAAATACAATACCATCCAATTGAGTACCCCATCAGGTAGAATGAGGATTAAGAAGATTCCTCAAAGAACACTTTGAGCAACTTTCATTTCAAATGCAAAGATTTAAATTGCTGGTTGGCTTATTTCCAGCTTTTAAGGAATGCCAGTCATTCCTTGGTTTCCCCCCTACAGCCTCATCGAGACTGCCAGACAAGTCTGAAAGTCATGAAAGAGTTCTTGTAGAAAGCAAATCTAAGGAAGTATGCTAATACAAATAGTAGTTGTTTCAGTGATTTACATTCAGAATTTTAGATTCACAGAGATAGGAAAGATGCTTTATTCAAGGCTGCCAAATACAAATAGGCAAAACACTATGAATGTAACATTTATATAATTCCTGATTGTTTTGTGTTTCTTCTTGCTGTAGGTAGTTTATTGTATATAAGTGATGATATAAATGTATATGTAAAAGTATTTTATAAAAAAAATAAAGGAATGAACTAGCAACTTAAAAAAGAGATTATAACATGGTTTAAACATTTAAAACAAGAAAAGGCTTAAGCATATGATTGAAATTTGGATCAAGAAGATGTGAGGAAAACCAAAAACAACAATTCGCATAGATTTATTCAGGATATCTATTCCCATTTTAAATCACAGCATTATTTTTTATTTTATTATATTATATTATTATTATTATTATTATTATTATTGGTTTTTTGAGACAGGGTCTCTCTGTGGCCCTGGCTGTCCTGGACTCACTTTGTAGACCAGGCTGGCCTCGAACTCACAGTGATCTGCCCGCCTCTGCCTCCCAAGTGCTGGGATTAAAGGCATGCGCCACCACGCCCGGCTCACAGCATTATTTTTGTTAGGGAATTTTTTGTACTTGCAAGTTTTTATATTATAGTTTTCATTTATAAGCAGACATGGTAATTAGGTAAGTAATAGTTTTAATCAAAGGGCACAGCAGGTACTGATAACAGAGTGCTAAGTCAATGCTAGTCTGAATAGGCTCAGGTTGCCAGCCACCAATTATTGATTTAAGGTTCCTTGTCTTGAGGAAGCATGATGGGTGTATTGTGTAGGAAACAAAAAGAGAAAGCAGAATTTTAGTGGTGTATTTACAGGTGGCTCACAATGGCCCTAATTATCAGCAGATGTTGGTAAAAGATACCACCATCAAATGAGCCAATTAACATTTTTTTAAATCTCAACGGAAGACTTCATCAATGGTAATAGCCACTAAATTTTGATGGACATTTTCACACAGGTATAGCAATTTTTCCAAGTTAAGCATTTTTAAGATTTAAGTTTTCATAATATATTCTGTCTATTTTTAAGACAAACAAACTCACACTTTAAGATATATATGTATGCCTGGAAAGATATATGGCAAGGTATTAATAGTGGTTATATTTTGGAGAGAAACATCAAGTTTCTTTAAATTTTGTCTATCCTAATTTTCTTTCAATTTATATATGTATTTCAAAACGTATGTACATACATACATATTTCAAAAACACTTGAACCCAGATATTTTGAATAAGTATTTGAATTTATCCAGTACAGATTTTGCCTGTGAATTTTGATTTTCTGAATGATAAAAACAATGATAAAAATAAAATTCCTTAGCAGGTAACTCTCAAGCAGTTTTTGAATCAAGCATACTGATATTCCTTTGTTGAGGGAGACCAATCTGCATATTATTGGCATTTGTCACATGAATGGCTTTACCCACCAGATGGCATTAGTACCTACTCTTTAGCTATGGGAACCAACAAAGTCTTCAGACCTTGCCAAATGTCTCTTGGAAGACAAAAAAAATCACCCTTGGATGAGATCCACCAGCCTAAATTAATACCATACAAATCAGTCATTTGGGGTTGTTTTTGCTAGATAATCTGCCTCAACTGCCCTATTGTTCAGTACAGCTGTCAGTCTGTAAGAATTAATTTGAAGTTTGGTTACTGCTAAGCTAAGCATATGGTGGATAACCTCTAGATCATAATAATTAGCTGATAACTACTTCTCTGGTAATAAAATTGTTTTTCCACTTTGAACTCAGCATGGAGCTCTAGGAAATAATATATACTTACC
The DNA here is from genome assembly GCF_964271855.1 of Acomys minous. Taxonomy (NCBI): domain Eukaryota; kingdom Metazoa; phylum Chordata; class Mammalia; order Rodentia; family Muridae; genus Acomys; species Acomys minous. The sequence continues at coordinate 54,390,179 of NC_140488.1, forward strand.
ACTAAACTTAAACATCAAAAGGCAAAAGGAAGTTGAGAAGAGAGAGAAAGAGAGAGAGAGAGAGAGAGAGAGAGAGAGAGGGGGGGGGGGGGAACTTTTTTGGTTCTAAAGGAACAAAACCTGACTGTACCCACTTTGCATATTGCCTCCCACTGAGAGTCTTTCTTATATCCCATAGAATGAACACTTATCCCTCCTGGGCTTACATGTTTCCTCCATGCACATAACCTAGCTCACTATTTTTCCCACTGGAACGGAGTTCCGGAGGGCAAGCATTTTCAACTTATCATCTTTGGAGGTTTGGGTTCATTTAATGGTTTTTGTTTGTTTGTTTGTTTGTGCTTTGAGACAGAGTTTCTCTGGGTAACAGAGTCTTAGCTGTCCTGGACTCGCTCTGAAGACCAGGCTTGCCTCCAGCTCACAGAGATCCATCTGCCTCTGCCTCCCAGAGTGCTGGGATTAATGGCACCACTTCAAGCTCATGTATTGTTCTCTTAATTCATTAAATCATCCATACATAGCCTTAGTCATTAGCACCTTAAGTAATCCATACAAGGGAAATATAGAAACTACCCATTGGGACTAAGGAGATGGATGAGTACTAGGGAAGCCTGCTGGAGGAAGTGATTTGAAAAAGTTGATCAGCAACTGAAAGATGTAGGAAGCAGGGGAAAAGGAAAATAGGGACATAAAAATTGCTCAGTGGGCAGGATTCTAAGCAGTACTGCTTTGAACTGGCTTATACAGTGGCTAGGGAGGCTTTTCTGATTAAAGATTGATTAGTGAATAAACAAACAAAGATGAAGCAGAATGAAAAAAGTGAGCAAGTTGAGAGGTAGAACTGCTTGCACTAAGCTCAAGGATTTTCCAGTTCAGATAGTAGGAGGCATACTTTGACAGATACCAAGAGGCCTTAAGACTACCTTGGCCACTCTCAGAACCCCCGTGAAAGGTCAACTTATTCCCTGTATTGCATATCTTATAACTCTCCTACTTCTTGGACATAACTCAATAATAACTTATTTATATTGGAATACTTTGAAGAAAAATTCTATGCAGCATGTTGTCAAAACTGAAGATGCTGCATTTTGTACAGTTTCTAATTCTTATTGCATTATAATAGGAAAAGAGAATTTAAATTGATTCTGCTAATATTTTAGAGTTAACTATAACTCTTCAGTGTTTAAAGGGCAAAATTTAGCTTGTCATATACAATTCTGACATTTTTTGGAAATATTTTTAGAAGCATTTATGATACTTTTCTGTAATATTAATAAAAAGTACATATATTTAGAATCTATTCAAATCAGTACATATTTTTATGATGTTGGGAAATTTGTGTTTTCTTTAAACTATATGTACTCTTATTACATAGTCCTTTAGTTCTTTTTGTCACAATGGTTAATTTTCTATACAAGGAACATTCATTACAGGAAAAAAATAGGACATCCATTTCTAGCCCAAAGTAAACAGTCAAACAGAATACAATAGCTGATAGCTGACATCTTTCCGTAAAGGACAAAACAATTGATAGCTGTATATCAATCATTCTAGTCTTTTTGACACAGCTGGAGAATGAGGAATTCTGGTCAAATATTCTACTTAATAGAGTTACCATATATTTTATATGGAACTCTTATATTCAAAGAGGTGGAATAGATCAAAATACACTGAAGGCTATGTTGCTAGCACGGTCCCAGATGAGCTCAAAGGGAATTATCTGCATGTATGTGATTAACTAGAGGGAGTTTGTAGGCCCTTAGGGCTCTATTTGCATGGCAGGATGTATGTTGGCATTTTATTTATGCCTGGCTTTTAGGAAAAGGAAGATATAAGCTTAGATGACTGAACAAAAGAAAGAGAGCAGTGAAGGGGTTTATGTTATTAGATTGTCCTTCAGGTATCTAGGACTTAAAACATTCTTTAAAGCCTCTAAGGAGAAGGGGATCAGGAGAGAAGGAAAAGGAACTGTTTTTATGAAGATTCCTTTGAACTTTGCTTGGTTAAACAAAGTTACTTGGTTTCTTACTAAGCCCACCATCTTTTGTTGTTATTGTTCTTTTAAAAACAATACAGCATCCATTCCTCTTTAAATTTAAATTACCTTTAATGAAGGATGGCAATTTTTCTGTGCATTATAATTTAGTCTTTTGAGTCTAACTAAATGAAGATGCTCGTTTTGGTTTTCCAGTTATAGTTTAAACTCAGAGTAGATCAAGGCCTTGTCAAGGGGATGATGGCACAAGACAGGTGATGACTTAAAATTAAGTGTCTCTACGGCTGGAGAAATGCTTCAGTGTTTATGTGAACTGACTGCTTTTCTTAAGGGCATAGATTGAATTCCTAGAACCTTCGTGGTGGCTCACAACCCTCTAACCCCAGTTCTAGGCTTCTGAGGGCACTAGTTATACAAGCAGTGTACATCTAGGTAAAATACTTCTATACATAAAATATAATGCTTTTTAAAAATTATAAAAGATAAATGCTATGCATTAAAAATTCAAGTAATCCATAAGTGAATGAGGTTACACAGCGATCTTTAACAGAAAGTTTAGATTTTTTTCATGTAGAATTAATGCAGTTTCCTATAATATTTCATAGATTTTGAACAGCAGCTTTTCTATTTTTTGGTTTGTTTTGTAAAATTAAAGGGTGAGACTGGCACTGTGGTGTATCCATATTATCATAGTACTAAGGAGGTAGAGGCAGGAGGATCAGAAGTTCAAGGCCAGTTTCGACTATACAATTAGTTTGAGGCTAGCCTGTACAACATGAAATCATGTCTCAAAACAAAAGTTCAAAGTTTAAAAGAAATATTTTTAACACAGATGGAAAACTATTTCTGAAAATGACATACATTTGGCTTTGACTATTATACTTCCCTCTAGGACCAACTAAGCTATCTTAATAATTACACGTTAGCCTGTCAGACTTTGTCTAGTATTGATCCTGGATTACCAACGTTTCTCTCTGTTCTGAAAAGCTCTAGCATCTCTTAGGAACCCATCGTTGTATTTTTTTGCTTCTACCATCTATATTTTCTCCCTAATGTAGAAACAATACAGTCATTATTACAGTTCAGCTGAGATGGTAGAGCCCCAAACTAATATAGTGTCCATACGGTTAGAAAAAAAAAAGGACTGAGACAAAAAAAATTCAGAAGTAGCATCATTTTACAAGAACATAAACCCCATGACTACCTGATGCCATTTATTCTCCTAACACTTCACCATTTTAATGCTCATGTAAGAGTTGTTGCAAAGTTTCTATATCAAATAAACTCTTGCACATATTTGTTCTGTTGGAAGGAAAATCTGCTGGGATGATTAATAGTTATGAAAACATCTTGTTAAAATCTGTCAATGCATTTAACAACTTTTCAAAGCTTTATCCCTATATTTTTAGTATATGAGGTATAGAATGAAGACAAACAAAACAAATATTTATTGAGTGCCTGTGTAACATACTGTTTATTAAAAAATATACACACAGAAAGAAGCAGCAGGAAATTGACAGATTTAAGGAGAAAAGAAATATTTTCTATAATTCATTCAAAGCTATGAAAGTTATTGAAGTAAAATACTTGCCTCAAACACTTTTCCAACAGCTGAAATTAATTTTTATATTGTAGTTTGGTGACACATATAAGGCTCACTGGTTTTGAATATTCTGTTCAAAATATCTCAAAAGAAAGAATGCATTTGTGCAGTCAACTATTTGAACTAGTAGAGTGACTGAAGCATAAAGGAGAATAAACAACAAAAAAGATGTTTAGACAGTACATAAATATGGAATTGAGTTCATTCCATAAAACATTTACTTTGAATTTAGGAGTTATTAATTAATCTTAAGACATTTTGAAACGGATGAAATCTCAGGGAAAAGAACTAAAAAGAGTCTATATTATGAATTTGGAGAGGTATCTAAATATATACTACCTACAATATACTCACTAGCTTAATGATAGACAATATGAATGATATTAATAATAGTGCAGCATCCTATAGATATTAGCTAATTTCTTTTCCATCATTTGACTTTGAAAAACTTGAAAAGAACTTAATCTGTAATGTTAGCTCCTTTTCTTTATTTTTGTATTTCCTATCTTTCAGAAGATAGCACTCTCCAAGGAAGATTTTTTTGGTATGTGCATTTTGTTTATGCTACACATGCCAAATAGATCTCCCAAGATGAAAGTCTGAGCTCATTTGGAACTCATTTTTGGTAGCACATGAATCAGAACTCTTATTTTCTTCTCAGCACTACTGGTATTTTATTGCTTCCATCTATAGTCCAATATGCTTTTAGTGCTAAGAACCCTGAGGCTAAACACATAGAGCACTAAGAAAATGGGAACTTCTAGCGATTCCAATTTTTGTCTCTCTTTCGGGGTTCTTCTTTCCCCTGAGAGAGTGAAATCACTTTAAGCTTACCATGAAACAGGAACATGGGGGCATCAGTGATGGACTGAAGCCGGTGATGTTGATTTAGGAGTCTTTGACTTATAGGTCAGGTGTAAAACCCTTAAACATGCTTGTCAACGTCTGCTCGTCAAACTCCTATGGATTTTTCCAGATTTTGCTCAAATGTCAAGGTCCTCATGAAGGCTTCCCTGCCCACCACAGGCAGAATAAGGTACTTCCTAGTTTGTATTATTACTGTATTCTAACACGTTACTATGTCTGGAGACAGTATATTCTAATGCATGTTCTGGCCTGTATTCATGGAATAGAGATAATTTACTTATTTCCTTTCATTTCTCGGTCAGCACATCAAATCAAGTGGATTCTCAATAAATAAGTGAAACAATGGTCAGAGAATGAACAATAAGAGCATTCATTTACACATCATAGGTTACTGACAACCAATCTCAGAGAGGTCACATGAACAAGCCAAGTTCAAGACTGCCAATAAGTTTGCATGTGAGTTAAGTTAGCCATAATAAGAGATTAACAATAATATGAAAAAAATCAATTATAGCAATGTCTTATAATAAAAGTAATTTAAAACCATTGAGCTGTTTACCTATGGGAACTTTCAGTTAATTATTGAAATCTATAATTTACTTAAACTGTGGAAAAAGAAACCACAGGTAAGAGTGTTACTTGTGTATTTATATATGCATATTACATTTATAACTTTAAAAATTTAAAAATGATTTGACTACTTTTTCTGAACTCTCTTATTGTGAGCAGATCACATACTAATTATGAGTGAGCTGAAAAACTAACAATGTATCTTTATTAAAGGTCAAAGAGTAACCTTAGCCTTTATTATCAGCAAATATATGAAAAGCAATTATGGTATTTATGAAAGTTGGGTGTAGTTTGTACTACTACCAGAGTTGCTGGTGCAACTTCTGAGCTTTGTGCGCCTCAAGAACTAGTGGGAAATAGTTCCTCCAAGACTACTCTTTTTTAAAAAATATATTTTATTAATTTATTCTTGTTACATCTCAATGGTTATCCCATCCCTTGTATCCTCCCACTCCTACCTCCCTCCCATTTTCCCCTTACTCCCCTCCCCTATGACTGTGACTGAGGGGGACCTCCTCCCCCTGTATATGCTCATAGGGTATCAAGTCTCTTCTTGGTAACCTGCTGTCCTTCCTCTGAGTGCCACCAGGCCTCCCCCTCCAGGGGACGTGGACTATTCTTACTTCACAAATTGTCTAGGTCCTACTCACATCGAACCATTTTATGGGCATTATCACTGATTAACACCGTCCCAATTAACATATAACAGTCTGGGTGACAGAAACACACCTCGAATGACAAATAAGGTTTTACCTGCCCTTCCTGATGTGGCTAAAGGTCTACAACATGAAATCAGTACAGTCATTAAAGAAATAAAGATGGCCATACAAGTTTATTTAAAAAATCAAACAAAAGAATTCACCATGTTTTAAATATATTACTCACCAAAAATAGGGTTCTGAAGTTGTTGAGATCACCAAAAAAGTCTTCTATGGTTACTATCTTTGGGTCAAAAATGAAGTATTCTCCCAGGTTCTCATAGAGCTTCACCATATTGTTGTGCATGGTGGCCAGTTTTTCATACTGTTCTCTGGCATTCTTGGAAAAGCTGTAACTTTGTATTAAGGAATGTGATCCAATAATATTTCAAAGGCAGTCACTAGATGTAGACACTTAATAAAACCATTGATTGTATAAATATATATTTGTTTGCTAGAACTGTCATTATAAAGTACCACATACTGGGTGCTTTCAACAACAGAAAAAATTTTTTTCAACCATCCAGGTCTCGAATTCTGAGCAGAATATGTACTGTAATATTTAGTTTCTTGAGCAGTCTCTCTCCTTCACTAGCCGATTGCTGTCTTCTTCTTATGGCCTCATGTAATTTTTGACTTGGTATACTGTGTATGTTCAAATCCTCTTTTTGTAAAAGGCCACCTGTCAAATGCTATTAAGATATACCTTAATACTTTTTCAATATTAATTACCTCTTTTAAGAACCTTTCCTCAAATATAGTCCATTCAGAGTGACTTCTAATTCTGAGAGACATGGCTGTCCAGCCATCAAAATGTGAAGTATAGAGCACTCAGGGCATATCACACAATTCAGTATAAAAGGTTCTACACTCATGTTGTTTTCCATTTTGAAAAATTTTCAACTTGACAGAAATATTTAATGCATAACTATGTGAGGCATGTCAACTACATATGTGCACATATATCAGAAAACCACCTCCTTTCCTATAGTGTGAATTTATATGTGTGCATGTCTACATGCATATACACACAGAAATACATACAAAACATACAGAGAAATATGAACAGGAAAGGAACAGAAGACAGAAATGTCTCTCTGAACTTCCTTTCACTTTTTTCTGCTATAGCAGCTAGAAAAAGGATTCTCTGAATTACCTCTTTGAACAAGCCCTAAGACACTCAATCTAGAGATGCTCAATCTATACTAGTAGGGAAAAGTCTCATTGCCTCTGAACAATGCTATACAAAAGTATCAGAATGTGTCTTCTTAAATTCCTCCCATTTAAAATTCTGAATATAAATCCATGTCTACCATATCTCATCTTTTCAACTTAAAAACATCTATCTAGACCTAAAAACTTCTTAATCCCTAAACAACTAAGCTTAATTGTAAAACTCAACTATCTGGTCTTTTACCCTATATAGAAAGATACTGATTTACATTCAGAGTTGTAGACTCACCAAGATAGGAAAGATGTTTTCTCCAAGGTTGCCAAATACAAATAGGCAAAACACTACGAATATAACATTTATACAATTCCTGCTTGTTTCATGGTCCTTCTTGCTGCAGGCATCTTATTTTATATGTGTGTAATAATATAAATGTATATGTAAAATAAAATATAATTAAAAAAGAAAAAATCCTTCCACTTTACACCCTTTTGTTTTCTCATTAATGATTCCCCATGATTGTGCATTTTTCATTAAACCTAAGCTTAAATATATTCTAATTGCTCCTTGGCATTTTCATTAATTTCATCTTTCATGTCACATAAAATGTAAATAGCCAGTCGTGATGCTTATAATCATGCATTTAAGTTCAGCTTATGCTACATAGCATGACCTAGTCCAAAATTAAAACATATAATATTTTGTCTGTTATCTATCTACCTATCTATCATCTACCTACCTACCTATCTCTATTAAATGCTATCTTGGAACTATTGAAGATAAATTGAAAAATAAACCTCTTATGACTAATAAATACAAAACCATAAACATGTTGACTAAAAATTTTAAGTCTGGAATAAATATGATGAATATTTTAGAGTATTTGCTTCTGGTGTTTTCTCTTTGGCTAGGTAACTGTTGAATGCAAATTCCTAAGAATGATTTAGAGAAAAGTAAGAGAATAATTATAAAGAAAGGATAAAGCCAAATCAACATTTAAAAATCATAGTAATGTTCATTAAAAATGACTAGTGATCACAAAAGTAAAATTGTAACATGGGTCCAAATGTATTTTTGATTGTAGCATCACTTTTGTTTTTCTAAAGGAAGCAATGCAGAGACCAGGCCATTTCTGGAAAATCACTCTTTAGCTGACACTTACAGCATATACCACGATTTTGAAAATGAGCTGTCATTTATCTCTGATCCTTTTAATGCTACTTAACTCTCTGCTAACAAGTGTCATTAAATCATTCAACCCTCAAATCTATTTTGACATTAACAGACCTGAGAAAGAATACATTTCTAACTGCTTTTTTCATAAAATGCACATGCTTCATATCTATTTTGATTTTATCATTGAAAAGTATTACCATATGATTTTTACTTTTAAGACTATGCTCATATTAAACATCTCATTTCAGTGGAGTGGAAATAAGACACTGATCTTTATTTCTGTGCACAGAATTAGAGTGTTTTGTTTCCATATCTCAGGAAAAGAAAAAAAAACATATAGATTCATACCAGAAACTTACTAGACAGAAACACTTTGCAAAGGTCATTTATATGTGTAATCTATTTGCAATGTAAATTAGTAAAAGGTATGCTTTATGACGTTCTACATTTGTAAACCAGTGAAAACGTCAAAACTAACAAAAAAGGCAAGGTTCTTATATGCCTCATTTATCCTAACATACTTTTTTGGATACTAAAGCATGCTTATATAGTGATACACAATTTTACCAATTTGATTTTATAGGCCAAAAACTTATTTCAGAAATTCTATGTTCCAAAGTGAGAAGACAGAAAATTCTATGTATAGTTTATCTTTGCAACAAAAAAATAGAAAGCAGCCTTTTGTTCTCTAAAAGGGATACATATTTCAGTGCTGAAATATTTCACAATCTCAATCCCTCCAGCAAATTACGTGGGACTCCACATTAAAAACAATAAAACAAAAGAAAACAACAACAAAACCAAACTGAACATGTTGGGCATGGTGGCATATATTTTGAAGCAGAGGCTAGTGGATCTCTGTAAGTTGGAGGCAAACCTGGTCTACAAAGATAATTCTACACCAGCCATGGCTATGCAGTGTGTCTCTGCCTCAAGAACACAATCAAATAAAAACAAACATAGAAAGGAAAACAAAATGAAACCCAAAATAAACAAAGAGAAAGAACGAAAACTATACTTCCCTTTCTGTACAGTGTTACTTTTTTCATGCCTTTATTTTACTTATGAAATTTAATTTTTGAATCACGACTAATGCAAGATATGGTTTGGTACTAGTTAGTGATACAATAATGTCTAAATCCTTAGTCTTTCTACCCTGAAAAGGTCAACAACCTAATATTCCAAATAATTATGCCATCCTCAATTGAAATTTTCTATGACTTAACATCTACCATGTACCTTGATTTCTATTACATTCTACATTATTTTTTTTCAGAATAACATTTTCTCAAAGGAAAAGAAATTCCACTATGAGAGTTTTAAACTTTTGGCATTAAATGGAAGCCACTCACCTTTCTAAGTATAGAATATACAGCAATAGCACCTGACATGAGAGCTAGATCTTTTAATTAAGTTTGTTGGGAGTTGATTAAAGTTGCATATTTGGACCTGAATGTTTCTCTAGTAGATACTTGGGTGGAGAGAACCAACTCTTTCAAGGTGTCCTCAGACCTCTTCTACACTAATAAAACACAATATATTTTTGATGTGTGTGATGGGTGACACAAAATCTAGGTACTAGGGAGGCTAAGGCAGGAGGATCAGAGAAAGGTCCAAGGTCAAGGGGGCAACTTTGCCAATTTCTATTTATTTATAATATGAAGTAAATATCACCTTAACTGGTACGTGTCTATAGAGATAGTCAGAAATGTATTTCATTTGTAGAGATCTAAACTGTTCCTCTTACATGTGATTACTTAAGATTGAGGATAACAGACTTTAGAAAATATGCTGTAGATCATTTGACTAGATGAGAAAGTCTGCTCTGAGGTGGGGTTGGGAACACTCAAGGAGGAACAGATGGCCATGTACAGAGCATATAGGGAAGATTGGTGATGGACACACTATATAGCTATAGTAATAATTTTACCTTAGCTCTCTCATATATGAGGACAACTGGTAAGAATGACAGCACCAAGGAGCCTTTGCTCCTGAATGCCCAGATACATTGGTTGAATGCCACAGAAAAGTAAGTAAGCATTGCTCTAAAACATTAAAGAGTAGGGATCTATGAGGATTAGAATCCCCTGCGCTGAAAAGATAGAGTGGCCTCTTTCATCCATTCAAAAATCCTAAAGTATTTAGAGAAGAACCCTGGAAAAGCAGTGAACTTTTTATGTTACGGAAAATTCATGGTTATTTGAATGCCATATTACATATACTCATAACGTGGTGACATGGGGCAGATACAAAACATAAAGAATAAAATATGAGAGGGTGAAAAAGTAATTCCAAACCTCTTTCCCTTCAACAGCCCCTATTCAAACTCCTTCTACAAAAATAAAGAAACACGAGAAAGAAAACAACAACAAAAAACCTTCTGAATTTTTAAGCATAAAATTTACTTAAAGAGCTGAGAACTAAACTTGTATCAAGTTCTGCCACACAGAAATGTGCTTTGAACATTTAAATGTGTGTTTAGCATTTTAAACCATTTGCAATTGAGATGCTAACCATATCATTGTAGTAGATGCTAACCATATTAGTATATTATTAATCTGAAAACTAATTGGGTCTCAATCATGAGTCTGAAAAGTTAATTTATAGAATATGCATAGTAAGTACACAAATGCATTTTCATATTAACTCATTGAAATAGTGACTATATATAAATTTATATAGTGCATATGCCTTTGTAGTATACAAAACAATATGGACTTGAAATACAACCTTAAAAATCCATGTTTCCTCTCTAGTACACATAGAGAAAGAAAACTGTTTTTTTCTACTTTATATACATTTTATATTTATCTTTAGCTGCTGAAGGTAGTTATACCCACCTACCAATTCCTGAAGGCTCTCCAAATGGAAACATAGAACCATTTCATTAGACGAGGTAGAGAAAACTGTTTTTCATTTTGCTTAACTTTGATGGACAGAGTAATTATTACTAGAGTAAAATTGTTTTATTGTAAGTGTAATGAGCATTAGCAGAGCATTGGGGGTGATAAAGTTTATATATCATATGGCTAATTGAGTCAAATCAGTTCTTAAAATTTTCATCTTTGTAGGTAGTACATTAGTTACTTACAATTTTAATAAAAGCTTGAAATATTAAATATCATCACTGGTGGATTGTTGGAGAACATGGAAAAATCAACTTGAGATCCACTTAACCTTCACACATGCTTTAGTTAGCAACATGGTATAATTGCCCTTTTAAATAAAAGGATGTCATAAATGTAAACTCTATTTAAAAATAGACAGTGTTTCCAATTTTTTAACATTAAATAACTCCTCTAAATGCTAAAACAAAGAGGAATTTTCCATGTAACTTGAATAATTTTGAGTCATAAATTAGTATTTCAAAGAATCAATGTTAAAATATTAAGTCACTAATAGTTGAAAATCAATTAAAATTATGTATTGTCGGGTGAATATATCTCAAAAAATATTTTAAAATATGAAACATTAACAACAATAATATGGACAGTATTCAAGTTTACTGTAATACTCCATGATAGCTCTAGCTATAGAACAAATTTTCTTTAAGACTCTTATTACAAAATGGAGACAGAGGACAGTTGAATAACAGAAGATTGCCTATTAATGATGCTGAGCACAAGTTTCAAGTTTTAAAAATATAGAAAGCATTTATAGTACCAGAGGGATATAAACATTTTGTAACTATCAGTTTTTCCAAAGATAGACAGAATAATCTAGTATTTTTAAAATGCTTTAAAATCAGCTTCTATAAAAAGAGAAGTCCATTATGTACTCTTCCTTTTCTCTATTCTTTATTCACTCCTCTTTGTCTTTGTGTTTCTTTCTATCTTCACTTGAAGACAATCTGTGTTTATGCTTTGCTTTTATTTTGAGACAGGGTCTCACTGTGTAGTTATGGTTGGCCTAGAACTCACAGAGATTCACCTGCCTACACCATCAGAGTACTGGGATTAAAGCTGTATGCCACCATGCCTGCCGACAATCTATCTCTGTTCACTTAGGTACTCCAGAGAGTCATTTCTTCACTCCTTTATGCAAACACAATTAAATTCCTACTATGCACCAAGTATATTTTTGAGAGTGAAAACAGAGTTATCAATTTTTAAAGTCATTGCTGTCCTATAGGTAACAATTTACTTTGAAAAAATAATTGCAATTTACATTGAAAACTGCAAATGAAAAAAGTGGTTAAAATCATAAATTGCAGGTGGGTGTGGTAGCACATGCCTTTATTCCCAGCACTTGGGAAGCAGAGACAGGCTGGTCTCTATGAATTCAAGTCCAGCCTGGTCTACAAAGCAAATTCCAGGACATCGAGGGCTATGCAAAGGAAATCCATGTCTCTAAACAAAACCAACCAAGCAACCAAACAAAACCAAAATCAAACCAACCAACCAAGCAACAAAACAAAAAAAACCATAAGTTGCCAAATAAATGCGCATTTGGATACAATAAAACTAAACCTTGGATGAGAAAGGAGTGCGGCACTAAACATCTTTAGGAACGGAATGCATCTTTAAGAATGGATTTTAAGCTGAGAACTAAACCTGAAGAGTCAGTTGAAGGAACACTGAGGGTGGTGAGAGAAATGAAGGGAGGTGTTAATCAGTTTAGGAACATAAAAAAGAGTAATGTCTACAAAAGCCCATGAAGCAAACGGAAGAGAGGAAACAGTTAATGAAGCAAATGGGGACCAGATTTCATGAGTGTTTTTAAAAAGAGTTTTGTTTTTTTTTTTTTTTCCTGAGGGAAAAATGTCATTAAACAGTCTAAAGGAAGTATCTCTCAGACAACTTGAACTCAAACACACCAAAAAGTCTACCTCAATTAAAATTCACAACCAAAAATTATAAGTATAAGGATACACAGGATATTGTCCAAGTGATATTAAGTCTTATTGCTAGTTCATAAATACTCATATGAAGATTACACATTATGTAAATATCTATTATAATTATGACTATGTTTCATTATTTACCAAATGTATCACATAGAATAAGAGGTAGTTTTAGAATGCACAGATGGTAAGCAATTCGTAACTACCAACATGGGCTTATAAAGAGTTGTGTTTAGAATTACAGAAGAATTATAATTATAAGTGTTTGAGATTGACATATTTTGGAATATAGATTTATATTCTTAATATGCACATATAGGCATTAATTAGAACATGTTCTACCTCTAATCTTAACTCTCATTCTGCTCTCATAGTAATTTATCAGATGGGCATAGTGTATAACAATTACTCAGTAGTATGTAGAGAACAATGAAAGGAAACTGTCAGACACAACTATCCTTCACTGAATTTATCAACTAGAAGGGAGAGACAATGGCTGAGCAGCAGTAAAGAAATGGGTATTTGGTGAACTCTGACAATGATCCATGTACTTAACTAAATGTTTAACACGTCCCACTTTATTTAACCCTCTGATATAGCACTATATGTATTCTAATATGAGTTGTTGTACCCATATAAGTCAATTATAATACAAGGTTTACCAATGCTTTGAAGTGCTATAGCAAGCTGTTTAGGAGAAATAAGTTATACAAATTAAATGTTAGTAGATTAAATCAGGGTCATGTCAATTGCTAGTCTACTTTTATAACAAGAACATACATCTTAGGTGCAACAGATAGATAGGATTCTAAATAAAGATAAGGTCTTCAAAAACCCCAGAGACGGGCAGAATATGGCATTTAAAATCTTTTTATTACTTTAAAGATTCATTGACAATGAGACAGGTTAACTCCTGACAACACCCAGGATGATGAGCATCAAAGAACCTCCTTCTAGAGATGGATTCAAATGTGGCAAACAAGCCACTGGGCAAAAGGTTCTCATTTCTACCACAGACAGATTTCAGCCTAAAACAAGGACAAGTTTGGATGCAGGCAGAGTCAACAGCCAAACTCTTCCAAGACAGGGCAAGCAAGTCCTCAATAGTTCCTGCCTCACAAATATGTCTGTCAGATATACTGGCCCAGAAGGCTGGAGATGATGCACCAATGTTATAGAGAGTGATGGGTGACTATTCAGGTAGAAAACTGTGTTAGTTTTTCATTTGGGAAGCTACTAACCTGCACTCCCGACATACTCAGGTAATCAAGTTTATTTCTTCTCAAGTCTATGATGGAGTTGAAGACCAGATAGCTTAGTTTTACAATGAAGATTAATTACTTAGGGGTTAAGATGTTTTTAGGTCTAGATAGATGTTTTAAGTTGATAATGACAAGATGTGATGATGATTGATTTATACTCAGAATTTTAGATGCATTGCACTTATGTTTTTTCAAGGAACACTCCTTTAGTCCAAATAAGATTGTCTTTGATATGCTCCTTCATTCCTCATAAGGAATATTCTGGAATTGTAAGTCTAGCTAACTGCAAAATATCAGATTCTGCAGTTTATGCTTACAATTTCTAGTAACTCAAAAGGTGCTGCAACTCTGACCTTGGTCAAACAGTAGGTAGGCCTCTGTGGTATTGAATTTCTTGCTTTGGATGGTTAACAATGTTAGGGGCTTATGGTACAAAATATTTTAAGAAATGTTACAGATTCAAACACATCCATGTACAATTACAAAATTTGTTTGGAAACATGAGACCGAATATAGCAAAATCACTCCTTGTTTTTGTTCTTCAATTTCTGTGTGTTTTAATATTCAGATATAATCTGATATAATCTGAAATACATGTATAGATATTTGAGTTTTTGTGACCTTTAATATAATTCTTTGAATTCTTAGGCACTGTATTTTCTTAATCCCACCCCTATTTTATGAATACTTTCCTTATATTTGTTGTCATTTTTCATGTTTGGTGATTTTAATACTGAATTGTAAATAGTTCCATCATATTCTTTTATTTACCTAATACCTTCAAAATCTGGTTTTACTTTGCCATTCTTGTTTATTTTATTTTTGTAACTGAAACTACCAACTAAGTGAGTAAGTGGGAAAAAACAATCATATGCATTATAAAGCCTTAACAATTGTGCCAGATCTAGATCCCTTCTTTGCCCCCTTTGGTATGGGCAGATTGATCTGTGGGACTCATTTTTCACAGTTCCATTACAAAACAAAACATCACTATAGAAATTCCTCATGGTTAGCTCAAGCTTTACAATACCAGACTGCATAAATACCTAGGTAAAATGAAAAACAGTCATTTTGGGAAAGGTGAGCATCATGAAAGATTTTATTCAGAAGAGAGAAACAGAACATTTGTATAGAGCACAAACATACACACACAAAGATGGCTCCAGAGCCATATATGTGTGGTGAAGCCAAGTGTCCTAAAGTCACTGCTTAACAAAGTTACAGTGATTGGATAACCTGGACTGACCCTTCACTGCTCTTGGTGGAAATTTGCCATACAACTTTTCCTTGTACTTACACTTCTCATTGTTAAAGACCTCTTTCTGAAAGCTAGAGCAGAGATAATGTATCAAAAGTAGGTGCTAACAAGTATGAAAGTAACTGAAGTTCCCTGGGGAAAACAGCTATGGAGAAAATTGAATTTTCTGTCAAACTTATTATTTAGATACATATTTAGATTATTATTAAGTGATATTGGTAAGCATGAGACAGAGGATTTGAGGAAAATTATTAAAGAAGAAAAACTTAGGTAAAGTTTAGAAGCTGACAAACTGCGACAGAATCACTAAGTTTCAGTGTTCAGCTTCAGAAACAAAAACTACTATGGACAGGAAAAGATTTTGATCATACAATGGCAAACCTAGATACCTTCCTGAAGGCAAAGTAACCAGCTTTAGGAATCTTCTATACTTTACAGAATTGTAAAAAAAAAATGTGAATCGTATTGAAACATGAGTTCATGTCAGAGAAACAGAAGAAACCAATGAACTACCTGCTCACCAGAACAGGCTTGTCAGATCAGAACTTCTCTTATATTGTAGAAAAACAATGACTAGACCACCTTTGCTTAAAACAAGGAGTTACACAATATTTTAAGATTCAAAGAAAAGGAATGGTGATCTTATGTCAAATATAAAAGAAACATAGAGGAAAGAAACAATTAAACAAGGGACTGAGAAATTGGACTGCTGTAGAAAGGTAAGTTTGATGTAACAGGTAGTAGGAAATAACTTCTGATTCAATCATTTCGGTGCCAAACTAAAACAGGGTCCAATTCAAATAGGGGCATTCTGTCTAGCATTTCTGTAACCACAAGGCTTTTCGACATGAATCTTAAGGAAAAGACAATGAGTTAAAAGAAAACTGATTTAGTCATAATGTTAATTTTTAGTTTTTATGAAATTTGCTGTTTGCTCAATTTGTTTCTTTTATTTCAATATATTTATGCAATCAAGAAAGACTTTAGAAAAACGGTATCTTGAAAAAGCTGTGCAATCAATGGTTAAAGATTTTGAGGAAATGATTTTGTGTATAAATAAAACCTGTGAGAGACACGGGTTGTTGGAGTAGGTCAAGCCATAATGAGATGTGTTTTCACTCTGTCCGTCTCTCTTACAACAAAACTAAATGCTGTCCTGCATTTGATTCCTCCGTCACTGGTCTGCATCCATCCTTTTTCAAGCCCTAACTCTCATTTTGAGGCTAGACACCAGCACATTTGTATACAACACACACACACACACACACACACACACACACACACACACACACACACACAACACACACACACACACACACACACACACATGACACAATGTAGAGTGCCTGGCACATTTGTATACAACACACACACATCTATACACACACACACACACACACACACACACACACACATGACACAATGTAGAGTGCCTGGCACATTTGTATACAACACACACACATCTGCACACACATACACACTAGACACAATGTAGAGTGCCTGGCACATTTGTATACAACACACACACATCTGCACACACATACACACTAGACACAATCTAGAGTGCCTGGCACATTTGTATACAACACACACACACACACACACACACACACACACACACACACACACACACACGACACAATGTAGAGCACAGGCTGGTTCAAACTTGCCATAGAAGAAACAAATTTGCTATAGAAGAAAGTGACCTTGAATTTCTGATCCTCTGACCTTAGACTCCCTATTGTTGTAATTAGGGGTGTACACCTCCACATCCAGTTATATTTAGTACTGTGGATTATACTTGGGCTTCCTGCATACTAGTCAAACCCTCTAGTAAGTGAATTACATTCCTAGAAGGTACACTGATCTTGTGCAAATGGAAACATTAGAATGTATTACTTAAACTGGTTCTTTAACTTATATAATCTTTCTATTTTAGATTATTTAGGCAGCTGGTGGCATAAACAGGCTTACGAACCTACTACATCCCTGGCAGTGAGAATTTATCCTAGAGAAAACTTGCTTAAAGATAGTCATGTTCTTGTAAAATAAAATAATGGCACTCACTGAAGGACAACTTTACATTTTATAACTCAATTGTCTATTGAGGCTTCTTATTTCATTTCAATTTAGGCTGTTTGTCACCCTTGACTTTAAACTTCTAACTCCTGGTTCCTTAAGCTTTGAAGACCTAGGTTCATTTATCAGAATCTATTTATGCTATCATCTTATCTAAATGATACTAGATGAGCCTATAATAACCTTTACTTTAACTATGATGTCTTCCTCAGTTATTATAGCTTTTGGTATAATTGACAGGATGTGTATGTCAAGATATCAAGAGCTTTAATATAATACACCAGTCATAGCAGTCAAACAGTTCAGAATGATTCCTTAAATCTATTCAATATAGATGATAGCTTATTCTGGTCCAACTCAGAGCCTGAGTTTTCACTAGAGAATTTTTATTTGAATTTCTAATTTAACTTTTCTGAAAGTTATTCGTTTTGTAATATTCCTAATACAGTTCATCAAGGCTGAATACAGTTGGGGCTTACAAAATACAAATGCATATATATACATGTATATATGGAAGAGTAAATTATTTTTCTGCTATTAGTGAGTTCTATATTCTTTGATATAAATTTAATATGACTTAGTATGAAATGACATTAGTTAGTTCTGAAGATATTTTTAAGATTTTGTACATGAAAGGATCTATTCAAATACCACAACATTATTTCCAAAGGTTATGTTCCTTTTTGTTTAGTGGAGAGATTAAAACATAGCTGTGAAAATTTTCTGCTTAAACAAAATAAACAATAACAAAATCACTTCAGTAGTGTTGTTTGTGACATAGATAAAAAGTGGGAATGCGGATCTTTCTTTAATGTGTTTGCTGTCTCTGGGTGTTTTTGATATTTCAAAAAATATGTGTTCTTACGAATCATATGTTTTCATCATCAATGTGTTATTCATAGATCTTTGACTGAAAAAAGATAGGAAAAGGAAGGATGTGGAGGTGGCATTTGCCCTCCTATGTTCGCTGAAGTATTGTTTAAGATACAGCCTCTACCGAGGTATCTGTAAGCTAATGAAAGCATGAAGACGTTGTAGTATACATTCACGATTGGAACACTATGTCAGTGTATACACTTGGTTCTTTCTGCTTCCTTGCCTCATTGACATTTCAGATGAGTAAAGATGAGAAATGGTAATTTGAAAGTCTGAATTTGAAGCTACTAGTCAAAACTGAAAGAACATGAATAGAATCTCTACAATTCAGTATTACAAATCCCCATCCCCAAGTGGGCCATTTGACAAATAAATACAGCAAAAGTGCTCAAGTTGTTTTTGAAAAAGAAGATAAATTTTGCCATATGTGACAACATAGGCGGACTGTCAGAACATTACAGTAAGTAAACAAGCCAGTTACATAGAACAAATATTATACAATTTCATTTACATTAAGTATCAAAACCAGTCAAAGTCATAGAAAGGCGAACAGTGCTTTCCAGATGCTGTGCAGTCATTTCAGAATTTCACTTCTATAAGACAGAGCAGTTCTATAAGGCTGCTACATAATACCGCACCCCAGTTAAAAATAACTGTACTCTGTATAAGGAAGGATTGATTTTATGTGCTTCTCTTCACTATAAGCAAAAATTACCTTTATATATGGACACGTGTAGAGAAACAGAAAAGCCCAAAATATGACTTAGAGCTCTAAATAGTCTCATGGATATGTGTAAGTTCAAAACAGATTATTCCATTTTGTTTTTCTCTCATTAGCAATCAGTATATACATACTTTGCTTTGGCTTCTATAGGAAGAGTGTGAGTGCATGCATGCATGCATGTGTGTGTGTGTTTCTATGTTTCAATGAGTGGTGGAACATAAAAGGATTTCCAGGAGGCAGACTTTGACACCTACATTGTATACCGACTCTGCAACAATGCTAGGAGAAGGTTTCTGAATGTTATACAGAGATTTCTGGAGAGTAGTAATGAAGCTTGGACTAATTGCTACAACAGAAAAATTCAGTCTCAGTTTGTCATTAGTGGAGGGTCTTCCAGATTCCCTTACACGTTTTCATTCCTTTGTAAAACAATGGTCCTTTGGAAGTATCTAAAGTAGTTAAATTAATATAAATAAAAACAATATGATGGTTGGGAGTGCAGAGGTTCATCACAATGCCCAGCATTTTTTGGTGAATTTCTTTTTTTTCAATTTTTTATTACTTTTTACATATACATTTATATTATTACACATATATAAAATATATATCTTAAAACAATTATAATGTATTCAGATTACATCCCAAATGCCTATACTCCCAGAACTCAGGGAGGCAGAGGTAGTAGGATCTCTCTGAGTTCGAGGCCAGCCTGGTCTACAATGGAGTCTAGGACAGGCAAAGCTACACAGAAAAACCCTGTCTTAACCCCCCACCAAAAGAAAGAAATTCACAAAAAGTTTCCAAGATTGTTTTAATTTGTAGAATTATATTAACAGGATGATTGGTTGTCTATAAAAAATGATAGCAATTTCCAGAGGCTGGGTGGAGGAAGAAGAGAGAGTTTGCTGTGAAGTGGGCATAGAATTTCAGTCCTTCAAGATGAAACTATTCTAGAGCTCTGCTAAATCACACTGTGTCTAAAATGTTGACAGCATCCCTTGGCTGGTCTAAGTACATTCATATATGAAGAAAAACTCTAAGCAACAGAACTATTGTGTTAAGTGTAGTGGAACAGAAGTAAAAATTAATGAAAAACAAAAAGTACAAAATTTCACATGCTTCTTATTCTTCCTGTGCTTTTTGCTTTGGTTTTGTTTTTTTGAGACAGGTTCTCACGTTGTAGCATGGGGCGGCATGGAAATCACTATGTAGCTGAGTTTGGATTTGAGTCTGTGGTGGGCCTCAAGTCTAGGCTCCCTGAGTGTTTGGAATACAGGCATGAAGCACCACTCTAGGATGGGATTCTTTTTTTTTTTTTTTTTTTTAATTCTTGAATGCATTCTGTTTTAGCAGGGCAGTGAACTGAAGCAAATTTCAGTTACACATACAAAAAGAATATATTTCTTTTATCTAGAAATGCCCAGGCATTGTGAAGACATAAGAGCAAAGAGAGCCAGAATGTTAGGCTGTTAGTTCTTTCACATAAAGCAATCCAAACACATATTAACTGAATAGCAGATGGCAGAGAAAAGAAAAAGTTAGATTCTTGTGTGGGTGAGACATACCAAGCAAATTCTGTAAAGATGGAAACCTGAGCATAAAAGATACCATATTGCACAAGCAAATGGAATGTTTTATATGACTTTTCATCTTTTGATTTATCCTGTCTTTATAAATAGATTCATTATTTCTTTCTTTATTTGGGACAGGGCCTCATATAGCCTGGGCTGGCCTTGAACTCATTATGTAGCCAGCAATCATCCAGTCTCAAGTAATGAAATTATAGGGTAATTCTTGTATATGAAAAATATAACTTGAATTCAGGAGGAGGCATGTTAAAAATCATTTGTATTTTTACCAATATCCTATTTCTAAGTTAGTTTTTACATTCAAATAAAACAAAGGTAGAAAAACATAGTACCTGGTATTGAAAAAATGTGCTAAATGGTTTGTATATTTTATCTTGTTTTTATACTTTTTACATTTGTGTATTTTATATTGTTTATAAATTATTTTGTTTCAAATACAAATAAAAATCAGCATTAAAAGAACATGTAAAAATGAATTATTAAAATATCTGTGCATTTATTATTTGCTAAGAAACTTCTGCTAATGAAAGTAACAACTGATCTAAATTACACTGAAACTGAGATGCAAAAACTAAACAAGAGCAATGACAGATGCTACTTGTAGAGAAAACAATGAAACTTTTAAAATAAGAATTTAATACTCAAACTGATAGTTTTAGAGAAAATAATAAGATAACTTACTGCTCAAACAGCTAATTAATGTATTTTATAAGAAAAGAGTTACATGATTAAATTAAACTCTAAAGTACTATTTAGCTTGATGTTTTGATAACAGTATAAAACAAGAAAACATACGCCCCAAGCTAACTACAAAACAGAAGAAAAATGGTTTTGAGAGACATGTTTGCTTTTATAGAAATTAAGAAAAAATCAATTAAATGGGTTAAAGCAAAAGACATGAAAAATGCTATGTAAAAAGGCGCCAGAGTAATGCCAGTCTTAAAATGATTACATATATTAAAATGTTTCCTTTGATATTTAATGGGCATATTTTGCCAAAAGATTTTCAATCTCCTTATCTACTCTTCTTACTTTTAATTTACTGCCAACATATTCTAGAGATGACCAATTAATATCACACTAGTGACTCCTTTAAAGTACAATGGAACCATATGCTTTGTTCTCCAAGACACATGTACATCAAATACCATTGCAGGTCATGAGTGAATCTCAGCAACTACACTGTTCAATTTAATATATGCACATTTGCAAAGCAAAAGCCAATTCATCAATCATTGACAGTTGCTGAGTGTAGTTCAACAGAACTGCAGACCACAGTGTTGCTGTCCTTTGATGAGACTTGGCTGAAATCTCACCTCGGCAGCAGCACTGTCCTTCTGAGACCAGGATTTCGTGCAGAACAGGCCAGTCTGAAAATGCCACCGTAACATTCCATTACAATTTTCATAGCAGCCACCTCTAAGCTCTTAGGAATCAAATCAGTTTGGCATGTACATAAGCAAGACCCAAGTCTTGGGCAGGTGGGGAGGTTGTTATTTTTGGCTTCAATTTTGTAAAGTTTCTAAAATAGTCTTGCCTTAATTAGTTTTTCTTCTAAGTTATTTTGATGCTAATAATATATGGCTGTTGCATTCCTTGTACATGTTCCCAAACAGTGGTACAAACATTATTAAATCTAATCAGTGTTTATGGAGTCTTCCATATGCTACCCACTGTGAATCTTTTGAAATGTCATTTTAGTAGATACCGCATAAGGAAAGGTTGGCATATACAATGACATGCTTTTGTTCCTTTATTCAGTGATTTTTATGAGAAATTTTCTACAGATGGTAGTTGCTTTCAATTTATCTTTGTCCACAATTTAAAAAAGAGTATTTTGTTAGTTAGACTTTTATAGAACATATATTTAAATTCACAAAGACGTTCAGCTCCAGAGAGTATAATTATTTAAATTCCCTTGACTACATTATAGAAACAATGCTGCAAATGTCTTAAAATGAAACCTCAGAGAACCATGAGTTAAGGAATATTTAGCAGGAGTTGGGGATGATGGTGCATACTCAATTCCTAGCACTTGGGAGACAGAGGCAGGAGGATTGCTGTGAGTTCCAGGTCTAGCTGGACTACTTTGCTAGCTTTTTTCTCAAAAGAGAATGAACAGCAAAAATTAATAATGTGATAACCCTTCTAAAATGTATAAAATGTCATCAGGAAGAAATATTATACAATTCTCGATTTTATTCTTAGACATTTCAATTAATGCTCAGATTGTAATATTTCTGTTTTATAATGTCCTTATTTTTTATACATTACTAATTGTATTAGTTACTTTCCTTGATGCCATAACCAAAACCTGACAAAATGCAACTGAATTAAGTAGGAGTTTATTTTGGCTTACAGCTCAGAGCAGCGCAGCTCATCAGGGCAGAGAAAACATGCTCAACAGCTTGTGGTTGCAGAACAGGAAGCAGAGGCATTAGCCTTTAATAATCTGGTTCTTCCACTAGCTGGCTATATGGACAGCTAATTCCTGCATCTAAAGCTTCAGGGTTTAAATATATCAAGCTGTGTAGGACATTTTACATTAAAACCATAACAACAGCCAATTAAAAATATTCGATGTAGCCATTAAGAGTAATTGTAACTAGATAATTCTGTATTGCTAGAACTATGCATATGTATTTTCTTTCTTTGAGTGATGCTATATAGTATATCCTTTCTCTAAGATACACCTTCCACACTCATTAGGCAGAGGTCCTTCATGCAGTAGACAATATAGGCAGTTCATATCCTTCCTAATCCACGTCCACGTGAAATAACAACTGTCACTACTAGAGGCATTGCCTTTAAACTCTAAGATGAGCAATATCTCTGTATTAAAAAATACAGATGAATAGCAAAACACAAAAACAAAACAAAACAAAAAACCAACAAACTTTAAAAGAAGGGTTTCAAAACTGTATTACTTAGCTTGTCCATTGTATTCTTTGTGAGTGTGGCTTTGACTGTTTTGCCATTTTACTGTTCTTGTGATACTTTCTAAACACCCGGCAGACAGGCATTGTTCTTCATCTTCAATGAAAGGAATTTTTAGGTGAAATGACAGTACAGTTGCCACCTGAACATATTATGTGGTACATCAGACTTTTAGCTATGTGAGGTATTTATACACTTGGTTTTTTTTAAGGCCTTGTACAGAAATAACAGAGCACTCCTTGTTACAAGCTTAACATCACCCTTGATGAAGGTTTGCCAGAACCATTAGAGTAAGTAGTTTCCCAAATGTGAATTTCATGAAAGACTTTGAGTCAATAGTGAAACACTTACTTGTTTAATTTGTTTCACTAAAATCAGATTCATCTGTAGGAACTAGTGTGTTTTTCTTATAGTTGGTTATTAGTACAGCCAAATTCCATTGAGCACTGGGTACAATAGGTAAGAGTGAAATTTCAAAATTAGGTGCAACAATTTACTTAGTTTATCCCACTGTTGTTAGAGCATCTCACTTCTAAGCATGCTTTTTAAGGACCAAAGTAAAATTAAAAAGTTGCACATGCCTGTAACCTCAACAATACAGGGATTAGGAGGCAGGGCTGTCTCAAATGCTAGGACATCCTGGGCTATATAGAGAGACTTGGTTTGAAAAGCAACAAGACTCCATCCACCAACAAACCAAAAGTTGAGGTCAGAATAAATAAACAGGATTTCAATTTGTAAACATATAACATAGCTTACAGAAATGTAGAAAACCTTTTGCTAGTAACTGCATACTTTTCAATTAGTAAGAACATTTGAAAGCAAAACCTCTAACATAATCTATATAGTGAATAGAAGTTTTCATTTGAGCAGGTTTCCTGTTCTTCTTAAGAAACTAATCAAAATTATTAGATTCCAGTGGACTCCCCAAACTCCTCCAAACTGTACATATTTACCCAGTGCCTAAGATTCAGCTATGGTCTCTGGTGTTTACTTTCTATATGCCTCAGGCACACACATGTAATTTTGTGCTTCAAGGAGTTAGTGCTTCATAAAAACAGAGACAAATGGTTATAAAACACACACTAGTGCCCTTTGGAAGTAATTAAAAATATGGCCCTACCCTGTATTCATTTCTTTCCCTTTAGGCATTGCCCCCTTCGATATCCTATGTTCAGCTTCTTCTCTAATTCACAAAATAAATCTCATTAGTCTTTCTACTGTCTCCTAAGGAATCATATTCTTAAACATACAGAAATGTGCCAGGAATGATAGTAGTATGCTTCTAAGTCCATTTTAAATGAAATAACATTAGTAATAATAAACTTATGTGAATGTTGGTTTCAATTTCCAAAGTATACAAGACTGTTTTGTCTTGAAATCATGAGTTTTGATTGATTGTTTTCAGAGGACTCTTCAAAGTGAGAAATATAAACAATGCATTTTCATTAAACACAGTGAGACGTGTTTTTGATGAACACATTGTAATCTCATTATAACTACAATTTTAACTCTATCAGTCAAATTGTCCTTGACTCTAACAATTGCTAATCCAAATATCAAAATAAAAGTCTCTTTCTAAATTGTGTAGTGTGCAAAGATCATTTTAAATACATAATTAGTATGTTATTTAGAGGAATATTCAAGAAGACAAACTATGTCTTATATTGTTTTCAACAATGGCATACAACTTTAAAGATATGACTAGTGGCCATTTAAAATACATGCCATGTGAATGTACATGAACATGTAAGCATGTATGTATGTGAATCTGAATACAATTCTCCAGAAAGCATTTCCACTTAGTGGTCCCTTTTCTTGCAATACTAACTCTCCAAAAACAAATACATATTAAAGAAAACAAGTTTTTTTTAGAATTCTACATTTAAAAAAATTTTATTATTTTATCCTTGTTACATCTCAATGGTTATCCCATCCCTTGTATCCTCCCATTCTTACCTCCCTCCCATTTTCCTCTTATTCACCTCCCCTATGACTGTTCCTGAGGGAGATTTCCTCCCCCTGTATATGCTCATAGGGTATCAAGTCTCTTCTTGGTAACCTGCTGCCCTTCCTCTGAGTGCCACCAGGTCTCCCCCTCCAGGGGACATGGTCAAATATGAGGCACCAGAGTACATGAGAAAGTTATATCCCACTCTCCATTCTACTGTGGAGAATGTTCTGACCATTTGCTAGATCTAGGTAGGGGTTTAAAGTTTATGGCCTGTATTGTCCTTGGCTGGTGCCTTAGTTTGAGCAGGACCCCTGGGCCCAAATCTGCCTATCATAATGTTCTACTTGTAGGTTTCTAGGACCCTCTGGATCCTTCTCCTTTGCTATTCTTCCATGCTTCTCTCATCTAGAATCCCAATAGGATGTTCTCCCCTCTGTCCCAGTTTCCTGGTTAGTGAAGGCTTTCATGGGACATGCCCCTTGGGCTAGGATGCAGATATAAGTGAGTGCATTCTACACTTTTGATGCACACTAGAACTATGGTAATGTCTATGTCATATGTCACTAGGAAAAATTCACATTTCCTGAATAGTAATGTTATAGTTCATATGATATACATTATGTCTGGCATATTTAAAATGAGTCATGTTATGAAGTGCTACTACACACTGTGTTCTTAAATTTGTTTCCAAACCACTGCAAATGTAACCCTAACTTCTTAATACATGATTTAGAGGTTAACTCTCTAACACTTTCTTCAAATCCCTAGCTATTAAAGAATTGTATAATGCTCTTCAAATGTTTCAGCTAAGAAAATGTGCTCCTATTCAGTTATCTTATAAATGATATCATAAAGGATAAGTGACAACCACACTGAACTCATAAATACTAAATGAATTAGTAATAAAATAGCTACTAATACTATCTGAAATTAAAGACATAGCTTTTAATGAAAACAGTTTTTATCCTTGTCATTTTGCCCTTCAAATGCTCACTGTTATGTAATTCAAGTAAAAGAAAAGATCATTCTTGTGTCTCAGGGTTTAATACAAGATATTATACAATGGTATAATACAAGAATATAATCAGAAATATATACAGACACACAGTGTATTCCTGGTATACAACATTGAAGATGATGAATTTGGTGCAGTTGGCCAAGCATATTCAAGGGTTTAGTAAAGAAACTCTTGAGGAGACCCAGCTATTCCACTCCTTGGAATATACCCAGAAAATTCTCCACCACAGAACAAGGACATATGCTCAACCATGTTCATAGCAGCCTTATTCATAATAGCCAGAACCTGGAAACAGATTAAATGTCCCTCAGTTGAAGAATGGATCAAGAAACTGTGGTATGGGCTGGAGAGATGGCTCAGTGCTTAAGAGCACTGCCTGCTCTTCCAAAAGACCCGGGTTCAATTCCCAGCACCTACATGGCAGCTCATAACTCTCTGTAACTCCAAGATCTGACACTTTCACACCAGTGCGCATAAATTAAAATTAAAATAAAATATTAAAAAAAGAAACTGTGGTATATTTACACTATGGAGTACTACTCAGCTACTAAAAACAGGGAAATCCAGAAATTTGTGGACAAAGGGATGGAACTAGAAATGGTCATATTGAATGAGGTAACCCAGAAGCAGAAAGATTCACATGGTATATACTGACTTATAATTGGGCACTAGCCCAAAAGGCATGTCCCACGAAAGTCTTCACTTACCAGGAGATTTGGATAGATGTGAGGACATCCCACTGGGACTCTAAGTAAAATATAGGCGATGGGGAAATAGAAGGACACAGAGGATCCTAGAAATCTACAAGAAGAACACGTGGCTGGTGGATCGGGGTGCAGGGGGTCTGCTCAAACTATTGCACAAACCAAGGACAATAGAAGTAGTAAACATTGAACCCCTACTCAGATCTAGCCAGTGGACAGGACATTCTTCACAGTTATGTGGAGAGTGGCGACTGACACTGACATGAACTCTGGTGCCTCATATTTGACCACCTCCCCTTGGTGGGGAGGCCTGGTGGCACTCAAAGAAAGAATAAGCAGGCTACCAAGATGAGACTTGATACCCTATGACCATATAGTGGGGGAGGAGGTCACACTTGGTCATAGACCTAGGGGAGGGGAATAGGTTGAAAGCAGGAGGAAGGGAAGAATGGGAGGATACAAGTGATGGGATACCAATTGAGTTGTAATCTGAATAAATTAATAAAAACAAGAAAAAAAAGAAATTCTTGAGGGACAATCTCTTTAGTTTCTTTCAAAATACCCAGAAATGACTAATCTAGAAATAATATTTAGATATACAGTCTTTTATGTTGTTTATCAACTTATGGTTTAGACATTTCCTAAAAATTAGTAAATAGGGTTTTTTTTTAATAGAAAAATGTCCATCTGCCAAAAATTAGCTTTCAGAGAGTATAGTTAACATTACCAAATTATGATGCTTCACATCAATTCTTACATAAATATTTGGGCACTTCCTTAGTACTTGGTGCCATTCTATCATTCTAAGTACTATTTTTTTTGAGACAGGGTCTTATGTAGGCCTGTATGTCCTGGAATTTACTCTGTAGACCAACGTAGCCTCAGAAACACAGAGATTCTCTTGCCTCTTCCTCCTGAGTGCTAGGACTAAAGGTGTGCACCATCATGCTCAGCTAGGAACTAATTTTTATTTAAAACAACATCGGGATATTTTTATATTATAGATATTTTGAAATTCTGGTGTTATATAAAAAAGAGTAAAATATTTTTAACTCTTGTGCAGAAAAAAGATAATTTTCCAAACCTGGCTGACTGCCATAAAGTCTCTCAGTTACCCCAGTGGAGACAAGTAAATAGATTTGAAATGTCAAGGAAAGCTAAAGAAATGAAATTCCATGTTGTTCGATCTTGTATCCATTTTTATTTGAACTGTATTTGAACCTGCTTTTTCCTTTAAAAAAATTCTGGAGTCATGAATTGAAAATATTCTGGCTCAGCTTGTAGATGTAAAGAACTAAACTGAAAGAGGGTGTGTTGAAGATCCTGCAACAGTCCTACTGCGATTTTTGATTCAGAAAGAAAAATCCTGCTACATGTGATTCTTATAGATTCTTCTGTGTAGCCAGGCATGGTGGCACATGCCTTTAATCCCAGCACTCAGGGAAGAAGACTAGGTGGATCTCTGTGAGTTCAAGGCCAGCCTGGTCTACAAAGTGAGTCCAGGACAGTCCAGGCTACACAGAGAAACCCTGTCTCAAAAAACCAAAAACCAACCAACCAAATAAAAAACCAAAAAACCAAACAAAAAACGAACAGCCAAATAAAAACAAGAAAACTTCTGTAGGTGTCTGAGAAGGCAAATCATATTTGTTATTTTTAATAATGATACAACAGAGAAGCTTTATCTAAGTTGAATGTTTCCTTAATATTGCTAGTACCTTCTTCATTCTGGGGGTGATATTGAAGACAGTAGTGATGGCTTGACACTTTAAAAACTGTAATCAAGTTACAGTGATTACAATCACAGAGAAGGTCAGGCTACAGTGTTCTTAAAGTGGAAAGAGACATAGATGATTACTATTCCCTTCAGAGACATTCAGGCATATGAAGAAGAATACTGTCATCACATTATTTTGTAAATGAAAATTGCCATATTTCATAATTCTACTAATTTCTCTCTGGTAGTAATGTGTAAAAATACACATATGAAAAGGGCTCACATCTCTAAGACCAAGTTCACTGTGGTTTGGTCATATTTCCCATTCAAATCACTGTATGAATTGTAACATCTGACTAATTTAACTTGAATTATCATCAGGTAATAATAAGCACAAAAGTAGTCTCTGTTTATAATCAATTAAAATACATGAACAATCACCTAAAAGAAGAGAAAATGATAAGTCAAGTCTGAATTTTGCTCCGTGTTCTCTAAGCAGGAGAGAGTGAGACATTAGAAAAATGTCCTTGCACCCCTAATGTGATGTTTATTTGAAATCATTCTTACAAGGTTATTAGAGCTTCAATAAGTTTATCAGGAAAACTACTAACAAACACCAGGCTGGACTGAAGTACTTATTTTAAATCAGAAACAATTGGTGATTGGGTTGTAAAACAAATAGTGACATTTTAATGTTTTCAGTGTTCACCTGCTTTAGTTCATTTTATACAGATTGTACCTAGAATGGACACAGAAATCCTTCTGGTTCAGGCTCAACATAAGCCATTCCGAGTTTTCAGAAAATAATAGGAGCATTACAATAGTCATCATGCAATTCATATTCTAAGCAATTTGCTTTCCCATCTTGCCTAGACACCCTGCACTGGTTTCTATTATCCTTTAGTATCAATTCGTGCTGTTCCTATTATGGAAGCTGGTGCACATCTAACATTTTCATTTAGCATGGACCCCAATACATAAACACATTTGCCCCATCCATACAAGATGGTTGAAGATTTTTCTCAAGGCAAATGGAAACCCAGAGGGAAACTAGCCAACTTGTCAAAACACATTTTTTCCATGATGTAAAAATAGTCCATCCAAATAGGGTTTAGTTTATGAGGTAAAAAACAACTAGGCTGTCTTCCTTTATCAAAATGCCATAGTCCTGTGCCAAGTATACTCTTCTTACTTTTTGTTTGCTTCTTTCTTTGTTTGGTCTTTGCCACTTAGTGTATTTGAAGACAAAGTAAAAAGAGGAAGAATAGAAGCAAAAGAAGAGAGAGAAAAGGGAGCTGTGGAAGTAGCAACATTAACAAAGCATTTGCCTAGGATGCATAAAGCCTGAGCTTCATTTCCAGCAATGCATAAACGAGGCATGCTGGAACATTCTTGTAATTTTAGCAGTTCAGGAGGTTGACACAAGAGGATCAGAAGTTCATGGATCGATGCTTAGTTTCTTAGCAAATCCAAGGACAGCCTATGCTATGTGAGACCTTGTTTCAAACAAATAAGAAAAGAAGGGAGGAAAAGAGGGAGGAAGAAAGGAAAGAAAAGAAGGGATTGGGAAGGGACATAAATGAGTTTTTCAACTGATGTCTTCCTGGTACATATACTAGTTGATAATAACTTTTATGACTCATTTGGATAAAAGGATAAAAATGGTTAAGGTTGCTGATGCAACCAGTTAGAGGGCATTGACTATCCAAAGAGCTAAGAGTTTGCTTTCTCAGTACTAAGAGGATAAAGCTTTGGGAATCAGCTCTAAGTCTTTAATTATAGGTCATTTAGAAAGATACACACACACACACACACACACACATATGTTTTAAACGATGTCAGATGTGGTTATTTGGGTGAAATATACATGAAGAAAGTAGGAGAGACATGTTAAGAAGCACCTATCACTAGCTTAATAAATATAACCTTAAAAATATGAACCTGTTTTTCAATGCTTTATAATAATATCAATGATACAAAAATAGTTGATTAGAAACTATTCTAATCCAATGGGTATCTTCAATGAACAACTGTTATATTCATTTTGTGCATATGTCATATGATGTTCACAATGGAGCAATGCACTCAGAGAGCCTATGGTAATGATTGAGAGTCATCTAAGTTCAGGGTTTAAAGTTCAGATTCTTTACTCAAGAGATCATGTTATTTCTATCAAGCTGTGGGTTTGAAAATTTTTACACCAGGAGAAGAATTTATTTTCAACATCATATAATAAAACCAAGTTTATAAAACATGAAAATAGAGCTGGGATGTGTGAATGAGCACATGGCTAGAGGAATGAAAACAGATGGGGAGTTTCCAATTTCATCGTCAACCTCTCCTGTTTCTTGATGGAAATCCTTGGGAGTCTTAAAGCATCCTTTGGGAAATGGCTATGCTGTATCATGAAACTTAGTAATTCATACATACTTATGTATTAATTGCTGTCAATATGACAGGAAACAACACTATTTCTGTTTAATCACATCATGCCCCAAATTGCTGTTTACTTGAAAAGGTGTTCAAGAGAATAAGGACAAGACACCCCCAAATGAGAATGAGAAATAAAACTAGTCAGTCTTATATGTAAAGCATGCTCACATAAATAAAGTAGAGTTTTGCTTCTCATCATCATCCCTTCATTGCTTTATCACATGTCTGAAGAAAGAAAATGTTAAAAATGTAGAGCAATTCTGATTTTAATGATTGTTTAGCAGAAACATTTCACAGCAACAAAAATGAGGCCGGCCTTTCAGCGACTTGGAGCATGATTTATGTTCATACACAACTTGTCATCTTGAAAAAAGGAGCTGGAACAAACAGCTTTGATGACTTCTAAATTTGGACACTCAATGACTCATGTAAGTTTTCTTCTAAATCTTCTAACACCTTTTGAGTCCAATTCTGTTTCCTCCTTCATCAGCTCAAAGGCAGAAGAAATCACCCCTCCTATAGTACTAAAAGATATGTATGACAGGGTCTATTATTGAGGCTGGAAAAACAGACAAAATCACAGAAGGATAGGTGCTAATCTTTAACTCGTGGTATACAAATACTATGGCCTCCATTTAAAGTACGTTATCAGCACTCTCTTTACACTGCAAATTCCTAGCAGTTCAGAAGGTTGACACAAGAGGATCAGAAGTTCATGGATCAATGCTTGGTTTCTTAGCAAATTCAAGGACAGCCTACACTATGTGAGACCTTGTCTCAAACAAATAAGAAAAGAAGGGAGGGAAAGAGGAAGGAAGAAAGGAAAGAAAAGAAGGGATTGGAAAGGGACACTCACTCAACAGGACATAACTTCATGATATTGTACTTGGCTGTGATAAAGTTGCCTCACATCTTAATGTCATTAAAGAAAATACACTGTTAAATATTTTACTTTCATTTCTATGGCTACACTGGCAAGTCCTATTCCAGCCACACAGGTGCCTGAGATGTCATGCTGTTGAACTGGGGCTTGTGCTCATTCTATTGTGTATATATGCCCACATTACTTCCTCAAAACGACTTTGTAAAACAGTAACTTTAACTTTATGTTAACTTCGTGCTCCCATGTTACTTGATCACAGAATATAAAGAAAATTCTTGAAGCTAAGAAAGGTGGTTCATGAATGAAATCTTAGCTTGTGGAAGGCACGAGATTCTAAGTTCCAGAGGAGCCTGGGTTACAGAGTAAAACTCTATTTTAAAGAAAAATAACACCAACCAACAAACAAAAAAGATAATCTTTCCAAATTGTATGTAATAACATATACCCTAGCTGAATCTCACTTGATTTAGAATGACAGGATGTCATAAAAGAATATAATAAAGCAGGAAGAAAACGAGTTTAGACACTAAATGTTGAAAGCAAAGTGGCATGGTGTTAAAAAAGCATTGAAATAATATTTTTCAAACCATATTACATGAAAGTAGCATACTGTCCTTCATATTGGAAGATAGTCGCACATATCAATCAGTATTATGAGGGAAGCTTTATTACTTTTGTCATCAATATGGACAAATTTATGTACATACACACACACACACACACACACACAATCAGATATATGTTATTGTCCAGTGTCTGCTTGTGGCCATTGGTATGTAGCAAAAGAAACACTAACCCTAAATTAAGGATGAGGAAATCAACTGTAATATTGACTACCTCCAACAGTGCCTAATTTATAGCCTTGAGCTCACCATGATTTCAAACGATGTCAACTCTACTACAAATTGCTTCGGTCAGTAGTCTAGCTAATTTTTCTTGTTAGTTTCTGGTCACATCCAACTCATCTGTCCTACTCTTTTAATAAAATTATACCCATTCTACTTTCAAAAACAGAAAGACAAGAGATTGCAGCTTCCACTGATTGATGGTACTTAAATATCGCAAATTTCACATAATTTCAACTGATAAAGTTTGTAACTGGCCACTTTTTTGTCATTTTGTACTAACACTATTGTGATGTCAACCATTATATCTCTAGCCTGGATTATTCCAATAGGTTTTTTTTTCTGACCTTCTTCTATTATTCTCAGAGGGAGGCCTGAGAAAGCAGAGTATAGTAAGGCTTTCTTTTAAATTCTCTAGGCTATTCTTTAGGAACAGAATACATTTCTAACCTTTATCTTTCTCTTTCCTTTTCCCTTTCTACCCAGTAAGGTCATGGATGCTTACACAGTGACTTTCTTGTTATATAGAATAAAATTGGTAGAAGAAAAATAGGTTTAAGACTTTATGTTATCCTGGGTACTAAAAATGTCTCCTATGTTTTCTCAAACCAATAATTCCAACTCTCAAGGACTCAATCACATCTTTCATAAGAGGATATGACATCTACTACTTTGCACAACTTGTATTGAATGCTACCATTTATGAAAGTGGCTGAGAACTGAGCACCACGTAAGAATACCACTTTCTTCATAGACATTAGAAGAAAGTTGCCATAAAACACCTAGCAGCTAAAACCACAATGGGAAAATATATTCTTAAAATGATATTTCTAAACTTTTTTCTATAGCTGTGCTAAAAATGGAGGGTGGGGCATATTACTGGGGATTAAATCCTGGGTTCATGTCATGTTAGGCAAAGGCTATACCACTAAACTGTGTCCTCGGTTCTGAAACAAGACATTTTCAAAACTTAACTACAGTTCCTTTAGGTTCTGCTATGAAATGGTTACAGCTAATCAATGGAGTATCTACAGATACTACCTATGGAAAGTACTTCATTTGAGCATTGAGAGTGCATCAATGAAAACTGAGGATGAGAAAGAAAATAAGAGGCAAGCCACAGTGAAAGAAAACCACTGAATGAAACTCGGTGAGTATGGATTATACATGAGTCGTGAATCTTCTGGGCTGTACAGAAATGAATAGGAAATGGAGTACAGGAAGCAAAATGTAGTGGTGGGATTTGAGGATTAGAATAGCTTTGACACTTTCAATACAATAGACTGTAAAAGCACAGTGTAAGAAATCTTCTGATCTGTGAGGGAGTCAAGAGCCTTAGTCAAGTATAGGTTCAATAACAATGAAATACTGTTTCATTTAACCCTCTGAGTCATCTTGATGGCCATGAGTTTTTAAAAAAATAATTAATTTATTCATCTTACATTCTGATCACAGCCCCCTCCCTCTTCTCCTCCAGGTCCCACTTTCCCAGCCTATTCTCCCTTTCACCCTTCTCTTCTCCTCAGGAAAAGGGAGCACAACATAAGGAAGCTCGAGAACCACTGTTCTACTCAGACTTAATCTAAACCAGTGGAAGATTAGCAAATTAAAAAGAAAATCCCCAAGGGACAGCAGAACCAAATCAGTAAAAACATATTACTTGTATATCATATTTAACCATCATCTTCTTTAACCACCTGGTCATTTTATTTCAGAACAGAAAAGGTTTCCTTTTATGATATAAGGTAAGGCTGTTTTAAAGAAGTTAATTGGTTTGCCAAGCCAGACAAAAAGATTAAACTTGAAAAGCCCCTGGATATGCCAAGCTCTCTCTCTCTCTCTCTCTCTCTCTCTCTCTCTCTCTCTCTCTCTCTCTCTCTCTCTCTCTCTCTCTTTCTCTCTCTGAAAGAAATAAATGTTAGGTGATAGATGGACAGCAGGAATTAGCATAGCTTCTTTCGACCTTCAGAGTTGTTTCAAGGTTCAGACCTAGTGTTGCATAAGGAAATAATGTCTAGAGAGTATAGAGACAGGGCAACTACCCTCCACCTATACGTTGTTACCATATTTGGTAATGCTAAATCTCCTTATGCAGGTGTTCTTTTTTACACAGAGACCTATCATTACCCACTCAGGAAGAAATCCCACAGTGTGAATACATTTTACTCAATGAAACATTTATAAATCTTGGGCATACTGTATCCCTGAAACAAATTCAGCAGAAATATTCAGTGAAGCATAACTATTCCTATATTATGGGGATAAGGCTTTAGTGTCATATAACAAGATCATCTTGGTAATTAGACAGTGGCTTTTTAAAGTCAGCACCCTTATCGTGTGGTACTATCCTCAAACTTTATTTATATACCCAATAAGAAAGGATTCTTTAGACACTTGAGACCCTGGGGACCTGGTTTCAATGGAAAAATCCTGAATTTATCATGTACCACTCCATTCACAATTATCATCTACCCAAAATCCAATTAACTATAACAATTCACTGCTCCCTGGCTTTCCGATTTCCACACTTCTCATCCTCTTAAATGCCTCTTTGGTGTAGAAAGTCTTTCTTATCTCCGTCCTTACTTCAGATACAAAGCTGAAAGCCAGTTCCTTTGAGATAGAGGAGGATAAAGTTCCAAAGCAAGTGTTTATCTATAGCTTTCATGAGGCTAAGGTGGATAAATATTAAAAAAAAAAGACTCATGGGGAAATGGATTTCATACTGTGCTTCTTCAGAAATAAGGCAAAATCATAGCTACACATGGAAAATGATAGTAGAGTGTGTACGCATGTGGAGGAGGGGCAGTAAATAGACAACTGGGAAATAGAGAAGGGTTATTGCTTGCAGGATAGCTGGTAGTGCCTTAAAATTCTCAGGTACTGGTAACGCTGAATTACAGAGTGCCTACTATATATCAACATTCTACACAATAAAGATGTGCACATTATGATGAGATTTCTTCCTGAACAGGTAAACTGTCTCAGAGTGAAACAAAACAACACGAGAAGACTTAAGGTTGCCAAATGAGGTGACAACTTACAGTGGTGGAGATTAGCAGTCACATCTCTACAACCCCAGAAACAGAGACAGGAGAGAAACAGAGACAGGAGAGAGAGAGAGAGAGAGAGAGAGAGAGAGAGAGAGAGAGAGAGAGAGAGAGAGAGAGAGAGAGAGAGAGGAAAATTGGGGCAGACAGAGAGACACACAGGAAAAGGTTGAGATAGATATTGAGATTAAATAAAAATTAAGAGGAGGTTAGAGTTTTGTTGCCATTCTGCAATACCTGGTTTTATGCCTTCAATGATTCTATACCAGAATATTCTACATAAGTTACAACAGGGTCACCTCTTCACGGCCACCACCTTCATACATGCTATTCAATGATGTTCCACTTATTTTAAGACACATTTATTTTTCAATGGCCATAGAGAAACTTAAAAAAAAAAAAAAAGAAAGAAACAAACACTTAAGTATAGGGCTGTTAAAAGCAGCTCCAGGAGAGAAAATCATCATTTAGCACAAATAGCAAAACTGTCCTGGTGACAGCTCCCCTGCCTTTCTGACTATCCATTTTTGCTAGAGGTTTCAGCCTCAGATTTTAGAGTTTCTATGACAAGGGAGGCTTTGAAATTTCAGGTTTATAGGGCAATGGATTTCTAATGATGTTGGATGGTCTTCTCTCAGGAGTCTCAGACAAATTGTGAATTAGATCCCCACCATCCAAAACCCATTTGCCACATGTGCATTCTCACGGCTGCAATTTGTTCTCTATGTAAGTATGTATTGTTTTAACAACATATCTATTTTGTCACGACAGTGTATATACCTCAAAAATTCAAAACATATACAACTATGGATCGTTTCTTATATGGAAACAAAAAACGTACTAATACACTAAACATATAATTCTACTCTGTTGATAGCAAAATACTCATTTTACAACATGACAATGACAATAGTAGCATTCCAAATGCAAATCCTGAAAGGATAGCTTCACGTCAGTGTTCATATGCAAAGGTATGCTTTACTTTAAAAAAGGAAGCAGCTATAATAAACCCAAATCAGAGTAACAGCAGGGATCTTGCTATGAACAAACCCATCAAAATGGAATCAAACATCATGAGATGAACACCATCACAGAGATATGTGCAAGTGCTTTTCCCATGTGAGATTCTCTGCTACTTTCTTCTGAAAGTACAGAAGTAGGGGAACTGTTTCTAGCAGAGTATCTATCCAGGCAATTTTCAGTGTTATTTTCTTCTCAGTTATGGTTCACAGAAGATTTTTCATGTTGTAACATGAGCTTCTTTCATGATTATAGCTTCATGCAGTCATATCTTAAGGATGCTACCCTAATTAATCAAGCTCAGCCAGTTAGTTTCAGATTAATAACTCTCTTAAATACTTTTCACATATGTTATGCAACTTATGCAACAAAATAATGTTTATAAACTGACAGTGTTTGGACAGTATTTATGATCCATTGTTGTAACTAGATGACAGGATCTGAAAACCATATGCTATTTACTCATCAACATTTACTAACTTGGCAGAACACTAATGCAATTTATACCAAATCCTTAATATAAATTAGTCCATATTTTTTAAGTATTAGCTAAAAAACATTCTTTTTTTTTCTTTATACTGAACATTAAGGTAATATTGCCTGTGCAGTTTCTAAAGTTATCTTCTTGAATTTTTATTTTCACTAAACATTTCATTGAGGATTGCCTATAAGCAAGAACCTCTGTTTTTAAGGACTATAAGCATTTTAATGTTTTTGTTGAGCATTCATTTCACCTACACAGTCTACAGATAAAAATAAACAGCTTGACGCAAGGCATGGTGGCATGTACCTGTAATCCAGGAACTCACAGCGATTCGCCTGCCTGTGCCTCCCAAGTGTTGGGATTAAATACATGCGCCACCATGCCTGGCCACCCCATCCTTTCTTAATCTGCCTCAAAAATGTGAAAAAACAGTTCATGGGAAACAACCAGGAAATAAATATCCTTCCAAACTTGTGGAGTAAAGACAACCTCACACACAGAGAGCATATATGACAGTATCTTTGTAATAAATGTGAAAAAAGTAGCCTTAAGCCTGTACTTTGACAAATACATCTTCTGCTGAATTGTGTCATGACAAATTTTTAGACTTGTGAGTATACAAGTGAAATACGCAAACAAGACTTCTCAAATATTTTCATTTTTTTAGCAACAAAATTTTAAGTACCATTAGATAAGTATATTATATTTATCAAATAGTAGATTAATTTCCATATTAGAATTAAATTATAAGATTCCCCAGACTGCTCCTTATTATTACTAAGTATAGCATTAATAATGTCAGATATATCAAATCCCAATGTCTTTCCTCAGCAATCTAAAAAAAAAAAAAACACAAAATGAAACAAACAAAAAACAAACAAACAAAAAAAAAACAAACCCCCAATTCACTTATAAAATATTCATTATTTATTAAAACTAAAAGATTTTCCTAAAATTAGGAAGAATTCATGACAATTGAGAATCAGGAATAGGTCTTAATTTCCACACTAACAACTATACCAAACCCCATCATTATAATATTGTTTATCTTAATAATTTTTCTATACAAATCACTAGAGCATTAGCAATTTTCCCTTATTCTCTGCTTCAGTACAACACAAAGAAAGAAAAAAGTCAGCAAATGACAAATCAACAATGAAATAAACTGGCAGAGCTGTCTGGGGAATTTGATACTTTCATATACTAGCTCACTTTGGACACCAGTGATATTTTCATGAATAAAAATCTACAGGAATAGCATTCCATAGTGCATATGTACCACAGTTTCTTTATCCATTCTTCTACTGAAGGACACTTAGGCTGTTTCCATGTTCTGGCTATTATGAATAAGGCTGCTATGAACATGGCTGAGCAAATTTTCTTGATGAGAGAAGCATGGGAGAGTGGCAAGGTAGAGGGATCCAGAGGGTCCTAGAGGCCTACAGGTAGAACATTGTGATGGGCGGATTTGGGCACAGGGGTCCCACTCGAGCTAGGGCACCAGCCAAGGACAATAAAGGCAGTGAACTTTAGGCCCCTACCCAGATCTAGCCAATGGTCAGAACATCCTCCACAGTTGAGTGGAGAGTGGGATATGACTTTCTCACATACTCTGGTGCCTCACCTTTCACCATGTCCCCTGGAGGGGGAGGTAATCTCCCTCAGGAACAGTCATAGGGGAGGGGAATAAGGGGAAAATGGGAGGGAGGGAAGAATGGGAGGATACAAGGGATGGGATAACCATTGAGATGTAACAAGAATAAATTAATAAAAAAAATTCTACTTCCAAAAAAAATCTACAGGAAAATTGACAAATGCATATTACCCTCAGATGGTTAGAATGTTTGTTCTATATAAATCTACATTATACAAGAAAGAAAACACAGTGTGTTAGGTCAACATCCATGATTTCAATCTGTCCAGTGTTGCTATATTGTTTTTCACCCTTATAATGGAGCAATTCCACAATAAAGATTTTTATATAAGCTGCTAAATGCAGGTCACAATTTTGATGTGCTCTTTATGAAAATTATTTCCCACTCGTGATTCTTACCATTCTGTTTCCTTGTATTATTTGTTGCTTTTGTAATTTCTATATATCAGAACTGGTTATCTTATGGTGCTAATGAGGATAAGGTCATGAGTCTGATTCTTATATGAGCCAGTTAGTTTTCTACAAAGAAAAATTAACTATGTCCAATAACTTTTAAAGCCAGGCACTTCAATTGCAGCCAGCAAGGATACAAATTTATATCAATGGCAAGGCCAAAAACCCCAAAGGGGCTCTGGAAAACACCTAAAAACAGTTGTGATAGCAGCAACTTCTTACTTGAGGACATTCTTCTTCATGTTCAGAAGAAGAGTACTGTTTCTAATGAGTTCACACAATGAATTGGGAGATTAGAGTAGAACATCATAATCATGCAAATTATACATTACAACATTTTCAGAATATACTAATAACACATGCTTACATGTGAAGGGATTTTATGCTTCTAGAGGGGCAAGAAGTAATATATACATATGATGGCAATTACATGCTCCAATTATATATGTACATAGGATAATATATAATATAGATAATTATAAAAAGTTACACATAAATAAGAGCATAAAACTAACAATTTCAGGGATAGCTGAATCAATGTATAACAACAAAAGTATTTCAGAAAGTAATTAGGCTTGCACAGAGCACGGTCTAAATGATTGTTAATAGGGAAATTCCTATGTAGGCTTAATAAGCTTGGATCCACTGCATGTTTATTTTGATTTTGCTTTTTTTCTGTTTGGTGTGGGTGGTTAGGAAAAATCTAAATGTGTCATGCTGAGATTTGTCTCAGGATAGTAGAGAAATGGAATGGTAGG
Source organism: Acomys minous (assembly GCF_964271855.1). NCBI lineage: Eukaryota > Metazoa > Chordata > Mammalia > Rodentia > Muridae > Acomys > Acomys minous. The sequence continues at coordinate 54,430,801 of NC_140488.1, forward strand.
AAGAAGAGTGTGGAGAAAATGTTTAGATGATGACAATTAAGAAATAAAGAGAGCCTGGTATGGTGGCAAATACCATTAATCTAAACATTTAGCACTTGGGAGGCAGAGACAAAAGGTTTTCTGAGTTCAGCGGCAGCCTGATCTACTTTGTGAGTTCCAGGACAGCCAGGATTATATAGAGGATCCCTATTACAAAATAACAAGAAATAAAGAGAGCGTATATAAAAAGAAAACAGTGATAATATGGATACCAAGCTATTATAAAAATATTAATTAATTTAATGCAAAGATTAGAGTCTATTATAAAACAAGATTATGTGGTCTTGAATCCTAGTTCCTTTCATTAACTGTCTTTGACTTCCGACAGTTATTTAATTTCCCTCTAAATCCACAGATCCAACTGGAAAATGGAGATCACAATAACCATAGCTAACAGGATAGCTATGAGAATGATAGCCTATCATATGCTTACTGCTAAACAAATGATGATGTCATCACCATAATAACAGTTAATGTTGAATGTGGAAATACACAGAAGCAGCAAATAACCACCAGTAAGAGAAACTACACAACTAAGAAGAGTAGTGGTAAGATTAAAAGAACTGGATTTTAGAAGACCAGTGATTTTATTATTAAAACACTGAGTTTTGGGAACTTGATAAATGTTGGGGGTGGTGAGTGTGTATTCATGAGTGTGTCTGTGTGTATCCATACAGTTAATAGTTGCAAAATCTGACATGTGAAGAGTAAACAACAACAAAACCCAGGGAGATATAAACATAATAGTCCTCTGGGTTGAAAGATTGAAGTTATGACATTGACAAAGACAGTCAAGGGAAATAAATAAAGAAAGGAAAGAAGGAAATTTCTGAAGTAGATGAAGTAATTCATATCAAAGGACAAGAGCAACTACATTAATGGAATAAATAAAAGTCTAATGTCTTGTACTTGAAACTCCATAAATATCATTTGAAATTTTGCTAAATTATAAAAACTACTCTGTTTTACAATGCAACAGTATGGCCTACATATTTTTGAGAAAAATATAATGATAATAATAAATAAGAAATAGCTTCAAGGTTCAATAGAGTATGTTATATCAATTGTTATGTTAAGTTCTACAGAACTTTTTTCATGTGGTTGGTTGACATCCCTGTAATTATCTACAGAAAATAAAATAAGTAAAATGAGAAAAAACCACAAATAACTCAAATGAAAAATGCAGTTTTTAAATATGTAGAAACAATGTCCAATAAAATAAATATATTAGAAAATGTTATTCACTTTGTTTGTGCCTCTACTTTTCCATCCATAAATTAAGATCCATATGCAAGAATATTTCTGCATTATTTTAAGGGTGTGCATCCGTGGGGTTCTAAAAATGAGGTCCTCAATGCATTCTGAAAAGGATGATTGTGTTCCAGAGGTACACAGAAATCTTCACCGAGATCATCCAAGCTGGCATCAATCACAGTGTCTGATCTGCAGAACAGCAGTGACTGCACAGCCACCAAAGGACCATACTGAGAGCTCTAAAACACAGTGCTGGTGTTTCCCAGAAAGAAGGAAATCCTGTCATGTGGATGGTCCATACCCTCCAGCCACAGGACCATGGGACCATGCTCTGTTGAACTCCCAGTGGCCCCAGGCTGCTTTTCAGGTTGCTGCCCTGGGCAGTGTGGGCCAAGGAGATGGCATTGTAGGAGGGGGTGCTGTTCAAGTTGAGCCCCAGTGAGGACTGCACCGCCCACACCACAGGCCTCACAGACTTCCTTTCATGGGCAGAAGCCATGCTCAGTGTCGAGAGCTGGATCATGCAGAAGTGGGTACTAGGGGCAGCACCAAGGCGGGGGCCCATGGTGGATGGAGCACATGATGGAACCAGAGACTTGGGAGGTGAGAATCAACAGAGGCACAAGTTTCCCTCGACAAGAAGATGAGCTGGGCCAAAAATCAATGGTTTCTGCGAGCTACTAAACTTTGAGGGCTTCCACTTGTCACCTGCTTGATGGCCCACAAGATCCAGTACCCACAGGAGTAGGAGGCCATCCAGGCCTTGATGGCCAGCAACAATCTGGCAAATTGAATGGGAGCAGGAGAGTTGCCCTGAGGACATGGAACCAGGAGAGCTGACCCTGAGGACACAAGAACAAGAGAGCTGGCCCTGAGGATGAAGAGAGCAGGAGAGCCAGCCCTGTCAAGATGACATGGGAGCAGGAGAGCATACCGTGCCCTGAGGACATGGAAACTAGAGAGAGGGCTCTGCCCTGAGGACAAGGGAGCAGGCTCTGATCAAGGGCTCTGAGTGGACCTCACCCCAACATCTACCCCGTGTATGACCTGCTGGAGCACATGAAGGGACCAGACCAGCAGATTCAAAGATTAAGAATCTCCTTGACACAGGGCAACAACAGGATATCTGACAGTAGTCCCAGTGAGGATCCCTAGCGATAGTGTAGGCCTCAAACCAGACCTACGACTCGTAGCAATGAACATTTGAAAGTAAACATATGTGGACAAAAGGCTAGACTGTGTGATATACTATAGCTTCTGTGACAAGATTTTTTGTTTGCCTGTTTGTTTTATTTTACTGGAGGGAGGGGAGGGATTTTGGTGCATGACATATAAATCATAGACATTTAATAAAAGCAAAAAATTAAAAATAAGAATACTTATGTGTAAAAAACTAAGGCTTGTCTATGACTTAAAAGTTGTTTTAAGTTGATAATGACAAGACATGACAGATATTGATTTACATTCAGAATTTTAGACGTATCAAGATAAGAAAGATGTTTACTTCAAGGCTGCCAAATACAAATAGCCAAAACCACCAAGAAAGTAACATTTATATAATTCCTGATTGTTTCATGGTTCTTCTTGTTGTAGGTAGTTTATTTTATTTATGTGCAATAATATAAATGTATGTATAAAATATTTAATAAAAATTTTATAAAAAAGTTAAAATCCAGTATTGACAATGAGGAGTGGGTGGCATGTGACAAACATAAACTGTCAACCTACTCAGGATAAGAAAGGAGAGTCCATTCGGGTAAAGGGGTAGCCAGGGGACTCTAGATTGGAACTGGCCATTGTGTTATACTAAATAACTTCCTAATCTGTTTATATATAATCTCCTCTATTCAATATTTGTTCTCATTTATTATAATTTTAATTTATATAGCTTTAACATACTATTATTATAAGAAGAGGAAGGCAGCTTTGAAATTCAAATAACATTTTCTACAGTAGCCACACAGAACTGTAATCACCATTTGTGTACAAATTACAAACAAACTCAGAAAGACAAGAGAATAAAGAAAGCCAGAATCCAAGACTATTAAAAGAATGTTGTTTTCCCCTAGAGTATAATTAAGCCCAACTCTTTAAATTACAGGATAATAAACACCTATATCAACCCAAACATATTAATTCTATAAAAATAATCAAATAATTATAAAGCAAGTATTCCCCAAATTTAGGTGTTATATCTACTATGAAAGCATAATTCTTCAAATATCTAAAGCTCTAGTCTTGATGCAAAAAAAAGACAGTTAGAAAAATTAAAAACAAAAGAGAATTAAAACAAAAATTATTAGAGGCGATCAGAAAAGAATGTAGAAATATGAAAGATATTGAATTAACATCAGGGTCTTATTATCAAGTTCGTAGTTGGAATTATAAAATCTTTAAGACTAAACTTCTTGGCCAAAGTCCTTCATAGGTTCACACATCTCTTTACATTTTTTCTCTATCATTTAAGTAGACTCTTATCTGGCCTGTTAATAAACTTGAATGAGTATATCTGGGATAGCACTGCTTACAGATTTAAGGACTATTTTTCCACATACATTTGCAAATGCTTAATTTTCTAAGTAATGCTTTATGTATTATTTTAAAATGTATTTACAGCATCAAAATTTAACATAAAAAACTAAATTTTATGATAACAACTGTAGATATTGTCTTGCATGAGATGAATTGGAAAAGCTAGCTAGGTGAAAAAAAATCCCACAATGTTATAGAAAGACTGGTGAGAACCTAGTATGACTTCAAGTTCTTTAGCAGAAAAAAAATGAGTGATTCATGTAACATATTTTTAGGACTTGTCCTGAAGAAAACAAACATGTCTCCACACAAGAAGTTTCTGGTTTCTGACATTTATTTAAAAACACACATGTGAATCTCATATGAGTGGTGTTGACAACAAAATAGACAATGTCTTCAACTACAATTTACTAAAGTCTCTTGAAATACTGCACATATTGCTGATTTTAAACATACTTCTACAAGTTGTTGTTAATGATTAAGCAAAAACTATTAGTAGACAAGACATGTACCTGTCTGAAAGGCTGATTTAATTGTGCAGTTATTATTAATTGTATAGTGTCTGGAAAGGCACTTAACTGTCTTTTTCTATAGACCATGGATCAGAATATATATTTGCTTGCTCAAGCTATTTATATTACTCTTGTTATCACTACCATTGTGACAGGTAACCTTATAGAAACAAATGTGGGGTTATTTCCTGGGGAAAGTACATTTCATCTGCTCTTGGCATTATAACCCTTCCATGTTATAGTACTACCAATGATGTCCTCATTGTTAAGATCTTGTTTTGGCAGCCATATTGATATACACAGAGAGGTAAGATTGTATGGACTGAAAAAGCTATATTTATGTATTTAAAATATATATAAATATAGATACACATAATGCATAATATATATGCACACACATAAACACAATGACAAGTGTGTATGACAAAAATTTTAAAAACGCTATGAATTTGAGAGCAAGGGGGTGATGCATGGTAGTGGCTGGTGGAAGAAAAGGGAAGGGGGAATGATGTAATTATATTATAATTTTGAAAAGTATTATAAACATATGTTAAAAATAAGCATATGGGTACACTCTGTTTCCTAAAAGTAATTGTTAGGACTTTGCCTCTATACCAACAATTCTAATTTTTCATCATGTGCTCATAATAGGCCCTGGTCATCTTTGGAATATAGTTAAAACCTAAGACTGTAGATATAAGCTACTTATTAAACAGAGGGCTTCATGTTTCATGCTTGATGTAGCAATTTTTTCTATTGTTTGTTTCTTGTCCTCCCTCCTTTTTGAGACAGCATATTTCTATTTCACTTAGGCTAGCATCAAATTCATGACTGTAATTCCATATCCTTGTAAGTGCTGTGTTTTCAGGTATGTACCACTATTGCTGTCTTGAAATTCCTAAGTACTTTTTAAGAAGGACCTCACATATACTGGCCTCACAAAATATGTAGCTAATCTGGATGAAATCTCTTGACATACAATCCAAAATCCTTTATCATATGACCTCTGCTTACCTCCTTAACATCTATGTTCTCTCTGAGCCTCTTCTAAGGATTTATCAAACTAAAAGAACAGCTCCTTACATATGTACATCCTGTGATTGTTTAGTCTCTTTTGCCTTAGTACAAAGCCCCCCCACTTTATTTGCCTTATATAAGCTAAAGTAAATGAATCTTAAAAAAAAAAAAAAAAACTTCAAATACAGTCTCATCTCCAGAATCTTGAGGCATGTTGTGATGGCACTTGAAACAAATAAAAATTACTAAGTTATGATAACCTTAATATGTTACAGCTTTTCTGCCATTAACAAATATGGATATAAAGTAGGTTTATATGTATATGCATTATGTATATGACTCTCAAGCAAAGAGAGGTTGAGTAAAAAATCAGAAGATTGTTCTCATTGCTTCCACCTGCCATTGAGGCAATTACTGAGTCAAAAGTCAGTAACTTCTACTATGGTTCTCTGAACTCCAAATTTCAGATTTCATCAGTTTCAGATGGTACCTAGGTATCAATATGTTTTAAAAGTCCTCAGGTGATAACCTGTTTGTAAGGTTGAGGTACGAGAACATCAAAGAACAATAAGTTACATGAGATATAGCCCCTTAATGTGTTAAAGTATAAATAAGCCTATTAAATGAACAATGTAAATGAAGAAATAAAGAGACTACTGTTAAGTAAAATCAAACAGAAAGGATTATAGGCATTATAACATATTTGTGATTCATTTTGAACATTCCTGGGAAGACTAACAATGTCCATATATATTCAAAATCAAGCAATGTAAAACTACCATTTGAACACCTGATACTACAGAAAAAAATTGTTAAATGAATATAGATTTGTTTTCACATGACCTGTTCAGATTTCTTTCTTAGCACGACTATACAGACCACAATTCTTCGGATCAAAATACAGTATGTTTACCTGCAAAACACATAGTAACACCCTAAAAAGATTGGCACGCTCTCCAATTATCTACGAAAAAATTACAATAAAGTACATGAGTTAACAAAGAAGAATAAAGAATAAAGTTATTGCAAGAGAAGTGCTATTCACAATAAAATTTTAAATGGGAAACCTGCAGCAAATGACATGTTAAATGCATGACTTGCTAAGTAACCCAGAATACCTGCAGCTTGGAGCTATCTGATAAACTGGACAAACTCCTTCACTATCTTAGTCTCATTTTAAGAAGCATACACAGGTATTTATCATATTATCTGCTTCTATGCATATTCAATATCTTACATGATAATCAAATGAAAATCATTTAAATCACGGTGGGTTAAAGGGGAGAGAATATTTTCCTCTTTGTTTTTACCCTTTTCCTTATAGGCATGGTATTTAATGGCAACAACAGGCCACTGTTATAGGGCTGATGAAGATTATAGACATTGCAACCGTGCTCCAGTATTATAGTTTAGACACATGGCTTAAAGACTGATTTCCCAGCTAATCCTACTTAAAATCACTGTGCATGACTTAAACAGGCCTGTCTCTTGCTCTGGCACTTTGTCATTGCCTGGATGACAAACAAATGTTTATCTTTCCTCTGAAAAATTAAGCTCTAAATTCTACTCTATGGCATTGTGATCTGGTGCCCGTATTTTTGTCCTGTTCAAAAAGAACATCTGAAGTGTGTGGCTATTCCACCTAGGGCTCTAAAAGTAGGACAAGCTGAAAGTGACAAACCAAGGGGAGGAATTATCTTAAGGGAACTATGGGGGAAGCTCTCAAATTGGAGGCCAGAAGAGAGCAGTAGATCCCCTGGGACTGGTGTTATAGACATTTGTGACCTGGGAATCAGACCTGCGTTCTCTGAAAGAGCAACACATGCTCTTAACTGCTGAGCCACCAGCCCTATACTTTCCATTTTAAATATGTCACAGTAGCATGCAAGAGGTTAGCATTCTGCTGTCTGCACTGAGATTGTGTTTATAAATGGAAAACATACCATGCTGTCATTTAGTCAGCATATATTGGAAAGGCCATCATGGTCATTAGCATACTTTGCTGTGAGTTAGTAAAGAAATGTTGTGGTGGAAATGTCAAAATTGGCCAACTGGGACCAGGCCTGCATTTGAACACAAATGTATGGAAATGGGAATAAAGTGATAACATGTTCCTGTGTAGGGAGCAATTTATCGTTGACACTCGTTAACTACTTGAGAAGGTGTAAGAGGTTTGCAGTTCAGATACAACTCAGTAAGATTACTAGCTCCAAAAAAAAAAAAACAAAAAACAAAAAACAAAAAACTATTGAGTTTTTATAAACTGACATTTCAAAAGTGTAAGAATCATAGTTATCTCATAGGCTAATATTACCATCAGGAGGGTAGAGGCTATTCAAATAGTTTTAGTAGTGATTATGAGTTATAAACAAATACTTCCCTACCATGAATTAGATAGGCAGAATGACGGATGTTGGAGAGCTGTAAATTTGTACTATTTCTGACTCAGCAACCAACTGTCTATTTGACCACATGCAAATTGCATAACTGGCTGAGGAATAGTGGAATGGGTCAGAAAAGCATTTGTCAACATCAGTGTACAAATATCTTTCACTTTAAAGCCTAACTCTGACATTATGTTATGAAATCCTACTATCTCCGCAGTTAAAACATTAAGAAATGTGATAAATTAAAATATGATGTTTTCTATGTTCTTCATGATCCAAGTCATAAAATTTTTGTTATGTATCACAGAAAATGCTATTGTTGGTAAGATGGAAAACACACACACACACCACAGTCAAAACTAATAACATAAGTTAACTCAGAGAACTTCCACTATCATATTTAAATTATTTCTTACTTCATTTGACATCACACCATACTACTGGCTAAAGTTGCTAAAAAACAAAAACATAAATTACTACTTTCAAGAGGACAATAACAGGAAAGAATTAGGAATGCAGTCAGTAAAAGAATATACTTTTCTTAATTCAATTGGCCTGTTATTTGGATATATTCTTTCAAAACTGCACTGAAAGTGGTTACTGGGAATTACACTGTAGCACTTTTGGGTGTGATTCAGTTGTAGTTCTGAAGAAACAGGCACATTAAGACAAAATACAGGTGCCTTCTGTTGCATAAAAACCCGGGAGACTTCTAGTTTATCGTTGAACTCTGAGGGTATAATTTGACAAATTAGTTTTCCTATTCCCTAAGCTTTACAACTGAGTTCTTAATCAGTAAATAAAAATTTCATACCCCATCATCATTTTGTTTGCTTTCTTAAAAGCAACATCCCGATGTGGGCTTTAAATCAAGAGACTTTCCCTTTCGTCAGAGTTAACAGAAGGAAAGGGCAGCCGTTTCAGCTAGTGTACACGATTGCTGCACATAGTTACTATTAATGCAGTATTTACCTTTTGTGGATATAGATTATGGGAAGGAGCTTTGCGTTATACCTTTTTCCTACAGACTTTGATGAACTCTGATGCAAATGTCAATACTATGAGCTGTCTTTACACAGTAGCCATTCTCATACATCTTCTAACAGATTCCACCATTTATAGAAAATACACTAAAGAAATCAGAAAGCTTCAAGGCAAATATATTAATTTCCATACATTTAAAGAAGTCCTTGAAAAAGGGACCATGAAGCCCTGTTCAATCATGAATAAGTATGAACAGAGCAAACAATAAAGGTTATTAAAAATCAAATTCTAAAGGACTTGTTCTAGATGAATTATGCTATTCCAAAGATGTATTTACAAATAAAAATGTATCACTTTTCAAGAAATACTTTACATTTCTCATGTGTATCTCAAAAGCAGTATTAAATATAAAACAAAGCTGAGGAGGCATAAGGCATTTTACTCTCAGAATTAGGTTTAAGAGAATACATCATCAAAGAGAAAGTAGAAAATATTTCAGTTTAGGAAGAACTTATACAAAGTCAAAAGACATTTTTCTATTGCACTTTATGTTTTCCAATACTGAATGCACACCTGCAAAATAGTCTTTACTGAGCTTAGATTACTGGTCGCTGAAAGCTATACAAAGAGATCTGGTGGTTTTAATTTTATTCATCATGTCTCTAGCTCAGGGACCTGGGGAAATACAGAGAAGTGTGCTGCATATTTATAAGGCCTCTGGGACCTTAACAGGCCTCCAAATGCCTTGTTTGTTGCAATCTGCTTGTCAAACTATTAAAGAAGTAAAATCCACACTCTATCCCCTATTGCATATGCAGATTTTCTCAGTTAATTAAATCAAAACTATAAGATTGCAAGGAGAACTGATGAAAATCTAGTGTCTCTCCAACTTCTCCAACACCTAGAAGATAAAATATTTCCAGACATACATTGAGGAAAAAAAAAACTATTGTGTTGAAAAATATGTTAACCTTGATTAATTACTAAAACTGTTCATTAAAAACTTCAGATTTAGCAGGCCTGCTATTAAAAGTATTTTCTTGTCATTCCTTGATTATAGCTACTGTAATATAATTCTAATTTGCTATAGACTTATTCACCTCCTCGATCTTAGAGGTTAAACACTAAAAAGGTCTGAGTTATTCTCTTTTAATATGATATTTGAGTTAAAACATGTATTCCAGTATTTTATACTTAGTTAAGTATCAGTATGAGAAAAATATATATGTCTGTGGTTATGTCTCTGAACACAATTATAATGTAGACAATCAGATACCGGAAGCCCCAGTAACTGCATCCAAGTCAAGGAGAAGGCTGACTCGCTGACCTCTCTTCTTCCTGTAGACTTAAGCCCCAGGAGATGTCTTTGTAGCAATTCTGCCACCTGACTAGAAATAGTGGTGGTAGTTTGAGAAGGAAATTCTTTTACTATCTATCAGTAGACCCATTCTTCTCGTGCTGGACAGAAAGAAATATCATTTGAATCTGGTATACTATATGAGAACAATCACATCAGTGGTAAGGAAAAAGGTTATAAATTATTAGTCTTTAGAAATTCAGATAACCATGTATTTTAGAAATAAGGCTGAGTGGACATTCACTATGCACTCAAAGTTCAAATAAACCAGAAAATGCAGCTCTCCTCACTCTATACTTCTTGTTTCTCAGCTAAGATTACATAATCAATGAATAGCACATAAGAAAGGCAAGTTTTTACGTTGAAAACCAAAGTCACACAGGTTGAAAAAATTATGGAACAGGCACCAAGCTTTCTGTGGGTTGCATTACAACTGCTCTTTTGGTCAGCTGTGACTGCTTCTCCATCCGTGCCTATTGTTTTAGATTTATTTACTGCACCAGCAGTCATAAATTATACTCTTTTTCCTATACTATCTGGAAACTCTGGTGTCATGGTTTGGGTTACTTTTGATTACATGGTCTTATTCTCAGCTACTGCCAAGCATGTTGTATCTTGAATTATTAAAAAAACCTTTTTCTGTAAGCTCACTTATTTGTGATCATCCAGTTCATGCCATATGTGTTTATTTTACCAACACATAGCTCAATAAAAATTTGGAAGTGTTCTTTCTGAAAAAAAAAAGATTATGGGACAAAATGTAAACTAACAGTAGAAATTAGACTTCTAGTACAAATAATGCCAAGAATTTGCTGCACAGTTTCACTTAGTCCAGTTCGTTTCCACTTTGTTTTCTTTTCTAAAACCAAGGAATCATATTTCAGAGGTTAGAGACACCATGGAAGCCATTTGTACCTCTCTTCACTGTGTAAAGGAAGAGGCCAAAGTCAAGAGAGAACTAAGTACACTCAGTAAACTACAGAGCACAGATAGAATTTCGTATGCTTAAAAGCTCATTGCGTTAATAAAAGGAAATAGGCAACATGGTGAAAGTCTTGTTAGAACCTAGTTTTGTGGAGTCAGGAAAAATGAACTCAGTGGTGCAGTGAGTGAGTCAATTCTTGAAGACAATGCCCACTACCCATTGTTTTCCCTCTAAATGTGAAGCTGTTGTATGATAGGTGATGTGGAATGATGGGGGTTAGGTCTGCAACAGCTGGGATTGAGGAGAAGTGACCTGGGTGGGCTTGGTGTTGCATCAATATAACCTTTGGCATACTGGTATAGTGAGGATCTATTTAATAAAACCTCAAGGGCAGCCAGGCTGTGACACAAGCCATCATAATTAGTTATTGAGAAGGATGAGGCAGAAGGCCAACTCCAAACATTTCGTAAGACAAATAAGGGAGGTGAGACTATTAGAAATGTAGCTCAATAGAGTTCTTGCATACATGTGTGGTACCTAGGCCTGAAACACCACTTCTGGGGGTTTGGGGATAACTGATGAAGTCTTTGTTACACCAGCAAGAAAGCAAATAACAAAAATCGTAGTGTTTGACTCAGGGCTATCCGTTAAAAGGGTATATTAAATCATATATTTGAAAATACCAGAGTATTTCGAATGCTCACAAAATTAATAAAGATTGGGAAAAAATATAAGCTACTAAGCCTCAAAAAAGACATGGTGGGAGGAGAGTCAATGACACACTTTCTAGTTAGTTTCAACAGACAATTATACATACCCCAGCTTATCTGAAAGAGTGACAATTGGAGTGTTTGTTTGGATCAGACTAGCATAGGAGCATGTCAATGAGTCATTTTCTTCATTGGTAACTGATGTAGGAGGGCCCAGCCCACTGTGGCCAGTACCATCTCTGGGTGGTATAAGAAAGCTAACTAAGCAGAAGGTAGGAAGCCAGTTAGTAAGCAGCATTCCTCTGGGGTTTACACTTCAAGCTCCTGTAGTAATGGATTGTAATCTAAAACTCTTTCCTCTCCATGTTGGTTTTGGTCAGAGTTTTATCAAAGCAAACAGAGCACAAACTAGAACAGGTGAATTGGAAAATATTCCATATTGTATGATTTCATCGATGTGACCTTCTTAAAAAGGCAAACTCTGGGCACAGTAAAATAATCAGCAGTGGGACTGAGTAGTAGAGAGCATATCTAACATGCCCAAGACTCTGGATTTGGTCATCCGACTCTGAAAAAGCACATCCAAACAAAATAAAATATCACAGCTACCAAAGACTCCAGGGACCACAACAGCAATCTATTGAATGTACAACACAAGTAATGAATTGTAATGTAAACCTAATGCAAGGTACACATGTCCTCATTCATTCTAGTGATAAGTTTACTTGTCAAGATTTCTTTTATGGTCTTTCATGCAATTTTCATATAACATTGACATTGAAAGAGAAACAGTATTTAGATTCCCTGAGAAGAGAATAGAGCTTGACAGAACTCTGAGCACTATCTAGTTCAACTTCATCTTTACAGATGAGGAATCAGAACTAGGGTACAAATAGTTTTTCAAATTGACCATTGTTGTGAGGTCAGAATTTGAATCTCTATCTCTCTGGAAACTTAAAAACCTATAACACACACACACACACACACACACACACACACACACACACACACACAAACAAACAAACAAAACAAAACAAAAAACCCTCACTCAAAGAAATAGTTCTGTACAATCAAAGACTGTAATTTAAGTACTTGCTAGTTTCATTTCAGTTTTTCTACCTTTAACACTTTCAACATCTGCTCTTCTAAACTGTTCTTTTCTCTGGAATACACAAAGAACACCTTAATTTTTTCCAGGAATATATTCTCACATAAAAAGTTATTATATAATTAACACATTCATATCCAAACTACTTTATATCATACTTAATTATGACCAATGGCATTTCCCATTTGTCACAGAGTTAAGCAATGGCCTGTTGAGGTCATAACCACTATGTTTCATCTTGCATTATGAGATATAGCAACTAGCAAAGACTGCCTAGCTAAAATGCTGTTTTAAGACTCTTGAGGCTCCTCTTATAGTAGAAAGTGTTGGGGTGGGCCACAAATATTGTATTTTCTGGCTAAGCAAAAGTACGGTAATTGTTATTGAAGCTGACAAGGCCCAGCTAGTAGGGTGTGTCAATGCCACTTCCTGACATGCCTTTAAAAATAAGGCAAGCTGCTCTGGAGCATGTGACCAGCCCCAGCTTACTAGTTGAATAAGGAATGTAGCTTTTGGCATAATAAAGAGCTCATGGCCTGAGCTGGGGCAGGAAGTACTGGAGCTGGGAGAGGAAGTGGGAGCAGAACTTCCAGGCAGGCTGGGATGTAGGTAGAGACAAGAGACATGGGCTGACTTGAGGTGATGAGGTATGGAAGAGAAGGGCGATAGATGGAGTAGGAAGAGGCAGGGAGAGCAACATGGAGAGATGGTAGGGCGGAGAAGTCAGGATGAGGTTTTTCTTTTCTTCTTTTTTTTTTTTTTAACATATCTATCTGAGAGAGACTGCCCCACCATAAGGCCAACATCTTTAAACTATATAGAGGTGTCTGTGTCTTAAACTGTAAGCAGGGTTCAAGAAAGCCTTGTAATAGAAATAATGCTAAAATCGAAAGTCTAGAAATGATCATAATGAGTAAGTTAACCCAGAAGCAGAAAGAGTCAAATGGTATATACTCACTTATATCTGCACACTAGCCCAAGGGGCATGTCCCATGAAAGTCTTCAATTACCAGGAAAGTGGGACATAAGGGAAGACTTCCTATTGGGACTCTAGATGAGAGAAGCATGGGAGAATTGGGAAGTAGAAGGATCCAGAGGGTCCTAGAAACCTACAAGAAGAATATTATGATAGGCAGATTTGGGCTCAGGGGTCCTGCTCAAACTATGGCACCAGCCAAGGACAATACATGTAGTAAACTTCAAAGCCCTACCCAGGTCTAGCCAATGAACAGGACATTCTCCACAGTTGAGTGAAGAGTGGGGTATGACTTTCACACGAACTCTGGTTCCCCATATTTGACCACATCCCCTGGATGGGGAGACCTGGTGGCACTAAGAGGAAGGAAAGCAGGCTACCAAGAAAAGACTTGATACCCTGTGAGCATATACAGGGGGAGGAGGTTACCCTCAGTCACAGTCATAGGGGAGGGGAGTAATGGGAAAAATGGGAGGGAGGGAGGAATGGGAGGATACAAGGGATGGGATAACCATTGAGATGTAATATGAATAAATTAAAAGAAATCTAAATTGTTTTCCTGTGCTGCATGACAAAAGAGTCTCATGTTGGATATTTCAACACTTTGCACCAAGAAACTATACATGGCTAGATTTCTGTAACCAATCAATAGGAATGTGGATTAGCTGTGAAAAGGCCTCACTGTAGTGAATTAAGAGAGTGAGGCCTGCCTGTGCTGCCAAGCTGCCCAGTATATATACCTTTTGGACTAACAAGTAACAAAAGAAAAGGAAAAGCAAAATGGAACCATCTAAAACTATTACTGAAAATATGACAGAAAAATATTGGTTTTTAGACACTGAAATAATTCTACTGATCTACTAACAATAGGATGACATGTACTTTTCCTTTTGCAATTTCAAGTTGTGACTATCTAATCTTAATTTTTAAAATGTGCCCGATAAACTAATGAACATGACACACACACACACACACACACACACACACACACACACACACACACACACACACCTATTTAGTTTAGTCTACATAGTTTAGACAAATACAAAGAAAATGAAAGTTGCTTGATCTCTCTTTCTCTCTCACTCTCTCTCTCTTTCTCTGCCACAACCACATACACACACAGAGATAGAGAGAGAGAGAGAGAGAGAGAGAGAGAGAGAGAGAGAGAGAGAGAGAGAGAGAGAAAGAGAGAGAGGGAGGGAGGGAGGGAGGGAGGGATTTGCTATCTGAATGCCAATATTCATCTAGTTTAAATATAAGAGAAAACTGATGATGACTAAAAGTAGTTCTAGGGTAATGATGTCAAGATCAAAAGTAAATATGTGGATCAAATATTCACTAAAAGGACCAAGTATGAGAACATATGAAACCAAGTACTAGTTCAGTACAAAACCAACATATGCTAGTTTCTAAGCAGTTTAGTCAAAAGGTCTTCTATAAGCATTTAACATTTAAAAATTACCTATGTACTAGAGTACTAGACCAGTTATCTGATAATAAATTCCTCTACACCTAGTTCATATATGCAGATACATACTATATATCATACCATTAGTAGACATGTCACAGACATATGGAGGTTCAAATCCACCTCTACCATTAAATGGATATGAAACCTTGAGTATTTTTTGTAACTGTGTCTGTGCCTAGGAAATCAGAGAATGTATTTAATAGGACTGGTTAATAGTTTGATTTCAAACTAAGTTACTTTATCACAAACCTGTCATTTGAATGATATAATTAGTCATTTTCTTTCTAAGTTGTAATACTTATATGAAGAAATATATTCAGAGTCATAAATATAATAAAGCGATTCTACCACAGAACAAGATATCATGTCAAGGTAGTTGTGTCATTGTTTTCCATGCTTATTTTTATATAAACATACAAATGCAAAGAATATACCTTGATGGAATATATTACATGTAGTCAATTCATGTCATAGTCCTATCTAGTAATATATCTGGACCCTTTGAGTTATTTTTCTGTCTTCATTGGTATTTTCTGTATCCATTAATTTATTACCCATGAACTTAATTAAAGTGTTGTTTACTGATACTCCTTACAGATCATTAATGAAATGTTAATTAATTATAGGCCTAGCACTATCAAAATCTGTAACATAATGACAGAACCTCTCCCATCCCATTATATCTTAGGTTGCATTATAAAGCCACTTCACTGAGGTTGTTGCCTAATACAATATCAATTTGTTATTAAAAATGACAAAAATTTATGCCATAAAGCTAATTATCAATATAGTTAAGAAGTGCAAGATGTAAAGATTTTACCAATTAAGAGAGCAGAAAAGAGTTACCTATTCATTCTATTGATAATGGATAATAATCCATTCACAAATAGACATTGGAAGTTTTCAAGCATGGGAAGGATATTTTATTAGTTATTCATATACAATAAAATGCATATGTATTTTCAGATGGAAAATTAATGTCACACACACACACACACACACACACACACACACACACACAAAGATGGACAGACACCCTACTCATACAAAGCAAAGTCTAGGAAATAGTAATGCATCAGTGCTAAAATCTGATCTGAACTTGACTTTGTGATTGTGTGATTCTTTATACAAAAGCAAATTGAATGGTCAAGGTACAGATTCAGTAGTTTTACTGCATTCTCAACTAGGATAATGATATCAGTCAGAATAATTGGCACCATAGGAGCACCCCATGGTGATAACCTAGAAAATGCCTCTGTTGGGCTCTTATGGTGGCAGACAGCTTCTCAGATGATAACAGCAAGTCTTTTTAAACAGAGTTGGGGACTGATCAATAATATAAAGACATATTTCTGGCTGATGAATTACCTTTCTGTCTTCCAAATACTTCATTCAGATTATTTCTGGGGAAATCGCTAGTTTTCTATATTTTAACTTGGAAAACAAAACTTTAAAGAAATTCAAGCACATATTAGAACTGTCTTTCTAATTGAACAGAATTCATGGGGATACCTGAAACACACCATTAATGAATATTATACAGCAGTCTTTCATTCATTCATCGACTCACTCAATCATGCATTCAGTTAAAAATTTCCATTGTTCTTTGTGCTGAAAAAGGTGTTAGGCACTATAAGAAATACAAGGGTTATTAGCAGTCTCTGCACATAGACTTGTAACCCTGCAGCACACCTTGTAAGCTGGTGCTTATGTGAAATATGACATAAATCAGTTTAGGCAATAGATTTACCCATCAATTTGTATCTTAAAGATAACTACACTATATTAAGTAACTATTAAAAAGCAGAGTACATGCATGATACACACACACACACACACACACATACACACACACACACACACATACACACACAAGTCTGGTGCTATTTGCAATTTCACTAAATTTTAGCACCTGCTACATTTTGAACATAATATGTATTCACTGAAACTAATGGGATTTTCAAATCCTCCTTTTTATCTTTTTTGTATGATCATTTTGCTCTAATTTATGTCTGTGTGTGTCATATCATGTGCATGCCCATGGAGGTCAGAAGAAGATGTCATCTTTACAGTTCCCCTGGAACTGGAATTACAGATATTTCTGAAACACCATATGGTATCTAGGAATTGAACCCGTGGCTCCCTGGAAGCGCTGCCAGTGCTCTTAACCTCTAAGATATTTCACCAGCCCTGCTTTTCCATTATTCTTAAATTCCATTTTCTTTTCTTTTTTTCAAAATCAGGTAATTCAACTAAATTAAAAAGACAATGCAGAATTTAATCATAAAACATGGGAGGTGTTTTATAATACTCATACAGTTATCATGTGGAACACTAGTGAATGTATCTGGTAGTTCAAGAGACTAGTAGTTAGGACCTTGCTCTTCTCCCAGTAGTCTAAACTTAGACTAAGTACGTGTCAGGATTTCAGAGAAGGAGTTATACCAGCAGATTCAAATAAAGGAATAAACTTCTAAGTCAATGGGTGGTGGTGAAACATTTTGCTTATGGTATTAATTCTAGACCTTTCTAATTCAAATCCCAATTCTACCACTAAGCTGAACAACTGTGAGACAATAAGCTCTTCTGCATGACCCCTTTCACATCATGCAAAAGAAACATAATTATCATGCTTACTGTACCCAGGAAGAGAATTAAAGTGTTTACTACTAGAAAATGGTTAGGAAGGAGTATAGAAAAATAGTACATAAAGAACCATTAAATAAGTGATACTGGCAATAAAAGTTGTGTGGTTTTGAAGGAATTGTTCACAAGGTTCTTTATTCTCTAGGTCATCTATTCTTCAACTTCAGCATCAACTTACTACTTACTCTTCCTTCTCTACGTTTCATTTGAACTGCTTACCTCATCAGGGATTTCACCACATGCATTGTATACATGATCCTCCCTTACACTACTACAAAATTCCACAAATTAGGCATTTTATTTTGTCATCATAGTCTGTGATTTGTCTGATAGGGCTCAAAACCATATGTGTTGCTTCAAAAACACATGTGTTGCCTTGCCTAGAACTAGCAATTGGGGAAAGATGGTATTTCATGACATTTTATAGGTATTTGATTTATTATTATCTGTAAGGCTACAGAAAATAAACATAAACTCCTACATTTTCATTGAATTTAATTTTTCGAAACAGTCTCACCTCGGGGCCCAACAGGCCTAAAAGCATTCAAGGTAGGCTAGCTTAAACTCAAGGCAATCCATCCCCCATCAGGGTCCTGGATGCTAAGATTATAGGCATGAGACAGCACATGACTGTAATCCCTACTTTTAAATCTGAGTAAATCTGAGAAAGAAATGGCATGTGATTTTCCCAAGATCACATAACTGAGAGAACTAGATACACAACTGTAAACTGTATGCTTTTCTCAATGGAGCATACCACTTCTGAAAACATTACATGATATGATGCTAAGTCAGTCATTTTCAGGTGGCTGAGAAATGGTATAATAATCAACACAGTACCATAGCACAGCAAATGAGAAACACTGTGGGAAAATGAATTCTTAATCAAAACAAGGCTTGGCAAAATGCAGATTTGATGTGAATTAGAAGGAGTTAAAACTAAGCACATTGCTTTGGAAGCAGGTAGAGCGTAGATAATAAATAAAATAAATGAAATTCTCTGTAAATGAAATTACTCAAGCATGTGTAGTAGCACAATTCAAGGGTCAGTAATTTGTTTCATTTTACAAATTAATAACAAGGGGTGAAGTAGAAGAGTGGGCTACTCACCACATAAGGAGCTGCCAAGAACAACACTGGAGAAACCCAAATTGGCCAGAAATCAAAACTTGTATATTTTCTGCTGTAACTCTTCAATTATGGTAAATTGCCAGGCCCAACAGTGCTTAACTTTTTCAGGACACAATAGATTATTTTGTAACGGGCTCTAAATGAAACCCAAGTGTCTTTCATTTAGTAGTGGTTTTTTTTTTTTTTTTTTTTTTTTTTTTTTAGAGTTGCAAAAGCATAAAGGAGCAAAGAGCTTACTTTCTTGGGGCGAGGGGCACATTTTGAACTAGACCTTCCCAGGCAAAGAAACTTCATGGAGTTCAACTTCAGGCAATGTGGTTATACTTAAGTCTTCTAAGCTCCATAGGCACTATCTTACACAAAGAAAGTAACACTCTTTGATGTTCTAAGTTCTATGTTATGCACATGGAGTCCCTATTATATACACCAGGGAACTAGCTTTCTCTCTAAGCAGGAACTGATATATTGTGAGCTTTCTATTCCATTCAGTAAAATCAAGCCCTTGATTCATTCAATCATTACTTCTGAGAAGAAGTTTCAGAAATATTATTTCAGGGCCAAGTTTATTTCTAGTCTGAGAAGTTAATGGGGCTTTTTAGCAATGACACATGGAGACAGGCATGTTATTTCAAAAGGGGTGATGGCCAAAGACTCATTTGTATAGGTCTTTTACTGTAGACAGAGTAAATTATGTTTTTTGAAAGAAAAAAGACATGTCTAATGAATTAAAATATTATGCAGAAAAAGTGTGTGACAGATGGCAAAGCTGAGCAACATTTACTGCAATATTTAACTCGGATTCAGCTGACGCACCCCATTACATTTCATACACAGCACTCTTATTATTGATAACTCGGAAATTGCAGATTCTTAATGTGTACAAGTCAGATGGAACCATCGATAATTGGTGAGTTAATTTATAATACAAATCAACTCTACATTCTGTCCAAGTGGCAGCATCCTGTGTAAGAGAATCAATTTCTTTTGTATGTGCATGTTTCTGGTGAAACACATAAATTCTTGGATTGATAGCAGATATTGGAAAGCTTATTCTTGTAAATTAGCTATACTCTGAAACCTCAAAGTAAGCAGTCTGTTCTCTGCCATGGAATCTTAACTACAGAAAAGGATGTGTCAAGAAATAAGCTCTGCTATACTTCAGGAAACCAACAGAAATCACATTTCATGTACACTGTTTTGGCTCAAAGAATTAGCCTGTCACCTTTGACAGATGCAGCAAACTGCAGTAATTTTTCTTTAAAGGTAAAGCTGAAATTGATTTGGCAATTAAAAGCATGTGCCAGTGAAAAAAATGCCTACCAACAGGAAAACATAAAAGACTTTATTTATAATCATATTTTCTGTACTTTACCAAAGTGTGAGATGCTTTATCAAGATAAAGGGTAAGCTCTGTCTTTCTTTCCAAAGTTTCTTTTCCTCTCACTCCAATTAAACAAAGCTTGATCATGGCTGAGAAGTGTAGATGTTCCAGGATATCAGCCCACCAAAGAATCCTTTCCTCAGATGGAGACAGCATAGCTTGCTTAATATATTAGAAATCTTGCCAGATATTCTGGCAATGTTCCAACAAGGATGATGACAGTTATTGCACTAATTCTTAGGAACTGCACATAAAGATAATATTGTCAAGATTGAGAGTGAATGAAACTCACACATTCAAAGTCCATTATCAAATTAAATGCTGGCAACAGATCCTAGTCAGAGAAAATAATCTGGAGAATAGAAATGAAGAAAATAACCAGTATTTGTTCTTTCTAAGTTATAGAAAGATTTTGGTTTTAATATTGAGAATATACGGTTGAAACAGATAAGCAGGAACACATAAAAAAGGAGAGACAGAGAAATCTTAAGTGAATATGAGTACAGTTCAATGAAATATATGTATGAAAACTTTGTAACAATAATTTTTTAAATATTAAAACATACATAGTATTTGGACTATAAACACATTAGGGCAAATGCTGTAATATATTCCACATTAGGTCTCAAGCCTGGTGCAGAACTTTTGGCTCTAAGATAAACAAATAATATTGTTTGAAAAAAGACCAAAAGTAACCAAGCATGATCCAAATTTTGAGAGAGAGAGAGAGAATGAATGAGAGAGTGTCTTGAGAGGTGGAAGCCAGGAAAGCACATTAACAGTGATTTAATGGTTTTCTCTCTCTCTCTCTCTCTCTCTCTCTCTCTCTCTCTCTCTCTCTCTCTCTCTCTCTCTCTCTCTCTCTCTCGTTCTCCCTATACTGTTATATTAGAGAAATAGATGCTCTTTGACAAAATCCCACTAGGCTTATATGTATCATGTATTTTGTGTTTGGTTTGGTTTGGTTTGATTTGGTTTGCAACAGTGAGTTCCAGGGAACTTACAAGGTGAAAGCAATAAGAAGCAAGAGAACTCTTTTTTAAAAGTAGCAATGATACAAATTTCATAACTGTTTTGGTATTTCAAACCCAACTCTATTACTAAGCAAAAGAATCGTCACACTTTTATAAATGTACAACACAAAGCCCTGACCTCCCAATCCAAAACCAAATCTTTTGGTATTAAAAAAAAACCCATCATTTTAACACCTAAACTGACCACAGGTAGCAGGGTTGGATTCTACAGTAAAACTAACCCATGGCAGCTGCATTTCATTTTTATTAGGAAAGATTGATCCGATGTTTTTATAGCCCTTGATTAAGCTGTTTAAATAAATAAATAAATAAATAAATAAATAAATAAATAAATAAATAAATAACGTAAATGTTGAAAGAGGAAACCATTGTAGTTAAGCTCTATGTAAACTAGTACTAGGCAAATCTCAGGTGGTTTCTGAATTCGGTTTGGATAAATACCTAAAACTATTCGAACCTATTTAGCTGAAGAATTCCAGCTCCCACAGGGTTAGCAGAGCTTCAGGTTTTCCAGTGAATCTGACATAGCTTTACAAAAATACCCACACTCAATCCCAACCTAATAGTAAAAGCAATTTTTCGGAGGAAAAGTTAACAGACTTTTTCAAATATAAAATAGCCAGTATTTGGCTCAATTTGAAAGTTTTCTAACTCCAACTTTAGAATTCCACTAGAAATATAAATCTAGTGAGACCATAGACAAGAAATTATATGTCCTGGAAATGGTACTTAACATCTAACTGCTGACTCACCAAACTGCCAAACATTTAAGTATCTGCAAACAAGTAATACTTTTCTCCTGTTCAGTGTTCATTTACCCTAGTGCTAGCCATGGAACCAAGGACCCCAGGAATGCTAAAAAAAAAATCACTGTACTTATATGCTAGACCTCCAGGCAGGCATTTAGTTCCTCCTGCCTCTGTCTCTGAAGCCATTTAGATTATAGGTTTGTGTCACTCTGCTGGCTGAATTAATTCTTATCTCCTTTTGAGGAGAATCCTGGTTGATGGAAGTGGCTTTATGACACTATTCTATAGTACCTGCCACACACACACACACACACACACACACACACACACACACACACACACACATCTGCCTAATGTTTTTTATTTTTAACTAGTTAAGGACTCCATGGTGAGGACTACACTTTTGTTGTTGTTGTTAACTACTGTATGACAGCTGATGTAGAACTGACTTCTGCCAAGAATGGAGAAGTCCTGTGTAAAATTTAAGTAACACAGAAGTATTCTGTATTGATTTTTGTGTGAAAGCCGAAGAAACTATGGCAATTGTTTTGGTTTCTAAGGCATAGCTCACATGATTGGTTTCAGTACAGAGCATTTCAGAGTAGACTTGATAGAACAGTTTTTCTAAGCTGTGTAAATACAGATTGTCATAGCTGCAGTACACTAAAAACTATAGGGAAGTAGAAGGCATTATTGAAAAGAATGAAATACTCTTCTGTCCCCCTCAGACACACACATGAGTGCACCTTTATAATACTGGGATAGTTCTGACTTACTTGGACCACTAGTTGGCAGGTCGAAAGACCATCCATTAGATTGAAGCAGGGAAGAACAGCAATGACAACCTGCTAAATTGTGAGGGAAGTCTTTAGATCAGTATTATTGGCTGTTTAGAAATTAGCTGGTGCCCTTTTTGCAAGTAGAAGTTATCACTCCTTAACTTATTTTCTGAACACTGTTTTTTTTTTGACAGACCCTTTGATCATGTTTAGATGTACCTTTCCTTATAACCTTTTTCCAAATCTTCACTCAGAAAGGAACTCCTCTTGCTCTGAACCATTAGTAAAATCATGTATACAGACACTACGTAGACTAATAACTCCTGCAATTCAACTAAATTTCATTACTAAATAGAATGAATTGTGTATAATATATTTGCAGTTATCATACCTTTATCCTGTCTATTGAAGATTTTGCTTTCTAACATAAGATCCTGATAGGAAATATCCATATCATATTTATGTTCAATTCATTTCTAATTCTTTATATATGAGTTATATCTAGGCATTACAAGAATAACTAAGTACATATGTGCAAAAGGGAAATGAAAAGGAGCAGAAGGCAAAATCTATGTGTCAATTATGTGTTAATCTATGAATGTTTATGCAGATTTGTTAGATGACCTAACATATGCTTCATCATATGGTATTTTAATGTTTAGCCAATTCATCATTTTAACAACACTCTATGAGTTTAAACTATTAAATCCTACAAAATGGAGATTACAAAATGAAAATAAGTTATAGATACACTTCTATATTGATTGTTTATTTCAAATCTTAAGTTCTGAGTTCTTCAATATAATCCAGTTAAGAATGCACCCCTCAAGTGGTAATGATTAAACCCAGAGCTTCACCTACATTAGGCAAGTGTACTATTATGTGGTCACGATCTCATACCTTCAAATCAATTTAATAGTTATTTGATTGAGAGTTGTGACAAGCTTTGGTTTATTCCACTAAGGATAAATGTGAAATGAATTTCAAAGTAAATTTCAACCGTATTATGAAGGATCCATGAGAAGTCATAGCAAAATATTTTAAACCATGACCTTGGTATGGCAGTAGAGGGCAATTCATATATTGGTTCAGTCATCATAAATACAGTGTATCCTAGTATACTCCTGGTCTGAGAATCCAGGAGTTGATAACACAAAAGTCAACATACAAACTTTATTTCAGGCAAACAATATGCCAATAAGCTTTGATTTTTATTTCTTCAATGAAGGTGTTGAAAATCACAATATCCTCTGGCTTGGTTAACACTTAATCAGTTATAACAATGTCATGTAGTTAAACTCACACACTATTTTTCTTAATTCTTGTTTGCTCTCAACTGAGTGTAAAGCTTTGCACAACATACAGAATGCTTTGTACTTGCTTTGTCTGCTTTGGTTCTATGGTGTCTAGCATACTGCAAGGAATTACTGTAGCTACTTAATAAATATATGCAGTTGACTAGAAGAAACATGGGAAGAAACAACATATTTTTGAACCTAGAGAAATGTTAGCTCACAAAATTCTTAATTATGTGTGAAAAAGGAGACACTTAATTCACAACACAAGAAAATATTCATTTTCATTTGTTTTTGGAATGCATTTCCATACAGAGCTGCTCATTTGAGTTTCTCAGTTGGTTTGATAGTATATTTCAGGCAGTATAAAGAAGTTGAAATATATTTCTAGGTACCAATAATTTTATTCATTTATTTATCAACTTACTGAACTCCCACTCTGTCCTAGGCACTGGTTTAGCTACTGAGTAAACAGAGTGGGTAAGAAATGCTATTGCCTACCCTCACAGTTCTCACAGTCAAAGAATGCTTCCAGATTTCAACCCGTTACCTATCATCACTGCACTTTCTCACATGCCAGCAAAAACCACAGGTGTGACAAACTAGTTAAAAAACAGTACTGCTCTGCTCAGAGCCAACAATGTGATCTGTTAGAAATCTGAGCCACTAGGGCAGAGTGCACAGCCTTAAGCACCCCTGTGTCATTTTATATTTTCTGAGCCATCACATTAATGCTCAGTCACATTGATGATAATTACAGAAAGAAAGGGTTAAACTGTTCTTGGCAAATATCATTTGCATGACCAGAGAACATTTAAAAGTTTAATCAATGATTATTTAAAATTATCAGAATTTTAATGTCAGTCTCTTGGTTAGGGATTTGTGGGAAGGTATCTGGGAGGGGCTGGAGGGAGAAAAAGAATACAGAAAATGATATAATTCAATTTAAATTAAAAACGTATTAAATAAAATCGGTCCTTGAGAAAACTCATTGCTTCTCAACCATGCTCAAAATTGGAGTGCTGTATAACCAACCAAAAACATATAATGAATATTTAAAACATCTATTGTACTTTTTGCACTACAATCACATATCAATTAAAGCAATTATCTTATTTTGATGGTTAATATTGACTGTAAACTTGACAGAATTTAGAGATATCTAGGTAGCACCTTTACACATGCCAGTTAGAGAGCTTTATGATCAGGTAAACTGATGTGGAAAGACACACCACAAATGCAGGTGGTACTATCACATGGGCCAGAGTTCTGAACTAAAAAGAGAGAAGGAGAGCAAAAGGCAAGTATACATCTTCTGTGCTATTTGAGTATAGGTTTCATGTGACACTCTGGCTTGACATGCTCAGCCATGGTGAACTACATCTTCAAAACTGTGAGCCAAAGTGAACCCTTCTGTTCTTAAGTTGTATTTATCATATATTTGGTCACACATAAGTAACTGAAACACTTGCATTAGTTTTTACTACCAATTTTACATTCCATACTGCAAAATTTCTTGAAAGTAGTAAATATAATTTCCTTTTACAGGTGTAACAAAGTTTAGATAATTATCTTTTAGATAGAACAGAAGACCATTTAAGTTCACTTAGTTGACTATTCTTTTCTACTAAAAGGAAAAGGTAGAGATCCCTTTAAGACTGAACATCTGGATACTACCTGAATACCTTGCTTCATTCATGTGTTTTCCACATTTGGAGGAATAAATCTTTTTTTCTATTAGTGTGAAATCAATAAAAGCAGACATAAAATTTAGTGAAAATATAACGACACAAATAAACAAATGAATGAATAAAACTCAGCCAGAATAAAGCTTGACATGTCTGTAATTCTAACATATGACAGATACAGGAAAGAAGATCAGCCTGGCAGATGTGAGAGACTGTCTCCAAAAACAAAAACAAAAACAAAAACAAAAACAAAAAAACCCAGCCAAAAAAACAAAAACAAAAAAAACCTCTCAAACAAACCTTGGTACAGAAAAACGCAACACACAACTCCTTGACTCTGAACAATCCTTAAGGAAAATAACTTATTTCCCATTATTAATATATAAAGCAGAATGGTAGGTAAATGGCACTTTCCAAACAACTTTTCAATTTTACTAATCATTGTTTAAAGATTCATTGCTTCATTTATCTGTGCATATGTATATTTCTACATTATTATATATAAACATGTATATACAGGTGCATACATTTGAAGTGTGTAGAGGCCAGATGATGGGGTCAACTGTCTGTTCATTGGAGGTATGCTCTTTCCCTGAACCTTGGATTTATGTCTCGACTAAGACGGACAGATCATTTTTTCAACTGTGTATAAAATGCAATTACATGTTTTAGGTTCTGTGCCAGGCCCATGGTAAATGAATTTAGGTTTCTCCTCAGACAACATCAATTGTCTAGGTTCAATTCGCCTTCTAACTACTGACCTTTAGAAAGTTTGCCTAAATTCCTTTAAAATTTTTCATTGGTTGTTTTCCTCTCTTAATGTTAGTGAGTCTCTTAGTCTTAAATGAGTAACTAATATGAAATCTTCAAAAGTTCCAAAATATATGTCTGAAGACAAATTATATATATATATATATATATATATATATATATATATATATATATAAAATTCATTTACATGTGATAGGGTAAGCAATGATTAACTATTTTTTAGCACCACCAACGCATTTGTACAATGTATCATCTTATCATATTCTTGCAATACAATAATGTAATTGCTAAATATATTCCCTTCATTTTAACATTTATTTTAAACATTAATTAATTTGTATGTGTACATATTGAATGTGCATGGTATCTGTGCACACATGTGGATGTTTGTATGCATGTTTGTATGCCAGTGAATGTGTGTGTGTGTGTGTGTGTGTGTGTGTGTGTGTGTGCAGAAGTCAGACAGGGACAGCTGGTGTCCTGCTTTATTACAATTATTCCCTTGAGTCGGAAACTCTCATTAAATCAGAAGTTAGGCTGCTGGTCAGAAAGCTCCATTTATCCTACTACCTCCATCTCACACAGTGTTAGTATTAGAGCTGTGCATGTTGTACCTGTTTTTTTTTTTAAACTGGAATTTCTACTCAGGTCCTCATGGGAGTATAGCAAGAGCACGTATCCATCAAACTATCTCCTTGATGAAATTTATTTAACTAAATTCTTAACTATTAATTCTTTGAGAATTTTATATAACGTATCTTGATCATAGTCACCCTCAACTTTCCTCATATCCACCCTTAATTTCCTATCTAGAACTTCATGTTTTCTTCAAAATTTAAGGAAACCCACAATTGTATAAGTGTCAATACACACACACATACACACACACACACACACACACACACACACACACACACGAGGTAATCTATCTAGAGAATTTTTTTCCTTTACAAGCCATATATTCTCAAATTAAATTAAAAGCCCAGTTACAGGTGTGGGATATCTGCTCTCTAGTTATTGTTTTGGGGCATCCCAAAGTATACCCCCTCAACAATGCTCAGAACTGATAGTAAGACCCTAAGGTTGAGGAGAGCAGACACATTGATCAATGGACATGTAGAAATCAAGTTGTTACTGGCCAGAAAGCTTCTTTCCCGCTATCTATACTAGCTTTCATAGACCTAAATGGTGCTATCCAGGCTGTTGAGGTAGTGGTGGGGGTCACCAATAGTCTAAGCCATATTTGAAACCTGTACATTGAAATAATGACACACATGGCAAGATATGATCTGAGTGCAATAGTTGCACAGATATTTTAGGGTCAACCAACTGTTTTCAGATTAGATTTAATGTCAATATTTTTAGGTATCATCTAATAAAATGAATTCATTATATGTATCATAAAGTTTAAATAGAAGAAAACAGAGTGTTCAACAGAAGCTTTCACTTGCTATACATTATGTAAGGCATATTGGAAATTGATAAGCAAACAGTCATCTGGCATAGGGAAAATACTGATTTGTCTTTCTACAGTATGAAAATAGTATGCTTGAGTGTTTTCTGCAAGAGACATTAATATTACTATTATTTCCTATAAAAATCTGTGCATCTAACAACACAAATATCATAAATAATTGATATTTAGTCATTTTTAAATTAATGTAAAAATAGACACATTTCTAGATCCATTAACATGCCCAATTTATGATCCTATAAATATGAAAAATATCCATTTTTGTATTTATAAATAGACATGTTTTAGTATATGTGAACTATATACATAAAATAAGCAAGTTTGAGTAGTATATTTTTCAAGTTTTTTTCCAACTATTTCTACTTAATATGATGAATTCCACACACAGGTTGTTAATCTATTAAAATGTAGCTTCTGGTGGCAAGGATGATGAGAAATTGTCAGGTCGAGGGAACATTAACTCTTTTCAGACAAATTAAGTTTCGTTTCATGTTCTGAAAAAGATAATTTCCCGGACGAGTCTCCTGTGGCTTGAAAGGGTTTATGCACCCTTTAACCAGAGCTACATTATCTTCTCACCATTACCATCACACACCAAATGTCTATCAAATTCCCTGGACAATGCTTGAAAAATGGAGTTCATGCTCAGTGTAATTTCAGACTGAATTTCAAATGAGCAAGGCTCATCAAACAGAGAAGTTTTGTGCACACAGATTCCCCAAAGCATAGGCTCCATTCAAAGAGTTCCTTAGAACGAGGCAATTTCTACAGAAGAGTTGGCTAAGACATAATTTTTTAATACAGGCACTTTACAATCAAAACATAGTAAAAGACTAACATTAAATAGGTATTAGGAGCCTTTCTTTGGACAAACTGAGGTCATCCCATAACAAAAACTTGCTGTCCTCCATTTCCTTTTGAGAATGTTAAATTTCATACTGTTATACAGTAAGCTTTCACTCATTTAAAAACAAAACAAAACAAAACAACTTTGTAAAAAAAAATTCATGCTACTCCTGTTGTTAAATACTTAAAGTTAAGAAAGAATCCATATCTTAAAGTTGTTTATGAGTTGGTGTGCAAAGTAAGTATGTACAGAAACAGTGTAGGCAAATAAGCAAGTATGATCATCAAAGTATTAAAATATTATGAAAACACAAGGGACAAGGAAATTAATTTTGATTGCTATGATTAGGAAAGGCTTTCTGGAGGAGATGGTGTAAGTGAGCAGCTAATTTATAAATTAGTTTATAATCCTTTCAAAAAGAGTATTTTTCCCACTTGAGAGATTGTAAGAAGGCAATAAGATAGTTTCACAGGAAACACTTGTGGATTTATGAACCTCTCTGAACTCAAAGGCAATGTAACATCAGTCTAGGAACACAGGTTTTTAAATTTTTTTAATTTTTATTTTTTAATAATTTATTCAGATTACATCCTGATTGTTTTCCCCTCACTTGTATCTTAACATCCCCCCTCCCTCTTCTGTCCTATTTCCCTCCCCTAGGCCTCTGACAGAGGGGACCTCCTCCCCTACCATATGATCACAGCCTATCAGGTCTCATCCTCATAGCCTGCTTACCCTTCCTCTGAGTGCCTCCAGGCCTCCCCACCAAGGGGAAGAGGTCAAATAGGGGGCACCAGAGTTCAAGTTAGTCAGTCCCTGCTCTCCACACAACTGTGTAGAACGTGTTGCCAATTGGCTATATCTGAACAGGGGGTCAAGTTTTACTGCATGCATTGTCCTTGGTTGATATAATAGTTTGAACAGAGCACCCTGGGTCTAGATCCACCAGCCTTGGTCATCTCCTGGACCCAGTGGAACACGGTTCTAAAAGACCAAACTTTGGATCAAAGTCCTTACTAACCATATTTTATTACTTATATGTTTTAAACACATGTGTTGAACCCAAAGTCTTGCAAAGATTGGGCACAATAATCTACCATGGAACTATAACTTGAACCCAATATCCTTCTTTTAAAAGAAGCAATGTTCAAATATTTATATATTAAAATAAATTTTCTTTTCAATGTTACTATTATATTCATGGATAACACCATCTTTCCTTAAAAGAAAAAAAAAAAGCTCTACTATCTCCCCTATCCCCTGAGTATGTCAAATGGAACCAAAATTTCCTTACTTTGCATTTCTTAATTTTTAAGAGTTTGGAGACGAGTAGGGCATAAAGGATAAGGACAAAGAATCAGATGTGGTAAATCTTTCTCCAGTATAGCCGGAAATTCTTAGTTTTGACTTTGAGAGGCAGCAAATGGCCAGGGTTGCAAAATTATATTAAAGAAGAGGAGAGAGAGGGGGAAAAAGCCTTGTTCTTTGTTTTTGTTTTGTCAATTCCGTGTGACATTTGCTTTACAAAGAATGGATTATCATCCTGCTAACCTTATCTATCATTGGCTTGTGCTGAAAGGCCAGTATGTGATACTTCTGGCTGAATAGTACCTGAGGTTTACATCTATTTTAGAATATTCTGCTAATAGAGAATAGTGTAATAAAAATTAACATAATGGCAGTGCTGTGGTGACCCCAAATCTGTTCAGGATTGTCTGGAAAAGATAAAGTGCTTCCTCAGTAACTTGATTTGTAATCATTTCATATGACTCTCCCTCACACTTTGAGGAAATCCCAGGTGTTGATAGTTAGTTGACAGGGTGTTAATGTCATTAACATTCTGTCAGCTCTTCTTGTCAATGTGCTAATGGTGCTCCTGCTGCTCAGTCACTCTCTGTCCTCCAGTTGGGGAAAGGATTTAGCTAGCAGTCAATCAAAAAGCTAAGCTGATTTTGGGCTAGAGACATCCCTGCCATTGACAAAATCTCTGTGAGTAAATGTGGTAAGAAATCTGTCAACAGAATATAAGCAGTAAGGTCAACATTGTGATTAATGTGCTTTGTTAGACAGTTTCAGATGCTAAAGATGGACAACAACACATACTTAAAAGCAGAAGAAAGCAGGCATGGTGGTTCGCAGTCTTAATCTAAGCACCCCAGAGGCAGAAGCAGGCAGATCTCTCTGAGTTGGAGGTCAGCCTTGGTCTGTATAGAGCAGCCCAGGGCAGGGCTACATAGAGAGAGCATGTCTCATAAAACAAAATGAAAAACAAACAAACAAACAAAAAAGCAGTTTGACTAAAAGTATAAACATCTCTCTTTTTAAAGAATAAGTTTCTTGTTGCACCAGGCATTGCTTGGACATTCCCTCAATCTCTGTTCCCTCTTTATCCCTGCGTAACTTATAGGCAGGGTAAATTATGGGTCAAAGTTCTTGAGAGTGGGTTGGTGATCCACCCTACACTATGAGTCCTGTCTAATTAGAGGGTATCCTCTTCAGTTTCCATAACCCTTGCTACTAGGGGTGTCAGAGTCACCTTCATATTCTTCCCAAAGCCTACTCCAGCTCGTCACAGAGGTGCCTAAACCCAAGGTTTCTCTCTCTTCTCTCTCTACAGGACTTCTGTCCTCCCCGCCCAGAGCCCCTCCCCCAGTCCATCACTCTACTTAGGTCTGATCTCTACCCTCATTTCTCTTTGTGCTCCTTCTCCTACCTTGTTCCCTGTCTTCAACCACTTCTGCTATCTATTCTATTTCCCCTTCTGAGTGAGATTTAAGCAGCCTCCCTTGGGTTCTTGCTGTTACTTATCTTCTTTGAGTCTGTGCATTGTAGTATGCTTATCCTGTACTAAATGGCCAAAATCTGCTTATAAGTGAGTACATACTATGTGTGTCTTTCTGGGTCTGAGTTACCTCACTCAGAATGATCTTTTCTAGTTCCATCCATTGGTCTGCAAATTTCAAATTTTTCTTATTTTGAGTGGCTGAGTAGTATTCTACTGTGTAAATGAACTACAGTTTCTTTATCCATTCTTCTGGTTGAGGGACACCTAGGTTGTTTATAGTTTCTGGCTATTATGAATAAAGCTGCTATGAACATAGTTGAGCAAGTGTCCTTGTTGTATGGTAGAGCTTAGAGAGCCATAGAGAGCCTCTGACACTATTATCAATACTCTGCTATGCTTGTAGATGGAAGCTTTAGGATAGCTGTTGTCCTCCCAGAGCCACCACCTAGCAGTGGATTAAAACAGATGCTGAGACTCACAGCCAAACACTGGACAAGGCATAAAGAGTCTTGTGGAAAAGAGAAGGACAGTAGAACCTGGAGGTGACAGGAGTTTTATAAGAAGATCAACAGAGCCATGTAACCAGGGCCCGAAGGGCTTGCTGAGACTGAAACACCAATCAAAGACCATGCATGGACTGGACCAAGGACCCCTACACAGATGTAGCCTATGGGAAGCTCAAGTTTCATATGATTGCCTTAGTAAGGGGAACAGGGGTTGTCTCTGACATGGACACTTGTCTGCTTTTTGATCACTTCCTCCTGGCAGGGAGTGGGGGAGTATTGCCTCAGGAGGCCACAGGGTAAGAGGACATACTCAGTCCTGATGGGATTTGATGAGCCTGGGTGGGTTGGTGTGGGATGGATGGCCTTCTCTGGAGTACAGGGGAGGGAGGATAGGGAAGAGGGAGAAAGAGTGGGACTGGGAGAAGAGGAGTGAAGGGGCAACAACTGGGATGTAAAATGAATAAATAATTTAATTAATTTAAAAAAGAATGAGTTTCTTTCCTGCCTGAGAAAGCTGATGGCAATAAATAAAACGATCCTTATATGAGAGCCTAAGAAAGAAAGAAGGGATAAAGTAGAAGGGGGCAAAGAGTGGAAACAGGTTGGTGGGCAAGAATATTGTATCAGTTCCCAGAGCACATTAACGAAAAGTAGGATGTTTTAGCAAGCCATTTTGAGCTGAATTAAAATAGGGAGGCGACAGAAAGAAGGTCTTTTAGAGATTTCCTCCCTACTTTCCCCCAAGATGCAGATCACAGACACTAAAATCCACCTTTCTCAACCCATAAAAACAAGGAATGTTTAGCACTTTTGCTTTCTTCATAGGTAAAAGGTTTTGCTTCATGGTGTATGGGGAGTCGGGGCCGTCACATGAATGGATACACAGGAAAGAATTTTGTTTAACTTCCCCTCCTTCCAACATTATTAATGTTTCGTCACATTTTTATATAATCATTTTTCTCTAGAACCAACATTTCTTTCATCAGACAGTATGCATATGGACACTTCCTCTGGAGTCTTCATGTCTGGAAGGCTCCTCTCTCACAAAGCATTTAAATAAATTTCTCATGTTCTTCTCTTGTTAACCTGTCCTTGGTTACAAGCAATGTCAACCATCAGTAATGTTACAGGTAAAGAAAACAAATACTAGGTTTTCTTTTTATAAAAACAGAAACAAACAAAGAAAATATGCCAACTCTTCCACAGTTAGAGTGCTAACCAAAGATGCAATGTTACACATAGTATCAACGACCCAAATCTTCAAAGAGAAGGCCCACGAATGGCAATAAATTCATTCTCAGAACGCTCTCTCATGTCTCTCAAGCATGGGTTATTTTTCAAAGAACAGTAACAGGATATGATTCTGAATCTCAGCTCACCAATATCTTCAATAAATCTCAAATACAAACACAGAATTCCTTGTTACTTTAAAAGATGAAGAGAAATGCCCTTTAAAATAAATGAATTAAGAATGTGGGGCTATGGAAAGTAACTTTATGAATGAATGAAGTTATCCTAACAAAACTATAGATTACACATTCAAAAGGATAGTTAATTTTTATCACTAGAGATAGAAATTATTCTTCACTTAATAAATAGGAACTTTAAAATATCAAATATATCAAATTAGGTCATTTGACAAATATAAACAGTCATTGGCAGTGAATTACCAACACGATTTACTTATGGGGTCCCACTCCTAATCAAGAAGCTATCTGCAATTGGACCTGCCTGCAAAGAAAAAATTGTCTTCACCAATGAAGTCTTACTGAGTATATTATCTCACATCAGGATAGGCCCCATACTCAGAATTAGATGGCAAATACAAAAATCTCCAGGATATTTTTACAGACCTTTTGTTTCATGTTGCTTTGTTTGGGCATTTTTTTTTGTCTTACTACTTGCATCATTTGGTTTCCAATTTGGTGCTTTTGTGGTGTGTGTGTGTGTGTGTGTGTGTGTGTGTGTGTGTGTGTGTTTATTACTTGTTTGTTTTTTAATGAGAGAGAGAGAGAGAGAGAGAGAGAGAGAGAGAGAGAGAGAGAGAGAGAGAGAGAAAGGGCATAGAGTTGGGTGGGTAAGGAAGTAGAGAGGATCTGGGAGAAGTTAGGAAGGGAAAAAGCCTGATCAGAATATGTTGGATGAAAAGAAGTTTTTCAATATAAAAGGATATATGCCACCCCACTACTCTATGGTTAATAATAATAATGATAATGAAAATTCTAAATAAATTCTAGGAACTCATTTATTTTCTTTCACAGTCTAAGGACTAGATGCTCAGTTTGGTAGTACATGACTTGTTTAACATACACACAGCTTAGAGCTAGAAAAAAAAGCAACAACAATATTTGCAAAACTTCTATGACTGGGCCTGTCATAAGCATGTTAGCAGCGAAGAAGAAATATTTCCCTGATGTATAATCTTTCAACTTTATGGTTATATAAAAATGTGTATGCTGAATCTTTTCTTCTCCTTTTTGGAGACATAATTTCATGCAGCCTAGGCTGACCTTGATCATCTGACTCTCCTTCCTCCACCTTTCAAGTGTCAGGATTACAGACATGGACATTATGCCTGGCTCTTTTGTTTTTAATCCTATAAAGTTAATTTCATTTGAGCTGTTCTTCCCATTTGTGGGATATAAAAACATTCTTTCAAGAAATATAGCACGATGGGCTATTTAAGTTAACTTTATGTTATATATAAGTAATTCATAAGTAATAGAAAGAGAATGACGTCCCATTTCCTCAAATGGGGGTTGGATAGGTTTCTGTTTACTCTCTCGATCTACAGATGCATTGGGAGTTAGTTATAAGAATTATTGATCTTTTATTGAGAGGAAACTAGGTTTGACTTAGGGATGTCCTTCTTTTCCTTTATCTTTCTTTTGTAGGTAAGGAGATAGGAGCTGAAAAGAAAGAAAGGGGAATATAGAAATATAGAGGGAGGATAGAACAAAAGGTAGATTATTGAATCTACTCTTCATCTCAAGGCCCTAGTTGCTACTCACAAATAAGGTTATTTTTTAATTCAGTTGTATTGAATTTTGTATATTGATGCAAATCATGCTCATATAAAAACTATTCTAATTTTATCACAAGAATATATATTCTAGGTCTCATACATATGGTTCTACAGATATGAAATAAAATAGTTAAATAAGGTCTTCAAAAACCTGAGAGCTACAGAATATGGCATTTAATGATATTTTTATTATTCTAAAGATTCTTTGACAACAAGACAAGTTAGCTCCTGGCAACATCCACCCTGCCTTAAAGAAGAAGATGAACATCAAAGAACCTCCATATGGAGTTGGCTTCAAATGTGGCAAACCAGCCACTGAGAAAAATGTCCTCATTTCTGCCACAGACAGAATTCGGCATAAAAATGGGTAAGTTTAGATGCAGGCAGAGTAGACAGCCAAACTCTGCTAAGACACGGTAAGAAAATCCTCAATTGTTTCTGCCTCACAAATATGTCTGTCAGATATATTGGGCCAGAAGGCCGAAGATGATGTTCCAACATTATAGAGAGTGTTGGGTGAGTGTTCAGGCCGTAAACTGTCTCTGTTATCTTCTCATTTGTAAAGCGGCTAACCTTCACTCTGGGTTCACTCAGGTATTTAAGCTATATGCCTTCTCAAGTCTCTGATGGGTTTGAAGACCAGATAGTTTAGTCTTTCAATTAAGCGTAGTAGGTTAGGGGTTAAGATGTTTTTAGATCAAGATAGATGTTTTAAGTTAATGGAGATGAGATATGATAGATATTAATCTCCATTCAGAAATTTAGACCCAAAAAGATATGAAAGATGTTTACTTCAAGTGTGTCAAAAGAAATAGCCAAATCACTATGAATATAACATTTATATAATTTCTGATTGTCTCGTGGTTCTTCCTGCTATTTATTTTATTCATGTGTAATAATATAAATGTATATGTCAAAACATAACAAAAATATTAAATAAAAAAGAAAGTTCTCATTGTTCTGTAGGCTAAGAAATTAAGATGAAGACACTAGCAGATTCATGTTTGGTGATAGTGGCTTGTGCCTTACTGCTGTGTCCACCTATGGTAGAAGCCAAAAGAGCAAAATGGTGTGTGTGTGTGTGTGGGGAGGGGGTTATGCAAACTTTTTTTCTGTAGTGTTTTTATGAGGAAAAAATTTTCACCTATCAAAGAACAGTTCTTATATCTAATCACTTCCAAAAGGCATCAAATCTTTATACAGATCACGTGTCAACAGAAACTGGACAGGACACAGATATTTATGCCATATCAGGAAGATAATGAATGGCATAAACTAAAGGAGACTGAGGTAGCCTCAGAAAGCAGAACCTTCTGAAGTATGTCACAGAAACTGTAATTGCCTAACTGGTCATCTCAGGAGCAGGCTATCAAAGAAGCTACAAATCCTTCTCTTCTTCTTCCCTAGTCCTCTGACATGTGTTATGTGCCCTGCCCTCTTAAGGAATGCCATATAGAGAACATAGGAAGTATTAGAACAAACATCTTGCAAAATCATCTATCATCCCTCCAGTTTATTAAAGCTGGATCATATCTTTTTGCTTTCTATTCACAGTTCTATGTAACTGCCAATACAAAAAAGTGTCCCCTCTCTTTTTTGAAGACTCCTATAGTAGATAACACATGTATTGACTTTATATATTTTTATTTTAAACTGCCTTTCTATAGGTGTGTTAAGTCATACCTTGTGCAATGGGTGAGGAAAGAGATATTTTTTTCTTCCCTATACTATTTTATTCTGAGTCAGAAATAAGAAATAATTTGACAAGAATGACTTATTTTATTAGAAAGTTGTTGGCTT
This sequence comes from Acomys minous, assembly GCF_964271855.1. Taxonomy (NCBI): domain Eukaryota; kingdom Metazoa; phylum Chordata; class Mammalia; order Rodentia; family Muridae; genus Acomys; species Acomys minous. Next base: position 54,467,987 of record NC_140488.1, read on the forward strand.
CCTCAAGCTACAAATAGGACAACTACTTTGCAGGAGAGCAGTTTTTTTTTTAATTTTTTGAGACAATGTTTTACTACGTAGCTTAGGCTGTCCTGGAACTTATGGTAGTCCTCCTACTACAGCCCTAAAACCACTGTGATTTCAAGCTTGCATCACCATACTGGCACCTTGTAGGCTGTTTTTCTAACTTAAAACAAACCAATTGCTTTAGAATGTATGGGTCATAACTTCTAAAAAGAACAATGCCTTTTAAAATGAACACTCTAAAATGTTATTCAATGTTACTTAAATTCCTGACAAGATTTATAGGAAGAATGTTTTTTAGAAATAATTATAAGGAAAGCTTACTACGTCTTAATATTCTTCTAAATTAAGGACATTAAAGAAGGGGCTTGGATTCCAGATTCACAATGACTTAACAAATATTTGCTGAGTGCCTACGTTGTTGTAGGTGTTGAATACTTGATAGAATAAGTAGAAGCTGATAAATCTGGTATAATATCCAGTAAAGCAACAGTAGCATAGATAATATATAAATGCCAGGCTGCCAGCCGATTAAGGTTGAGTTTTACATTGTGTGCACTGTGGTAGTTTAAAGCCCTGACAATGTCTAACAGATGGTGTAATGTGGAGGAATTTTTATCCAATATGGCTGCTCTGGCAAGGTATCACATGCAAAGACCTTCTAGGTCAGTGTGATCCAGCTGGAATGACAAACCTTTAATACCTCTGGCTGGAATACAGACACACTCTTAGTATACACCTTTAATCCCAAACAATGAAGGTAAATTTAGTTTGTAGAATGAAGCATATTTAAAAGTGATATCTAATTGTGGGGCAGACAAAGTGACAGATCAGAGAAAGATTTAATAGAATGTGTCACAGATAAGGATACGCCCAATTGTGAGAACAGACAGGAAAGAGAAGTTCCTTTCAAGCAGTGCAGTAGAACTGAGTTCATTCAGTCAGTTGGGAGTCAGGCCAGTGTGTGCAGTGCAGTGGAGGTGAGTTCTTTGGGAGTTCATGTAGTTCAGTAAAGGTCCGCAGAGGCAGTTTAAGTGAGAGACTAAGAAGAAGCCAGAAGATTAGAAGAAATTGCCAGTTAGTTGCAGGCAAAGCAGGGAAATTCACTGAGTAGCTGAGAGAGGCCAGATTGAATCAGTCAACTTGAAGAGGAGTTTGAGCTAAAATAGCTGAGTTGAACTAGCCAGCCAGAGTTCAGAGAGAGCTAGAAAGGGTGAGCTTTTAAAGAAGTAAGCTTCCGAGACAACAATTACATCAGCAAATAAAAGTTACTTTTTCAGTATAATAAGCATTGAGTTAATATTGTGAAAAAGTAAGGGTAAGCATGAGATGCTGTTGGACATAGCTTGACTTGGCTATGTAGTGAAGATTCAACCTGCATATTCAATAGCCATCATGCCATTGGGGTTAGCCACAGTTCTTCTGCAATTTATAGAGGTCATAGATATGGGAGTGCTGTTCAGTAATTTTTTTAACTCGAAGTTTTTCTGATAGATTATAGTTAACTAGGTAAAGTACTGTCATATTTGCATTACAGTTGAGGAATCTAAAGGATCAGTACCTAAAACAAAACAATTTATTGGAAAGGGATAGAAATATGCTAGAGTTTTATATTACACATGGGAACATGGTATTCATTGTAAAACATAATCCAGGGCCCAGAAAGATGGCTCAATGGTTAAATGAATTTTCTGTTCTTCCACAGGACCTGAGTATGGTTCTAATCTCACATGTTAGCCAGATTTTTCATCTCTTGGTTCAATGACCAAAGAAAACCTTACAAAAACAGAGCATACATGTGATAATTTTGTATTTAATTATGTTCTTCTAGAAGAGTGAAGTCCTCATTAAGCACACATTGAAATTTACAGAACAAGACTAATCTAAGCAATAGTTTCACTTGTATAAGTTATTAATTTATAGTTTTTAACATGCTAAATCTTCCATTGTTTCTGTCATATATTTTTTCTTGATATGAAACGCAAAGTAAAAGCTCTATACAGTTTAATACAGTTTCCAATCCTCTTGTGGACAAATAGTCACACTTTAGTGACGAATACTGCTCATCTGTAACATACAGATACTGAAGGCTCTGGATTTTCATTTTTAAATGATTAATTACCTGCATAAAGAGAGAAATAAAATAGGGAGTCCAGGCCAAGTTCATGAAGGTTTGAAATTAGTTTTTCTTTTTCTTTTTCTTTTTTAATTTCCAAAACGAGCAACAAAGGCTCAGTTTGCAAGCTGTTATGTGGCTATAAGTCACCTGTAAAAGCAAATTTTCTACAGAGGAAGAGAATCACAGATTAAATCTAAAAAGAAAAATATGAGGTAAGAGTCAAAAGGAAAAAGGTGTGTTTCCAGCCAAAGGAAAATATGACATATTAAACATCTTCTTGTGGCCAGTTATGTAACCAAAGGCCAGATGAGGATTGCTTGCTTCTACTGGCTCACAAACTTGTTCATTCAACATTCCTATATCCAAGGGTAGCATCACTAAAGGACAGAACATCATTATTTAATGAGACAAAATAATGAGTGCAAAAATGATTTTTTATAAAAATGTCAAGTACCAGCTTTAAGTAATTTACACATTCAGCATGATAATGTCTAAGTTGGGTAGCAAAGAAACACAGGAGAGAAGAAAAAGGCGATAGGTTTAACCTTGAATGAAGGTGACTTCATACAGTTCTTGAAGGAATTTACTTATTATCTGATAAAGAAATAGCAGTATTTATTCCCTCTAGAGATATAAACTAGTGAATCAATCTGCAGTTCACGATACTTATTTAAACCCAGAGGAGGAGGCTATGGCTCTCTCTTCTGAAAATCCAGAATAGAAAAAAAAATCATCTCTGAATGTAGTTTATCTTCACACACCAGCTTTAACATTAAACAATGAAAACTAAATGTAGTTTCTCACATTTTACTTTCATATATGTGTGTGTGTGTGTGTGTGTAATTTACCATTATGCTGTAAGTAAAATAAGGTTATATAGCAAGAAATATTTACTGTTTCCTATACATATATTACAGTTGATTTAAATACATCAGCTACAGATCAATTTGTTTCTCTATCCATCCATATTTCTATCCTTTTACGTCTCAGCTACTAGTTATTTCAAAATACATGTATACCCTCAAACAATGCCTGTGAATATGCCCAAAGAAGAAAGAAAATTATAAGCTCTCTCAAAAAAGTCATTTTCTCATGCTAATTCCATCCTATAAGCACCTAGTTATGAAAGAAGATTGTTTGTTTTGTTTTTTTTCAGATATAATCAAACATTCTAAGACTTACCTTGCATATCTTGTGGGCTTCCAAATAAAATCTGTCTTTGAGAAACAGCAATCTTTTGATCTAATTGTTCAGTTGCTTACCCTACCAGATTCAATGCATTGTGAAAAGAAATTTATGCTGCTAATATAAAAAAGAAGCATGCACACAAATTTATCTAATGCTATAGACTAGTGTGTCTAGAACTAACCATAGAGCAAATAGATGAATAGACAGCTACACATATAAACAAATGTTTAAATAAATAAAGGATATCGTCATCTTTTCCACAAACTTGTCACGGTGACTTTCTGCTTTGGGGAAATTCTTGAGGTCACGCTCCAGACAAAGAATATTTTGTTCCATTGTTGTAAGGTTGCTCTTGAGTATTTGAGCTGAAACTAAAGAACAATTGCACAGTTTAGAATCTTTTGTGAAGTATTCCACAAAACAATTTAAAGCAATATCTGTTAAAAGGATTTTCTTAAAATAGAGAATCATTCTATGAAGTCAGTTCACAATATTCTGAGTTGCTGCTCATAAAAATTCTCCTCACTATAAAGTAAATGAAAATGTGTAATATAAAATACCAAATCATTATATTTAATATGGGAATGTCACCATTTTACTCAGCCATTAGTTCAGATAAACCATTCCTATTTAAATTTATTGGTGGAACAACTAATATTTCATTCTTTGAAATCTAAATTGAAGATTAAAAAGAAACTAAGGTTCAAAGAAGCCTTATCTTATTAATGCATGTCCTTGGTTATATAAATGATTTAAGGTTTTATAAACTGACACTTGGGGTAAAAATTTCCAGTTTTAAGACTTGATACTCAATAGAGACATGAAATAGTTATAGATACAAAAGGTGAGTTTAGTCCTAACCCTAGTGAATACACATGCACATCCACAGAGATTCAGCACATCCTCAAACACTTTCATTAGTTGTTTTAATTATCTCTAACATTCTCTGCACTATTTCTCTTCTCTCATTGACAACTAAACTGATCCTAATATATGTACACTTTTTGGATTTCTCATGGTGCCTTGATTTCAGAGGCATATTTAAAAAAAAGAAAGAAAAAACTTGTAACTATTTTTATACTACATGATTGTATGACTGAATTATATACAAAGACAATTCTACCAATATTCATAGAATTTGATGAAATTCTAGTTGGGGAGATAAGGAAAAGGCTACAAAATGACACATAGCCTGTGAGGCTTGTTTTAAAATCCAATGCTCTTTATTTTATTTTACTTTATTAATTTATTCTTGTTACATCTCAATGGTTATCCCATCCCTTGTATCCTCCCATTCTTCCCTCCCTCCCATTTCCCCCTTACTCCCCTCCCCTATGACTGTGACTGAGGGGGATTTCCTCCCCCTGTATATGCTCATAGGGTATCAAGTCTCTTCTTGGTAACCTGCTGTCCTTCCTCTGAGTGCCACCAGTTCTCCCCCTCCAGGGGACATCATTAATGACAATAATATGCAACTAAAAAAAATACAATTTTTATTCTAGTAAATTTTGTTTCTTTTAGAGACATATCAGTATCACCATGAAAAATTTAAGAAACTGACTAAATCATCCATCTTGCAAATTTCATCCAGATTATTCTGGTCCAAATTCATCACCCTGACAAGCTTACCTTTATAATTCAACAAGGAGAAATCACCTTAATAAACATGGAAGTTCAAGAGACTGAAAATCAAACACTAACACCGAAGATTATTCTTTTCCATTAATCAGTCACTATAAATGGTTCTGTGCAACACAGTTACATTTATTTATATCTGACAAGCTTGGAAAGTATTCTTTATGGAAGAAGCTAAAGAACTGCTCTGCCTTGCCAAAACTTTCCTAATAGCACAGCAATCACTGCTCACAAAGGATGAGTTTTCTGTTAAGGAAATCATTCTGATTTTAAAAGTGAAGTTTTGTCATTAATGTTATTTCTCTGTAGTCCTCCTAACTATCCAAAAGGTTTCTCCTTTCCCATCGTGAGTACTGGAAAAAGCAAAAATGAGAAATTGACTGGTTGGTGAGTCACTTGGGTTACAATAACATGAGGGGAGGGGGCTTAAGACATAGTAGTGTGAAGTATGGCACTGAAAGTTCCCGACCTTGGAAGCAGAGAAAAGGAACATACTGATCTATCTGTAAAGAAGAAGAGAGAAAGAAAAATAGGCTTCTACTTCGAATCCACTATACTGAGCACCATATTTTTTCTTTCTTCTTTCTTTCACATAATTTTCACAATTTTCCATTCTTCACCAAATCAACTACAAGTCAATGCTGAGGTTTAGGTTCTTAGTCTTCTTCTTTTTTAACTTGTTATTTATTTATTTATAAGCAGCTTGGTCTCCACAAAACAATCATAGGTTTCTTAGTGTTTACATATTTTAATAAAGGTTTTAGTTAATGGCTTATTTTGTTTCTATCTTCTCTCTGAGATAGTCATTTCATCATGCATAAAAGTAGGTGACATAGTAGGAGACAGCAAAAACTTTAAAAAGAAGTTAAAATGCTCACAGTGACAGCAGATTGGTGAATTTGAAAGTTCCCATGCCATACAAAATCTAAATAAATTTAGAATGTTTGTTAACCTATGACTTTTAAAAACTTAATTGTAAGTAAATCAGTATTTCCAGAGCTGTCTTTCCAAGTTCTACATAAATGCTTCCAGACCTGTTCTTTAAATTCCCTATGATTTCACTATCTTCTTCTACATCATCCCTTAATTTTTTTTATAACTTTATAAAATCTTGAGCTATGGTTGAGGTTCAGAACTAACACTGTTGTCATGCTGAGTCCTTTAACTTCAGGAGATTGAAGGGCCTCAGAAACAACTATTCTTTGATCTCCTGTACTGCCATCTCCAAAATGACAGTTACTGAATCTAACTTTCCTCTTTCCATTGTAGCTAGCTCATAGAAAGCAGACCTCCCTCCCTCCCCAACCAATGTCATCTAGAGAGGTCTCTCTCTTTTGAAGACTTTCATGTGGGAAGAATGATGCTTCATATGTGTAAGGAATGATTGCTCAGACAAGCAGCCTATCAGATTCTTGGAAGGTCTTAATGCGTTGACCTCTCGATTCTATTAGCATTAAAATTTCCAAATGAACTTCAAGGCTCTTCATCTCTGAAAGCTCCCATGTCTTACAAATGTAGTAATACATTAGCTTTCCCTTTGTTAACCTATCTTCTGTATATAGATGTTGATCATTACCCTTATAATCGATGAGCTAAAGGCTCACCTCATTGTACCCCATATAGAATGACAATGGTAAGACAAACTCGTAGGTCTTTGCTTTTCCTTTAGTACATATCCCTGTACTTCTTTACAATACTCAATAAATAATTATTAAATCAATAAGTCAATTTTAAGATCTATTGTTTTATATTTATACTTATGCCAGTCTCTATAACTAAGATTGTAGCACAGGTGAGGTAAAATAATGAATGGCAGTTATTACATCAATTATTATGTGATATAAAAAGAAGTACATTATTGAAATCTTCCTAGAAACATGCATAAGATTGAGGGCAACAGGACTATTTAGACAATGGTAAAGTAAGTAAGCAGGGAAAAGAAGAAAGATAATGAAAATCTTTATTAGTTCTCCTGTATTATATTTTTAATAAATTACTAATATTGTAACTAAACATATGCATAAAATGATGGAGACAGAATAACACTAGAATCTACCTTATAAGCACATGCAGGCATTTGTGGCATTAAATAACATATTTTTCTTTACATTGGTGAAAATCACCTTGACCTTTACTTAGAACTGATATTAAAGGGAAATCAGAAAAAAATGTCATTTATATAGTCAAGGTCCCTGTAAAACAGAGCTTAAGATAGAGTTTATTCGTTAGAATTTTATTGAGTTTAAAGGTGAGTGTGGATAATTCCACAGAAATAAGCATGAACAATAAAAGAGAGCAAATAAAGGAGGGTTAAGTTACGGAGCTGGCCATAGCTTTACAACAACTGCAGCTCATTGCTTAAAGTCTCAGAATGTGTCCATTACTCATGACTTCATGAGCATGAGACATATACCATCAATTGGTGGATGCCTGCTTAAAACACCACAGAATTTGTTTAGCCATTACTATTTTTGTTTATTTTTATTTTTATTTTTATTAATTAATTCAGATTACAACTCAACTGTTCACCCATCACTTGTATCCGCCCATTCCTCCCTCCTTCCCACTCCCACCTTATTCCCCTCTCCTAGGTCCATGATCGAGGGGAATCTCCTCCCCCATCTTATGGTCACAGGCTATCAAGTCTCATCTTGGTAGCCTGTCTTTTCTTTCTTTGAGTGTCACCAGGCTCCCCACCAAGGGGAGATCGTCAAGTATGGGGCACCAGAGTTCATGTCATAGTCCCTGCTCTTCACATAACTGTGGAGAATGTCCTGTCCATTCGCTAGATCAGAGTAGGGGTTCAGTGTTTACTATTTTGTATTGTCCTTGGTTAGTGCAATAGTTTGCGCAGACACCCCTGGGCCCGGATCCACCCATTTTTTTTTTGGCTTTCTAGACTTTTGTAAAGAATACTAAATAAATCCAGGAGTGTTAAAAATTATCCTGGAGGCCATGCATGGCGGTGCACACCTTTAATCCCAGCACTCAGGAGGCAGAGGCAGGCGGATCACTGTGAGTTCGAGGCCAGCCTGGTCTACAAAGCAAGTTCAGGACAGCCAAGGTTACACAGAGAAACCCTGTCTCAAACAAAACAAAACAAAACAAAAGCAACCCCCCCCCAAAAAAATGATCCTGGATTTTTCTGTTAAATTATGTGCTAGAAACACACTGCTATAATCTTAAGAATTAAGAGCTGGATTAAATGAAATGGCTCAATGGGTAAAATGTTTGCTTCATAGGCCTGTCCCCTGAATTCAATTCCTGGAAGCCACATAAAAGGCCAGATGAGGAAGAAGGAATCCCTGATTGTAATCCCAGCAATCCCCAAGGTCAAACAAGAAAAGTAACCCAGAACTTTACAAGGAAGATAAACACAAAGAAAGCTTCACAATAATAGAAAAGAATGAGATTGCCTCCAAAAAAGTGTAAGTTGGAAACCTATTCCCCAAAGTCATCCTCTACTTTCCAGATGTGCATCACGGCAAGCAGGTACAACACATGCACATGCGCACACATGGGCACGTGCACATACACACACACACACACACACATACACACACACACACACACACACACACACACACACACACGGTGAAAACAAAATGGATAAAATATTACAAAAAAGCATAATTAACAGTCAAGGTCTATTATAATTTATGCAGCTTCTACATGGTGCTCCAAAAATATTTAAGCACTACAGTGGGTTATGAATGCTTGTCTTTGGAATGGCCTCAGGCTGAGGGTGTATTTTTCTGCCTGCCATTATATTAGTCCACTAATATAAATTAGGGAGTCTTTTATGACAGTGCAAATATTTTCTAGCCAAGTAAATTCCCACTACAGACATTTTTAATGACTGATTAGCCAATCTGGTGGCACTTCATTTTTTTTCTCATTTCATTTTTTTACATCTGTTTTTGAATTACTGAATCTGAATTATAACACTAAAAATTAAATTATAGCTATCATGTTCCTTCTTATAGCTTTCTTTCATGTACTTCATAAATAACATTTTAAGCATAGTATACTCTCTTGAGTTATATGTAGGAGAAACTTTCCTTTCAAATTTTGTTCATCTACTTCGTTCAGTTGAAAAATATATGCATGTGTTTTCTTGGCTTCAAACAAATATATGATAGTAGCCAGATCTTTAGTCAAAGTATTTTAATTTCTGACTTTAAGACAAGCAAAGTATAAGATAAATATTATAAGTGAGAAGTTGAATGGAAAGACTCTTTAATTACACAGTATAAAGAGAACTAATAGGCATTTAAAGAAATAAAATCACAGTACTTTGGTGATATTTTCTAGACAGTATTTAGAATGTACAATTTTATATAAATATGGAGTCTTTTCCCAGGAATTTTTTATCCCTCTGTATTAAGATTTTCTATTAATTTTATACACTGACAAAATAACAGAGCTCTTCTTATATTTGAGCTCAAAGAAAGGCCAACTAAAAATTTCCTCTTGTAAGACTATGAGTGAACAGGCTCAAATGTGACTACAAGCCTTCTCTAATTTTCTGTAACTGAATACATGCAGTTGAATTACTATCAGCTGAGCCACACACCATTAAAATAACTCATCCAGAAAGCATAGGTGAAAAAGGAAAGAGATATTAAAAACACCCTGAACAATAGGTATTGTTGTATTCTTTCTCAAATGCATTTATAAGCTAATAGTTTCATTTTATGTGAATGCTACACATGGAAATGAAGTGAATATGTTTATATAATAACAATGGCAAAATCACACCACATGGGCTTATTTGGAGTTTAAGGAAAGTAAATGGGAAATAGGAGCCAGATATGAAAATCTTAACCTCTACCAGCACAAAATGAAGCATAGAAGTGGCACATACTTTGGAGAAATTCTTTTGTTTAAAAATTTAAGAGATTTCTAGGACCCTCTGGATCCTTCTACTTTGCCATTCTCCCATGCTTCTCTCACCTAGAGTCCCATTAGGATGTCCTCCCCTCTGTCTCACTTTCCTGGTAAGTGAAGGCTTTCGTGGGACATGCCCCTTGGGCTAACATGCAGATATAAGTGAGTATATACCATTTGAGTCTTTCTGCTTCTGGGTTAACTCACTCATTATGGTCATTTCTAGCTCAGTCCATTTATCCACAAATTTCGGGAATTCCTTGTTTTTATTAGCTGAATAGTATTCCATAGTGTATATGTACCACAGTTTCTTTATCCATTCTTCTACTGATGGACACTTAGGCTGTTTCCATGTTCTGGCTATTATGAATAAGGCTGCTATGAACATGGTTGAGCAAATTTTCTTGTTGTGTACTGGAGCATCTTCTGGATATATTCCAAGGAGTGGAATTATGATAGGCAGATTTGGGCCCAGGGGTCCCGCTCAAACTAAGGCACCAGCCAAGGACAATACAGGTGGTAAACTTTAAACCCCTACCCAGATATAGCCAATGGTCAGAACATTCTCCACAGTTGAGTGGAGAGTGGGATATGACTTTCTCACATACTCTGGTGCCTCACATTTGATCATGTCCCCTGGAGAGGGAGACCTGGTTGCACTCAGAGGAACGACAGCAGGTTACCAAGAAGAGACTTGATACCCTATGAGCATATACAGGGGGAGGTAATCCCCCTCAGGAACAGTCATAGGGGAGGGGAATAAGGGGAAAATGGGAGGGAGAGAAGAATGGGAGGATACAAGGGATGGGATAACCATTGAAATGTAACAAGATTAAATTAATAAAAAAAAAAAGAAAAAATTTAAGAGAATATGTAACTTAGCCACAATTTTTTAGCATTCTTTTTTTTCTATTATGGGATGGGGCAGAGTATTGCTATATAGCCAACACTGGCTTGAAAGTCACCATTCATCTTTCACAGGCTGGGATTATATACGTATGGCACTATGACAGTTTAAGTAGTACTCTTTATAAAGATAATTTTAAAAAATGTGTTCTCTCTACATGTTCAGATATCCCTATCATATGTCTCCTTGAGTGCAAGGTAGTTTTCTAATCTGAATTCATCATGTGTTTTGATCTGAAACCGATGGTGAAAGAACTACAGTAACAAAACACACACACACACACACACACACACACACACACACACACACACACACACCTCAAAAACAACAACAAAAAACCCACTGCATTGTTTAATCCTCAAAAATTCAGTAAGCATATTTCATCATCTGGTTTCATATACTTTGAGATTCTAGGGCGGAAACCTCAGTCTGAACACATTATTTTCAAATAAAGAAATTAAACTTTGAATTGAAAGTAAAAAGAAAATTTACCAATATTCAGTGGAAGGTATGACTAGAGCTTAGCTAGATTGCGGAGGAAGGAGAAAAAGGGAGAAATTTTCTAAATAAGAATTTTGGAGGGGGAAATCCTCTATCCTGACTACAAATCAACAGCAGTAGACAGCTGCACATGAAGATCCACACTCTTATCACCTGCTGTCTCCCCTGCAACCATTATTCTGCCTACAGCAAATACTATGTGTGAATTTTCAAATCAAAGGAGAAAACAAACCAAAATCTAGTGCTTTTGCTGACAGTCTTAGCTCAAGGCCAGGATTGGGAAGTACAGAGCAAGTAGAAGCTCCTCTAAAGCAATTCTGGATGGAGTCTCTTTGGAAACCTTTGCTCTCATTATTAAAAAAGAAATTCACAAGGAAACACATGTTTATTAAATACCAGCACTCAAAAAGTGGGAAGCAAGAAAATCATGTTATACAGCTTATGCTATGTATTTAAACCTTGTTTTGGAGAAATTAAAATAAAAATGAAAAAAGAGGAACAAACATACACAGTCATCCTTTTCTTTTAAAAGAAAAAGATTTCTGATCACCTAGATGTCAACTTTTAATGGGCCAAGTAGATCTTTTATTGAGTGGCTATTGGGCTATTTTGAACTGTCCTCCTGTGGAGAGCTGATTTAAATGGTGAAAATGCTGTTCTTTATTTTTAACTATTTTTTTTCTATTTTTGAGACAATGTCTCTATATTATTTAGCCTTGGCTTTCCTGCAACATTCCATGCAGACTAGAGACCTCCCTGCCTCTGTTTCTTGAATTCTGGGATTAAGCCTGTGTGTCATCATAACAATTTGTTATTCTTGTTTTTTTCTTAACTTACTTTGCTTTATTAAGAAACATTTTGTAACTATTTAATATTAATACAAAGTTTTAAAATTCATTGTCTTTACAGCTGTATAATACATCATTGATATGCCCACAACCAGTTATAAAACTGTTAGAAATAAAGGGTAGTTTTATATTTATGTGTCTAAGAACCTGCAGAAATAAAATTTGACACCATCCCTGAGCACACAAATTCACCTCAAAGCTTAAGAGTTTTCAAAGTAATGGATATTGAGAAGATCAAATAATAGATTCTAAAATAGAAGATGAACATATATGAAAATACTAATGCTATAAAGGCACATGGAAGAATATGACCATAATTTGAATATACAGAATCTCTCATGCTTATTTTTAATTATTTCTTTTTGGGGGGGATTATAAAACAATTACATAATTTTCCTTTTCGCTTCCTCCATCCAAACATATATATCTATTTCTATATATCTATATATCCAATGTTGCATAGTGATTTCCTCCTAGATAAATTCTTCCATCTTTGTTTGAAGTTTCTTAAGACACAAGATTTCCTAAAGGCAAGAGAAACATTTCATTCTGAAGGGAAAACTTGTTATGCTCAGGGTATAAAGAACTCAAAAGGTTCAGGAAGCTCCTGAAACTGACCAAATTCACTAGGCTACTCTCTATCCAAACATATCTAGGCAGTAAATACCATCAAGTGATTCTCAAAACAGGTTAGCCACCTAAAAGAGAGAGTAATTGAGCTGCTTAGCAGAGTATCAGACAAGCCAGCCCAGCTAGAGGGAAGGCTGGCAACAGAATCAGAGACAGCCCCTAATCCCATTGTTAGGGGACCCACATGATAAGGAAGCTGCACATCTGCTACATATGTGTAAGGGGTCTAAGTCCAGCCCAAGTATGTTCTTTTTTGGGGGGATCAATCCTGTGAGCCCCCATGGTCTCAGGGGAGTTTACTGTTTTAAAGTGTGCTCTTGTGATATCCTTTATATCTCTGCATCCCTTAATCATTCCTCCCACTCTTCCACAAGTCTTCCCCAAGCTCAGCCTATAGTTTGCATGTCTTTCTTTGCATTTGTTTCCATCAAATTCTGGATGAAGCCCCCCCAGAAGACAATTATGCCAGGCTCCTGTCTTCAAGCAAAGCAGAGCATCATTAATAGTGTTGGAGGTTGGCTCTTTCATGGGGTATGTCTCAATTTGGGCCATTCATTGGTTTGCCATTCGCTCAATCTCTTCTCCATCTTTATCCCTACACTTGTTGTAGGCAAGACAAATTTTGGGTGGAAGGCTTCCACTAGAAGTTCCATCAGGTTACAGGGAGTTACAAGTTCAAGGCTTCATATCCCCCTGCTGTTAGGAGTCTCAGCCAAAGTCACCCAAACAGACACTGAGGAGCCTCTTCTATCCCTGATATTTCTTCCCTGCCAAATAACTTCTTACCCTTTGAGTGTGCCTCCACAATGCTCTTACACGAGCAGTCATTTAATAGCTTTCTTCCAATATATTATATGCTTAGTAAGGTGTGAAAAGAGTATATGGATTAGTAAATTAGTAAATTTCAATGTTTTCTAAGCAAGGAAAAAATATATATACAGAGAGTGTCTTTATAAAGCTAAAAAGCTATATGAAAAGAAAGATCATCTTCTTGGGTCTACTGTTTGTGATCGTGGCAAAATTCTTCAGGAACTGTATTCTTGGACTCATTAGGGAAATTACTAGGATTATATGATACAGTATAGTTATTCTTGTACTTGACCCAGTTTCTGGGGGAACATGTTTAATGTATGAAGTTCCCAGGTAAGAACAAGTACAAAGCCATCAATTTCATTTAAATTGAACAGGAGTTGTCATGGCATCAGTGACATTATGCTGAGGTCATAATACTGGAGCCTTTTCAGTCTATACCACATTACTGCTGACTGGATTAGAAATTGTTCTTCTGGGTAATAGGGTTACAGGGCAGACAGATGCTTGCAGGGATCTATTAACGCTATTGCTGCATGGTCCTCCTTCATTAACTAACTGTAGAGACTAACAGGATTTCTATGTGACGAGAAATAAGGTAAATGTAAATTAAGGTTTTAAATTAAATTGAAAGAAATATTATTTTGATAGTTCTTGGTGTTCTTGACTCCCGAAACTGGTCTTTATATAAAATAATGCTTGAATATTTAACAGATTATCATCATTTCATAAATCTATTAGAAATATTTTTGCCTAGTCCCAAAGAGTGCCTTGAAAAGCAGGCAACAATGAGGCTAGAAGGGTAAGGTTTTTTTGTTTATTTTTGTTTTTGTTTTTGTTTTTGGGAGGGGTGGTAAAGCTCTAAAAGGCTTCCTTTCAGAAGATCATTAAAGGTAATGGAGATGTTTTACATTTGAGGTAGATGAACTGTGAGAGATAAGGAAGGAATTAGTAAGAATGATTCCCAGGTTTTTGGCACCAGCAACAGATGAGTTTGGAGGAAATGATCAAACCTTAACTTTGGCCTACTTAGTTTTAAGTATATGGGCCATCCAAGCTGATTTTCAAAGAAGCAGCTGCCTGCAGAAGCAGATTTGCCAGGACACTGTACATCCCTAGGCATTTGTATATAGAGCTCACTTCAGAACAGTACATTGTTTCAGTATATTGCCATGATATAATTTAGAGTGTAGTTACTTTCTGGCTCTATAAATCTAGGTAATTTCTGCATCCCTGCCTCATTTCAAATAGAAACATTTCTAGATGTTGGTTAAGGTCATTTCCCTCTGGGCTATGCTTATAATTTATTCCTACTTCATCTCTTTCCCTTTCTCTGAGTTACTCTACTCTTATCCTGACATCATGGATATTTCTATTAAGATGTTTTGCCTTGCTGAGAAGCCTTGCTGTAACACTTTTCTTGAAACAAATGTTGCCAATAACAACCAGGAAAATAATTGCATTCAGAGGTGATGGGATTTTGTTAAATAAGAAAACTACAAGGCCTGAAAACTATAAAAATACCTGTCAGAATTTTGCCTAATGTGGAGGAGGAAATACTTTAAAGATGGTTTTCTATTCCTACATCAAAAAATTGGCACATTAACAGTGGTAGAAGGGAAGAGACCAAAGGTGACTAAGCCACTAAAAGTTTCATCTTCCTTTGGCCTCACCTTCTCATCACTGTCTCTACTAGGCTTATTCAATAGTATGTTTTCTTCCTGTTGTAGGTCTACAACTTTTTTAGGATATGTATGTATTTCTTAATTTCAATCTTGGTATCTTTTGAACAGGCATTGCAAATACAAGCTTCATTTCCTCATTGGTAAAACTAATTTTTTTGTCTTGCTTCTGCTTTGTTTTAAGGAAAAGACAAGCTCACGCAATTTATAAAAATAGAACAATGTGGTGTTACACACATGCACTTTTGTTTCCAAGCCAGTAATTGCAGTGCTATCCTGAACATTAATCAAAGTCCCAAAGAAGCCTTCTTTTTATTTTGAAAAGTCTATGTGTGTGGGTTTTTGACTGCATGTATGTCTATGCACATCAAGTGTGCAGTGACTGTGAAGTCCCGAAGAGTGTGGTGGATCTGCTAGGACTGGACTTGCAATTAGTTATGAGCAGTACTCTGGGTACAGGGAATCAAATCCTGATTCTCTAAAAGAGTAGAGAGTGAAATCAACCATTGAACCATCCCCATTTGTTTTTGCTAGACATCCCCTCTTTTCTTTAAACCTCTATCAACTTCAAATGGTTCATTAACACCAAATTGATAAAAATTATTTTCAAGGTCAAGATATATAAGTCCCTTGGACATGAGCTCCATGTCTTTTATTCCCAGTGAATGCTACCAATTCCAAATCTACTCTCTTTTCAGTTGTCAATATGTAACTGTTATGCTGGTTCTCATCTTCCTGTGTTGGTTCATGGATTCCCTGTGATATGTGTCTGCTGCATCTTCCCTATGAACTCCCATCTTGTATTATATCAGTTATTTTCATGAGTCTCTACTTGTAAATAACTCTACTACACTTAATGAGTCCATAGTGCTTTTGATTCTGACTGGATTTTTTTCACTTGCATTCCAGTAGTTTGTATGGACATTTCTCTCATAGAAATTTTAGTTACCTGAAACTAGAGAAAAAAAAAAAACAACAAAAATATTCCAGAGACAAAAGTATAGAGTAGTGGTAGAGCAGTTGTCTATCTACCATTCATGTTGCTTTGGATTTGATCCCAAGTACTACAACAAATAATCTTTTTACTCCAAGCTCCTAACACTATACCTGCAATAAATATTATTTGAAACATAAAAGCATTTATTTTTTCTTCTTTTTAATTTTATTTACAATTTTTATTCATTTTTTATTTTTTAATTAAGCATTTTTATTTTTACATATACATTTATATCATTACCCATATATACAATAAACTACCTATAGCAAGAAGAACCATGACACAATCAGGAATTATATAAATTTTATATTCTTAGTGTTTTGGCTATTTATATTTGACAACCTTGAAGAAAACATCTTTCTTATCTTGGTGTGTCTAAAATTCTGAATGTATATCAGTATCTATAATATCTCATCTCTATCAACTTAAAACACTTTAAAAAGTTTCTTAATGAAAGAAAAAAGTTTACCAAAGAAATCTTCCAGGTATTATTTATACTACTATAAACAGGATATAAACAGAAATACCAGCAATAAGGGAATGTCTATAAAAATTTCGCAAAATGTTATGAAAGTATACAGACTTTAAAGTGAAATTTATTAAATGAATTAATAAAATAGAACTTATGATTTTTGATTAAGAAAAAATATCAGAACAAAATGTGTAGACTGTGATCTGTCATGTGAATGATCTTGCTTTATGAAATTATTTAAATGATATTAACATAGAAGGGACATGCATATCACTCATGTACATGCTTGCTCTATCTAACAGTGTAAAGTATTTGTGTAGGTCAGATGAACAGGGACCTAGCTAACCAAGTGAAGGTGAAATTCTTTCAATGTTTTCATTGTTCAGGAAAATATTTCACAGTATAAAGATGAAGCAAAATCCCAGAGAGTTTTAAAGTATTTAAAAAACATATATGCAAGTATAAATAACTATACACATGCCTTGCCTAAAGGTCCTTTGAATATTTTGAAAGGGCAGACTGACCATTTATAAAACAAAGTGGATAAGAAGAAAAAATGGTCACTAATACATATAATAAACTCTCTGTCTCTCTGTTTCTGTTTCTGTCTCTGTTTCTCTGTATCTCTGTCTCTCTTTCTCTCTGTCTCCGTCTCTCTCTGTCTCTCTCTGTCTCTCTGTCTCTCTGTCTCTGTCTCTCTGTCTCTGTCTCTCTCTGTCTCTCTCTGTCTCTCTCTGTCTCTCTCTGTCTCTCTCTGTCTCTCTCTCTCTCTCTCTGTCTCTCTCTCTCTCTGTCTCCTTTGACTGACAGTTAGCAAACAACTGTATGCGGAAGAACCTGGCTTCTTTGCTTTAGGATAGTCTAAGATAAGAAGGCTTTTTACATTTATAAGGATTTGAAAGAGAACAGTGCTTTAAATTATGAAAATTGTATGAAATTCAAATTTCAGTATCCATAAATAAAGTTTTGTTGGAATAAGGCCAGGTACATTCATTTATGTATGACCAGTGCTTTTTTTTTTTTTCATTACAAAAGCAAAGTGAAGTCCTGTAACAGAGGATCTATCTATCTGGTCCACAAGACCTAAAATATTTAATATTTGGGTCTTTACAGAAAAAGATTGCTGATATATGTTCTAGATTTTTAAAAAATGCTATTTTAGGAGAGACATGAGCAATTTCACAGTCCATATTTCCCATAAGGATATGGAAAAAATAAATCAAACATGGAGTGTCATAGAATAAAGAAGAGCACAAGGCCAGGCCTCTGTATTTTAGGTTCTTCTGTAAACACAAAGCTATAAGATGTCTTCGGATAGACAGTTTCTTTCCTTCTCTCAAAGGGTTAAATATACATAGTCAATTCCACAATGTAGAATGGTTTTTGTAAGTATCTTCCATAGAATTCAACAATACCATATTCATTTATGAAGATGGCGGAAAAACAACAATCCTTTTTTTATGTACAAAAATACCCTAGAGAAGAGCAAAGCATGCTGGGGAAATATTTCTTCTAAAATTGTCAAAGTAAATAAAATATAAACATAACCAACATAAACTATGCAGAAATTCATAGCTAGATACTATAATGCCAGGTAGTAAAATCAGAAAAAAACAGACATGAGAAAGAAAAATGGAGTTCATTTCAATGGCCAAGTTATCATTATACAAAATAAGACAGCAATGTAAATCAAATTTTTCATACCAATTAACCTCTCTGTTATGTCATTATATGGCTTACTCCTGGAGTTTGTTAAAGGTTTAATAACTGACCCAAACATATCCTTTATAACTTATTTCCCTATAGTTACAATAGGCTTTAAAAGGAAACTAGTACATTTCAAGAAATTACAAAGCTATAGGTCTCAGTGTTAACAATTATGTCTCCCACACACATTTTATCCTCCAAAGGGCACTATTCAAAATAACTTGTTATTAACTCAATTTTACATATGAGAACCTAACAAAATGATATTAAAAATGTCCTCAAGGTCATATAACCCATAAGTGGTAGAGCCAATATCTGAAGTTACATAATCTAGCCCATGTTTTAAACCAATTTGCTCCTCTCTCTTAGGAACAAGAGGTTTTAGGAAAATAATGTTTCTTTTTTAAGATATATAATCTTTTAATTTGTTCAACTTTACATCATGATTGTAGCCCTCTCCTGCTTCACCTCCTGGTCTAAACCTCCCTTCCTCATACCCCCTCCATGGCTCCCCCAGCCCTCAGAAAGTGGAGCCCTCCTCCAGTAACATCTGACCTTAGTCTACCAAGTCTCATCTGGACTGCATGTATCCTTTTCAACTGTGGCCTGGCAAGGCTGCTCTGCCAGGGGGAACTGATCAAAATGTGGAGGCCAGAGTCAGAAGTAGTCCTTGCTCTCTGTATTATGGGACCCACAAGGGGACTGTGCTGCCTGTCTACTACTACATCTGAGCAGAGGGTCTAGGTCCTCACAGTGAATGCTTCTTGGTTGGTGTATCAGACTCTGCAGCATCCCCCTCCTCTGACCGGATTTGTTGGCTCCATTGGTCTCCTTGTGGAGTTCTTGACCCCTCCAGGTCCTTCTATACCCCAACTCTTCCATAAGATTCCCTGTGCTCCACCCTGAAGTTTGGCTGTGTGTCTCAGCATCTGCTTGGATCTCCTGCTAGGTGGAGTCTTTCAGAGGACCTCTATGGTAGGCTCCCATCCTGTTCCTTCTCTTCAACTGCTTCTGGTGTCTATTCTATTTGACCTTCTGAATGAGAATTAAGCATTCTCCCTAGGGTCCTCCTTGTTATTTAGTTTCTTCAGGTCTGTGTACTGTAGTGTTGTTATCTGTTTATAAGTGAGTATATACCATGCATGTCTTTCTGGGTCTGGGTTACCTCACTCAGGATGGCCTTTTCTAGTTCCATCCATTTGTCTGCAAATTTCATGATTTCTTTGATTTTAATAGCTGAGTAGTGTTCCATTGTGTAAATGTACCACCGTTTCTTTATCCATTCTTCAGTTGAGGGACATCTAGGTTGTTCCCAGATTCTGGATATTATGAATAAAGCTGCTATGAACATAGCTGAGCAAATGCCCTAATTGTATGGTGAAGAATCTTTTGGGTCTATATCCAGGAGTTGTATGGCTGGGTCCTAAGGTAGAACTATTCCAAATTTTCTGAGAAAGCACAAAATTGTTTTCCAAAAGGGGTGTATAAGTTTGCACTCCCACCAGCAATGGAGGAGTGTTCCCATCCTCGGCAGCATGTGCTGTCACTTGAAATTTTTAAAATTATTATCTTTTTTTACATATACATTTATATTATTACACATGAATAAAATAAACTACATACAGCAGGAAGAACCATGAAATAATCAGGAATTACATAAATGTTACACTCATAGGGATTTGGCTATTTGTATTTGGCAAACTTGAAGAAAACATCTTTCCTATCTTACTGCTTCTAAAATTGTGAATGAAAATCAATATCTATCATAACTCATCTCTATTAATTTAAAACATCTATCTACACCTAAAACATCTTAACCCCATTCTGATAGGTGTAAGTTGGACTCTCACAGTCATTTTGATTTGCATTTCCCTGATGACAAAGGAAGTTGAGAAGTTCTTTAAGTGTTTCTGTTGAGAATTTTCTGTTTAGTTCTGTACCCCATTTTTAAATTGCATCATTTGGTTTCATGGCATTCTTTACAGACCTTGAAAGAATGAATATCAACTATATTTTGAAAAACAAAAAACCCTGAATTGCTAATACAATGCTGTACAATTAAAGATCTTCTGGAGTTGTCTCCATTCATGATCTCAAGCTGTACTATAGAACAACAGTAATAAAAATGGAATGGTACTGGCATAGAAACAGACAAATGGATCAATGTATTAGAATCAAAGTCCCAAAAGTAAACCTACACACCTATGGTCACTTTAGAATTGTGATCTAATGTATGTAATGTCAACTATGTAAATTTTAATTCTATATAACACATAGTAAATTCATCAAATACCTTGATCATTTATTTTGGTAAAATTCTAAGGCTTCTTATAGGAGTCCTAGGTAACTTTATAACAGATGTGCAGCAGCACAGTAACAACAAAGGAGAGGTGGTCTAGGACTCAAAAGTCTCATTTGTTTTCCATATGATTTTGGGGAAATGCAGGACTAATGCTTCTTGCCTTTCTGACCCTGTGTGAAGTGTGTGTGTGTGTGTGTGTGTGTGTGTGTGTGTGTGTGTGTGTGTGTGTGTGTGTGTGTGTGTACTGTCAAGGTAAAAATGATCTGAGACTCTGTGTGAAAAGTTTTTGTGACATTAAATTCTTTAGATCATAGGTGCTGTAAGGAACCGATCCAGCATCTGAATTGGGCTGGAACTTATGCTTCTATGGAGAAAGCTAATATTCAGTCAGCAAGAAATAGTGTATAAAAATCATTTTCACTATGCAAGCTGCTAACGGAGAGAAAACAATACTCCTACCCAGCTGTGATACCTATGAACTTACAACAATGATCACATGGAAAGATATCTAAGAAAGTACACTAAGTGGCATTCATATGTCAGGAGTAATCAACAGCTGTATAAGTGGAGTTAAGGCTCACTCAACAGAAGGAAATACTGCCTGGTAACAGAAACATAGCCAACTGCCTCCAGTTAGTGAGGTTATGAATCTTATAAGACAATCTACTTCTGACATATTGCTAGACAAGCATAATTAATAACTCTGTTCTATATCTTATCGTAATACCTACAAACAAATGCAGTAATTTGAAGAACCTTCTCTTTAAAGCTAATGGAAAATGGAAAACTACAACTGGACATAAAAACAAGATCAACTGGATTAGGAGGAACCCAGCCCCAATTGACACAACTACACTTCTTCTATCTATAGCTCAAGGGACAAAGAGGAAGAGGAGATGAGAAGATTATAGGAGCCAGAATACCAGTAATTATTCTTTTTTTTTTTTTGGTCTTAAAAAAAAACTTTTTATTACTTTATTCTTGTTACATCTCAATGGTTATCCCATCCTTTGTATCCTCCCATTCCTCCCTCCCTCCCATTTCCCCCTTACTCCCTTCCGCTATGACTGTGCCTGAGGGGGACTTCCTCCCCCTTTATATGCTCATAGGGTATCAAGTCTCTTCTCGGTATCCTGCTATCCTTCCTCTAAGTGCCACCAGGCCTCCCCATCCAGGGTATCTGGTCAAATATGGGGCCCCAGAGTTCCTGTGAAAGTCAGACCCCACTCTACACTCAACTGTGGAGAATGTCCTGACCATTGGCTAGATCTGGGTAGGGGTTTAAAGTTTACGGCCTGTATTGTCCTTGGCTGGTGCCTTAGTTTGAGTGGGACCTCTGGGCCCAAATCTGCCTTTCAAGTAGAACGAGTAATTATTCTATGAAACAATCTCTCTTAGAAATTTCTGCATAAACAATACAGAAACAATGGCAATTATCAACAGACATGTAAAGTGGAAAGGGAAAAATATGAGACATGAAACTATAAGTAAGGAAAGGTGATGACTGCTGAGAGTGGAAGAGTTTGTGGCTCCCAGTGATGAGTCTCCTAATTGGTTGTCCAATGCAAAGTGGTCAGCACTGAAACCACACACAGAAACAATATGATTGCACTCATCAGGTTATATGTATATCTACACATGTAACAATAATAAATTAGGAAGAAGAGGCTACCAATATGAGTATGGTAGGGAGGAAACTTGGAAGGGACTGAAGGGAATAGGGAAAGTGATATAGTTATATTTTAATATTAATATTTTTTATTTTTTTTAAATTTTATTTTATTAATTTATTCATATTACATCTCAATGGTTATCCCATCCCTTGTATCCTCCCATTCTTCCCTCCCTCCCATTTTCCCTTACTCCCCTCCCTTATGACTGTGAGTGAGGGGGACTTCCTCCCCCTGTATATGCCCATAGGGTATCAATTTTTAATAAAAAATTTAAAATAATTTTCATAGCAATCTCCACAGGAATCCACAGGAATCTCTGTACTCTACAGCAAAGGACAGTGACAATTATTGCAATATCATCCACATTTACAAGGGATTATGATTGATTTTACACCATATTTTATAAAATATAGTACTCTAAGTACTTTTATTTTAATATCCATGAAGATTCCACTACTTTTACATAAACAAAACCTCTACTTCATGCATGAAATACTTATATGAGCTCAGGATAATACTACCTCAACTCCAAATGCAGATTTCTTTCATTCTACATAGTGGCTGGCGTTTTTCAGTTTCAGTTGCTGCCTTTTATGCTGCCACTCACCACTTAGATGGAAGCATTCCCAGGTGCCCTTTGCGCTTTTTTCTAAAAGCTTTTTCTTAATGTGTTTCTCTTTGATAAAGGATTTTTTTAAATAATATAGAAGCTGAGCATCTCTATATCTAACAAACACCCTTTTTCTTAAGGAAGCCTTCCACTCTCATGTCCAACTACATAGTGTCCTAGAGTTTCATAAATAGAAAATCCAAACTGAACAGAACACTTTCACTGAGAAACTGACATCTAATTCTGATTATCCTGTTTATCTTGTGCTAACACAATTCTTTTTGCTCTCATTACCTAAAACTAGATAGCAAGGTTTTAGAAAATAATATAGTTTTAAAACATATTATTAAATAGTTCCAACAAGCTACCAAGAAGCATATACATTATTTCTCAACTACCCTTTTTCGTGTCCTTCTTTTAAGAAATCACACAAGCCTAGTGTGCTAATTATATAATTCAATTTGTTCCATTGCAATAGTTTAATTGGCGTCTATCTTTGACATTTTATGGGAGTGGCATTTTCCAGAAGCTTTCAATCATCTAACTGTTAAATTCCTGAAACTGGTCTTCATATTTTTAATCCATCCCACATGATACCTTGAGGGAAGGAAGAAAATAACTCTCAGAACAATGATCTCATCATATCATTCCTTGATTTGATGATTTAAAATTAAAACTATCAATTACACTTAAATTACCCAAACCTACAATAGGTTACTGACTGTAATTAGAAACTAATGAATTGGATTAATAATCTGAACACAAATGAAGAGGTTTTTAAGATAAAAGACACAGAAGTAGTACAGTTAGAGGGGGAACTGCTATGTTACCTAAATATACGTGCTGTCTAAATATAAAGATCAGTCATATTCTCCATGGTGAGCATAAAATGAAAATACTTTTTATCAGAACTGTTCAGTAGCCCCACCATGTCTAAAGTGTTCAGCTGTGCTCTTTTAACACACACATGGACCAAGATACATCTGTAAATCTTTCTCCCTGTGGTTTGGATTATAAACTACAATTTAAAAAAGTTCTTTAAGTATGCAAATCATGGTTCATACAAATTCATTATTGATTTTGTAAAGGCCATTTCTCAGATACATTTTTAGCATGAGATAGAAAGAGAAATCTCAACTTTGCCAAGATAATCTCATTTTATTGCGTTTCGACAGTTTCTTCTCTGCAAACTGTTGGTAATGTCACCCTTTAATGAGTAGAGAGGTACAGGGATTCTAATTTTATTTGAGATTTTATTCATTTAGGGGAAAGAGTTCTCTCTATTACTTTTTAGAAATAGTGAAACTATGTCTTATTTACATAATTGTAAAGTGCTCATTTTCTTTTTTCCATTAGCAGAATATTGCTGCCTAACAAAGGGTATGATCTCAGGAAGAAAAAACTGAGCACACACTAATGAGTAGCAACGAACAACATTAGAATTTTTTCTATGCTTGTCTTTCTTATCATACATCAACAGATTAAATTTTCTGCATGAATTCTTTCCTCAAAAAATATTTTCAAATTTTGTACTGTACACACAGAATCCAATACATGACCTCAATCATTTTCAGACTCAAGGGCTCAAATTACTTGTAGTTAAATATTAGGTAGAAAAACTACTGTTTCCCTCTACGATTGGTGTTTCTGCTGCATTTTCTATTATAGATTTGGGCTCACTATGCATCAACAGATAGTTTAAAGATTTAAACTTTTGCACAGGTCATTTCAAAGTTGGATCTCAATTATATAATTTTACATAATTATATCTTTCATCAACTAACCTAAATATAACATATCAGTCCACTTTTTGATTGCTGTCTCTTCTTTAAATCTATCTGTCTTATCTATCTATCTATCTATCTATCTATCTATCTATCTATCTATCTATCGCTCATGTTTCTATCTATCATCTATGCGTGGATGCCTGAATGTACATATGTGCACTGCATGTATGCCAAATTCCATGGAATTCAGAAACGGGTATCAGATCCCCTGGAACTCGAATGAAAGAAGGTTGTGAGCCCCAAAGTGGGTGTTAGGAATTGACTTGTGTCTTCTACAAGCACAGTAAGTGATCTTAATCACTGAGCCATATTTTCCAGCCTGATTTTTGACTCTTCTCATATAAGCTAATGGAACTTTGCTTTGCTTTAATATTTAGCTTTAACATTTTCTTTTGCAGTCTTAAGGCTGTAACCAAAAACTTCATGCTGGTGAGGCCTCACTGCCTTTGATCTCTAGTAAATCAAAACCTGTATTTGAGATAACTATTTAGCATCTTTCTCTTGGTTATGAGTCAACCTGATAAAATCTTTTCCAATGATTTTATTAATAAAATTATATTCCTGTTTCCTGCTTAAGTAGAAGCATATTTTTTTGTATTTTTTAAATAGGCTTACCATAGTGCATTGTATATAGTTATACTAAGGAAATATTTAATGGTGAACAAACCTGTTATTATTTAGTGATTTGCTAATTATGTAAGAATAAAGGATCGGGTGTCTTGAATATTAAATGGATATATGGAAAAATCCCTACAACTTCACATATCATTTGATTTATAATACAGTAATCGTTTTGTAAGTCTTGTAGCACCCTCAGAATATTCAGATGGTCAATTAACTCTAATTATAATACATGGCTGATCTTGTAATATTAGCATAGTTTCTATATTCATATGATGCAAATTATATGAAGACAATTGGAAAAATAGCACATATATGTTAATAAACACACACACACACACACACACACACACACACACACACACACACCTTCTAGCGATTCATGTTTTTTAGGCAACTGTAGGGGTGGACTTTATGACTATGGGATTTATGAACGTTGGTAGAATTGTGACAACTTAGAGATGATGGAACAAATTTTAACTCTAGGCCACCAAAGTACAGTTTCTTTTACTTCTGTTGTATTAACACTATATATTCTCAAGAATGTGCTTATTTTCCACTGTTCTCAAACAAGTACTGGCATGCTTTTAATTAGAGCATGCAACTCTTAATGCAGTATTTACTTGATAGTCTTACATTTCATTAGCCACTCTCAAATTTATGGTATAAAGAACATCCATTAATAATTCTTACCAATTTCTTCCGATTTCATTCTTCCATTCATTCAGACATTTGGAGTGCAGTACAGTAAAGGCATTTGCATCCTCTCCCCCTATTCCTACCCTCTCTACATGTCTCTCTACCTCACCCCTCCCCTTCTCCCTCTTATTTTACCTCTCCTCTTTTCTCTGTTTCCTGAGTACTTTTGTTAAAGGCATATACCTCCACTGCCCAGTCTCTTCTTTCATAGTTGCTAGAATTTTTATATCTACCATGCCTTAAAAACATTTAATCCTCCCCAAGTTCTTTAAATGTTTATTATTTTAAAATTTGTAAATACTACCCTATCTTTAAGAACGTAAAAGTCCTTGGAGCAATTAAGCCATATTTTGCACTTAGAACCTAGTATGATTATGTCCCAATAGAAGCCCTCTCTATTCACTACAATTATAAAACACAACTGGGAAAATGACAATAGCGTACAGGAGTTGAGATTATCTTTTTGGGAAAGTCAAGTATTTTTAAAGATACAAACATGTTGGCTGGAGATGTTGAATACTGGCAGAATTCAAAATTAGTGCCTCATTACCTAACACATGTGAGGCCCTAGGTCTGATGCCTAGCACCACATCCACACATAAGATGACATTTTATATAAAAGAGAAATAATAGAACTTATTAACAGTTTTAATGAAAAGAAATGAATGGCAGTCAATTTTTATGACTTAGATTTGACTGGAAAAGATAATTAGATAATCAAGCAAGTTAAATCACACAGGTCAGTTACAGTAAGTATTCAAAAAACAAAATACATTTGTGAAATATATAAACTGACAAACTATAGATAGGATTTAAATATCAATTTTTGGGTGGAATGATAATATTTTCTATGAAAGTTATGATTGTTTTATTATTGTTGTTTTCTGCAGAACTTCACTTACATATAACCTAGATAACAAAATGTGTCTTCTAATCCAGTTTCTAGTTTAAATGTCATGAAATTCCAAGCCCTGAAGGAATTCCTCGACAGAGGGCTTTTACATTTTCAGTCCATTCTTTAAGTTTAATACCTTGCACTTCATAGAAAAGCAAATTTAAAATGACCCAATCAATGATTTTTCAAAGAAACAGCACAATTTTGGGAAAAATAACACATCTTTCTTTATGTCATATAATTTCTTGGTTCACATAATGGTAAACTAAATTAAATAATTTAATATTTAAAAGGAATTACAAAATTCAGAATTTCTGAAGGAGAATAATGATAAATAATGAAGAGTTAAGTTATGGTAAAACAATATCACAAATAATGATTTCAGAAGAAACAGGGTGTTCTTCGGGATAGTTCAGTAGTTGCATTCATTCTAGAGTGAATGAAGAAAATTAGTTTGTTGTCAAATTTGCACATAATTATACAGAAGTAGCATCATTAGCAGCAGAAAGAAGTTTATTGATAGGCCTCATTGCTCTCAGTCCATAAATAAAGCCATTTTACTTCTAATGACCATAATCCCCCTCCTTAATCTGTACAATGCTAAATTACATATGGATATCTAATGAACCCAATCTTTCCTTTAGTTTATCAACACATAAAAAGATTAAACATATATGATGTGACAAGACAAGAGTTAAAGAAAGACCATAAAATGACTTTATTGTCGGAACTGTGTTAATTAGTAACACTAAAATTAGTTACTGTTATGTAATTAAAACCTTTCAAATGCTGACAACTGATGTTTTCAGAACAACATCTAACCATGAGGACAAGAACATAAACCAAACATAAAATAGCATCACGAAAACACCACAGCATAGGTGGATGGCTTATATGGTGCTTAGAAAATGGTTGCTATTCCATCTGATAGTCAAGATGTAACTATTCTTGTAGTCCACATTTAGTTTTAAACTAAGAAAGAAATAGGTCCAGTTTACCAACAAGCTTTCTACTTTTAGATTATACCTTCTTTTATTTTGAGCCAAATTTAAACCTAAACAACCTAAGTGCTATAATTTGAATTGCCATTGGTAAAAGGTTTCTATTCATAACTGTCTGAGCCTACAAATGAAACAACTAAACTTTGAAGAGTTGACAGTTGAGTTAACGTTATGGTTCACAAACATTAAGGCAAAATTAACTCAGTAGAATTAGAAAATTCCCTATATCACAAAGGATATTTATTAAATATCAATTATCCTGCATGGTTTAGTAGTTAGAAAACAGGAAGTGAAAACAGATTATTAGTAAGTTAAGAATAATATTTCTAGTAAGGGAGTCAACAAAAATGAATTTTGAAATTTTGTCGATTTGTTGATCAATTGAGAACATATTTTAAAAGAATGGTTATTCTGATTAGATCTACATTTGCAGATATTTGTGGAAATGCTGGTATACACAGAAAACTGAATGTATAGAAAGAGATTTTATGATCTTCAGACTTTCTTTAAAGTTATATTGTTTTTATGTAATTGATATCCTTTTCAAATATGCTGTTCCCTTTAGTGCGACAAAATGAGGTTTGCTACAGAAATGTAATTAAATACTATGGGAATTGTTGGAAAACTTCATCTAAATATAATCCTTGGGACAAAACCCAATTTAATTTTCATCTTTGATCAGAAAAAAAAGCTCTCAGAGTACAAAGACAGATATATAATATCAATCATTCATGCTCTTTAGAGAGTGAAATCATTCCAATATTAATAGTCTCAGATGGGGCAGCAATGGGAGAACAGGGTTGAGTTGTTGAGTCATGAGAAAAGTTAAATATTTTTACTTGGCATGAAATTTTCAGCAAGAAATCCCAGCAAGTCCTCTATACATAGGAGAGTCGCTGCACATAAGAACTTGCCACAGCTGTGGTTACTACAAATGTCTTGCACAAGGTCAGGCAAGTTAAAAATCTCAACATAGATGGTGGAAGGCTTGCACAGCCCTGGTCCTAAATAGGAAGTTATTAGTAGTTGATAGATGGTGAGAAAGACACTGACTTTTCTTTAGGAGTGTGGCTGATTGTATTCCTATGCCCTGGTGGATGAGCCCATGCTTGTGTTCACACAGTCTCAGTGAGCTAAAGTGAAGTATATATGAGTATTTTTAATGAGAACATGAAGTTGTGAGAGAGATGTGATGATTACCCTGTGAAATTGCATGTGGGGAAAACCTAGGGGTAGATATCATCAAGATACATCATGTACATATATGAATGCTCAAAGAATCAATAAAAATTTAAAATTTAAATATAAGACAAAGTTGGAAGAGGGGGATGAAGGGAACCAAAGAGAAGTTAGAGTGGGTTAGAAAAGAAATATGATCTAAATATAATCTATTTGTGAATGAAATTACCCAAGATGAATAAAAAAGATAGTGCCCTTAAAAAAGAAAGAAATCCCAGCAAACAATACTTAAATTAATTCCCTTACTTTTAAATAGAAAGAACCTCTTTGTTTAATCAAATATTTTTCTATATAGCAAAATTACTTTTCAGTGCATATATTAGCAAAGCAAACTTGTCAGCCACCACTTGCTCTCACAACCCTTCTAAGACAGATCTTCCCACTGTAAAAACAGTATTTTTTTTTTAGTTCAGAGTCATTTTTTTCTTTTTATTAATTTTTTACATAGACATTTCTATTACTGCATACATATACAATAAACTACCTATGGCAAGGAAAACCATGACACAATCAGGAATTATATAAATGTTACATTCTCAATGTTTTGGCTATTTGTATTTGGCAGCCTTGAAGAGAACATCTTTCCTATCTTGGTGCATCTAAAATTCTGAATGTAAATAAATATTTATCATATCTCATCATTATCAACTTAAAACATCTATCTAAACCTAAAAACATCTTAAACCCTAACCTACTAAGCTTAATTTTAAAACTAAACTGTCTGGTATTTAACCCCATCAGAGACTTGATAAGGAATAAAATTATTTACCTGAGTATACAGGAAGTGCTGGTTAGCCGCTTCCCAAATGAGAAGATGACAGAGACAGTTTGCTACCTAAATAGTCACCCAAAACTTTCTATAATGTTGGAGCAACATCTTCAGCCCTCTGGCCCAATATATCTGACAGACATATTTTTGAGTCAGGAACTATTGAGGACTTGCTTACCCTGTCTTAGCAGAGTTTGGCTGTCGACTCTGCCTGCATCCAAGCTTGTCCTTTTTAAGGCAGAATTCTGTCTGTGGTAGAAAAGAGAACCTTTTGCCCAGTTGCTTGTTTGCCACATTTGAAGCCATCCCCATAAGGAGATTCTTTGATGCTCATCATCCTCTTTGAGGTAGGCTGGGTGTTGCTAGGAGTTAACCTGTCTCATTGTCAGTCTATCTTTAAAATAATAACAACATTTTAAAATGTCATATTCTGTCTGTCTCTGAGATTTTTGAAGACCTTTTCTAACTATTTTACCTTATCTTTCTAGAGAATCATACCTATCTGTTGCACCTAAGATGTATATTCTTGTGATAAAAATACACTAGTGATAGATATGACCATGATTGGTGAAAACAGTATTTTTAATTGAGGTGGACTGGACAGTTTGGCAAATTGACTATTACCTAGTATGCATTGCAGGGTTTATAAGTCATTGTATATTTTTCTTATAAAAATTTAATATAAGAACAAAAATATTTACAATAGGCAGAAGCATACAAAACTGCTATTTCCAGTTGAAAAATGGTGACTTTCAGAAAGTACACATGGTTTGACCTAATATAATGTTTTGTTTCATCCATGCCATATGGCCAAAAACTTCAAATCAACTCTTTATGCATATCCTCTAAGGACACTTTAGACACTAGGAATGGCAGTAACATTTGCAGTGGATGCATTTTTAGGGAAAAAATAAGACTTTAGCCAAGGACTTATTTCAATTTAAATTAGGCCATTTTTTTCTTTTTGTTTTCTAATGGAAACAAAAAAAATGGAACTGAAGATGAGACAAGCAATTGCTCATGAGTCCCACAAAGTGCAAAAAGGGAAAGTGTCTGCTAAATAGTTTTAATTGTATTGCTCTTGTGATAGAAAAGATTTCACAAGCTGAGCTATTTATAGACACATGTATACACACACATCTTTATTACTTTGATATGTACTTTTTATTCATCTGGAAGGACCAAGGACAGTACACATACTTTTCATTTTAGTAGATCAATTATACCACACATAAAGAATATATTTTAAACAGCTTATAAACAACATAAGGAGAAGAGTGACTTTTTTATAAACTGCTAGCAGAAAAGAAACTGTATGCCAGCAAATGAATAAAAGTTTGAGGCCACAATCTACAAGTGGAGTTTTGAAACATTCAAGAACTGGCACAGCTTTTTAGTACACCCACTTCCCTGTAACCATGCCAACAGTGCCATGTAGTGCCAGTCTTCCCAAACAACATCTGCTCCCACAATACCTTGCCTATTTACACCTCCTCATCCCCATTGTACCATGGGCCCTGCAACCCCATCCAGGTATCTCATTCCACAGTAAGTGCTATGGGGTAGTGAGGAATAGATGGTGGGACAGAAATGTTTATCAGTAAACCTCTATCATCAAGTTGTTGGTTTTATTGTTCACCTCATACCCAAGCTAAGTAATGGCATTAAAGGTCATATGTTATTTCTCTTTTTACTTTGTAAAATTGAAGAGCACCGGCAAGGTTTAGCTTTATTTATTTATTTTTTAATCTAGTTTTTCAAGACAGGGTTTTTCTCTGTAGCCTGTCCTGGGCTCACTTTGCAGACCCAGAGTTCCGCCTGACACTGCCTCCCCAAGTGCTAGGATCACAGGTGTGCAACAACACGCCTGTCTGGTTTAGACTTTTTCAATGGACCTAATAAGCAGTCGACAGCTTTTAAAACATTGCACCAACTACTCTAGGAAAGAAGCACAAAAGTGGCAGAATTCTAGGAATCAGATCAGAACTGAACTTCATGCAACAAAGGACAGCCTTGGTAATATTTTGACAGAATGTGGGGAGTATCTCAGAAGGATGACAATACATGATGTAACAAATGCAGCTTGACAATAAATACAGGTGTAATTTTCTGCTTCCAGTGTTTATTCGGCAAACAATCTCAAAATATAAACTGCCTCCATTTCCTACCATGAAAGGAAAATAGCTCTAAGAATTTACTGAATCACTGCTATGATTTTGCATGCCTGTTGAGAGGCCTATTTTCAGTTTTAGCTTGTCCTTGCCAATCTTCTAAGTGGTCTATAATTCTCAATGATGAGTATTTTGCAGACAGTAAATCTAATAACCCTGACATCTATAAAAGATATTCAGTTGGTGAGTTAGATGAAAAACGATGGTGCAGAAATTGAGCCTACCTTGGGATAATGATAAAGCCATGACTATGGGTAAGCATACTTACACATGATAGTTTTTCTTTTGAGCTCTGCTTGTATTTCAATATTACTGAAATTCTTGAAGAAAGACCATGTAAAACTGTATGTGAATATTTATTCATATTTCAATAGATCTTATAATTTAGCTATAAATTCCAAGGAATAAAACCATGCCTCTAAGATATGATTATTTTGAAAATGACAATAACACTTAAAAGAAAGATCAAATCAAAAAAACGTTTTACTTTTTAGTTTTACTTTTAAAACTTTCTTATCTATCACAGAAGAAATTCTGGCAAGGACAAGCTACAATTGAAAATAGGTCTCTCAACAGGCATGCAAAATCATAGCAGTGATTCAATAAATTCTTACTTATGTTCATGCAAAATTCCACAAATAATTCCAACATTTCATTTCAAAGAGTCAATAAGAGAACTATCTACATTCAATGTTCCTTTGAATATGTTTAATGCCTTGTAATAAAAAGTGGTCAAAATCACGCATATATTGTTCATAAAAGCATAATAGAAATAATGATATTAACTCTAGAAAGAGCCTTTCTATTGAAATAAGTATAAGTTTACCCTCACAATTCTTTGCAATAACATTTGAAAACACATGAAATTTTTCCTGGTAACATTAACCTTATAGCAGTATGCTACATTTATATTATATACCACTATTATTACATAATTAATTACATAAAGGCTTAATAATTTTTTAAATACTTCCAGAAGACTACATTTGGAAGAAGCTTGATATTTCTTAATCTGATTTTACCACATAATTTATTAAATATACTCTGTAGTCCCAACTATAAAAGGGTATTATTGGGATAGCCATTTTATTTACACATATTGATATGGAATATTAATTTCACTGATTTAATAAAGATATTCAAGATAACAAATACAGTGAAACTAAATGAATATATGCTATTTCTTTTTACTGTGAGAGAGTATTTTGTGTTACATATGGCAGACATTTCAGATCCTCATATTTATTATACCTGCTTACTTCCCAAATACATACTCTAATAACTGAGCCAGCAAAACACATAGGTAAGAAAATCTTTGAGTGCCCTAACAAAACTCTTAGGAAAACAGTCAAAAAACCAAAAACAATTATTTGGCTATTAAAATTTATACTCCGCTGCCCCCAGTGGACATAATTGGCAATAGAGTAAAAACAAAACAAAACAAAACAAAACAAAACAAAAAACTAAAAAAAATTGCATTTTGTCCATTACTTCTAATTATGCTATCATGATGACATATATTATAGTCTGGCTCTTAGTTTCTGTTTATCCCTTTTTTCTCTTAACAAACATTTATTGGTTTATTTAGAAAACACAAGCTAATTAATTTATATACAATCAATATAGCACTCTTTTGTATGATCAAGGCATATCTTTAACAAAGGCAAAATCATGCTAAAATATTTTTTGCTATATATGAGCCATGTATTATAGGCTCAGTTTTTCTGCTTCTAAAACTACAATCCATGCTAAGAAACATGTTATATAACATCTCTCAACTAAATATGCTAGTTTATGAGCTGTTATGGCTGTTAATTTAAAATACTTTCAGCAGAAGTTGAGTCTAGTGAATTAAGTTCATATCAGAAACAGAAAGGGGTCATTTTCTCAAGAAAGAAAGAATAGTGTATGATTTTGACCTCAGGATTGCACTGCTGAAATAACGGGACCAATGTAATCCTTGTATCTTTAATTAAAAAGTATTAAATTATGCAAACTCTATACTAGTTTTTTCTTACTGACAACAGTCTATGTGTGTCTTATACAAGTATATAAACACATGTTGCACACACATACTTCTATTTCTGACAGTGCATTTCAGCTTATAATGGGATTACATCTCATAAAATCTTCTTAAAATTGAAAATATCTTACACTGCAAATATATTTTCCACATTTAATCTGCTAAACATACAACATCTTAAAAACAAAGCAAACCATAAGATATAGTTTGTTACCTATATCACTTGGGTAATTAGGAATTGGAGCTCCCTGCTGATGTCTGGTGTGGAGGAACATCATGTCACATATTCTTATCAGAGGAAAACATCAAAATTAAAATTGGAAGTAAAATTTCTATTAAATTCATAACTTCTTTACATTGTCTGATTTATAGTAGTTTGACTGTGGCAATTTTTAAGTAAAATAGTTGTAAAACTATTACTATCAGAAACACCAATGCAGATGAACACATTATTTTCCACAATGGAAATGAAATTAATTCAAGCAGCAAAAGAGATCTACTATTTAATATGACAACAAGCATCAAATCACCCATTATTTATTAATGGATTTTAAAATAAAATACATTCACAAACCACTGAGTATTCCCATACAATACAGGTGCAAAAAGGACATAGGAAGGCCTGTTGGGTAAATGACAGAAGACTCAATAGAGGTTTTATTTTGTTTGTCTTCATGTTTAATGTAGACAGGCCTAATGGTTAGCAGAGTACTCAGTAGCTCGGTCATTTTCCACTGACAGTGATATGATTCACTTCTCAGAGCTAATCATCCTTAGAACTAGAAATTAAGAGTTTTTGAAACAGCTGGGTATGCTGGCACATGCCTATAATCCCAGTACTCAAGGAGGTAGAGGCCTGCACATCCCTGTGGGTTCGTGGCCAGCCTAGTCCACAAAGCAAGTCCAGGACAGCAAGACAGCAAGGACTATTACACAGAGAAACTCTGTCTCAAAAAAAAAAAAGGTTTTGGAACAAGGTTTTATTTCACTCTTAGTATACAGGAATGATTCACATCATAGTTAATAACAATATTCCTGCATGGCTAGGGAAGAAAAATATCCATGTGAAATAATATTAACCCAACTAGTAAAAGGCCTCTAAAGCAATAAACTGCCAAGACTCAATGAGACAGGACCCCATAGTATTCAAGAAAATCAGATTAGAAAGATCTTAAGAGGAAGACCAGAAAGGCAGTGTCTCTGGGGGAGGAGACAGATTTGATGAGGTCATTGTATTTTCT
Source organism: Acomys minous (assembly GCF_964271855.1). Lineage (NCBI taxonomy): Eukaryota > Metazoa > Chordata > Mammalia > Rodentia > Muridae > Acomys > Acomys minous. The sequence goes on from NC_140488.1 coordinate 54,503,428, forward strand.
TTAAACATGTTGTTATTAAAAACCAAATAAAACCTAAACCTACTTATGGAGACTGCATACTATATACGAAATGAAATACCACGGAAAATTTTAAAGCAAAAATAAAAAGTCTCTTCTCACAGGAAACTAAACCAATTGTATTGTTTTTATTATTGAAATTTCTAAAATTTGAACAAGCCAAGCATTTCCTATCTAAACTGTACTTATTGCTGCAGGAACAATCCCAACCAATTAAAAAGTAAAAGAGAAGCACAGAAATACCCTCAATTTATGGTAAACATTTAAGATTCTCTTCACCATGTAGCCTAGGCTAACCTAAAATCCCTTGTTAGCAGACGATAGCCTTGAATTAATGATCTTCCTGCTTCTTCCTTCCATGTACTGGAATTATAGATAGAAGTCACCAGACAGAGTTTATGTGATATTGAGGATCAAACCAACAGAGTTTCTTGCATGTAAAACAAACACATTATGCAAGGAGCTGTATCTCCAGGCAGGGACCATAGTTTGCTTGCTTGTTTTTATTAATTAAAACATTTTTATTTTTTACATATACATTTATATTGTTACATAAATATACAAGAAATTACTTATACCAAGAAGAACCATGACACAATTGTGAATTATATTAATGCTACGTTCCTAGTGTTTTGGCTATTTGTATTTGACTGCCTTGAAGAAAACATCTTTCCTATCTTGGTGCATCTAAAATTCTCAATGTAAACCAATCTCCATCACATTTTGTCATTATCAACTGGAACTATGTTTTAAAGAAAGACATTTCTAGGAAAATCTAATATGAAGACTGTGAGAGCTGCAGTCCTCATGTAGGGCTGGCTGCGTAGTGAGGGAGGCTTCCATACTGCTCTCTAGTAAGAGTACCTATGTCTGGTGACATACCAAGTAACAACAAGAACAACAACAAAATAGAGGATCTTAGTAAACTAGAAGAACCTGAGAATGGGGCCTGAACACAGAGGTTACTGCTTCCCCCTAGTCTTCATGGAATTCACCTTGGGTACTGGCAGGAATGGCACCTCCCATTGTGCCAGTGGGATGGCTGGCTACCCTAGAGCTCATGTCAAGTCTCTATTGGTCCAAAGGCTGTATAATAAAGCTTGCTACTGAGCAATAAAATAGTTCTGCACCTTGATGTTGGTCTACAGAGTCTGTTTCCCAGGTTTGCAACTCTGCCTCCCACACCCCCTCCTGGAGCCCAGTTCCACAGAAGGCCTTTTAGTGCCTGGGTGTATGTGCATGCACCTGCATGTGTGTGTGGTACACATGGAACTAATAGCCTTGCACATTTATGTACAGTCTCCGTCGCTGAGCTGTATGTTAGTCTAAAATTACAGTCTATCACAACAGCCTAGCATATACACAAAAGAAAATAATTTGTTGTTATTTTCAGTAAAACCATATATCAAAATTCTATAATTAACAGATATGGTAGATTAAATTTAAAGATTGGTCGTGAGTTTATGAGGTCGAGATATTTCTTCTGTGCTCATAAAAGTTAACGTTAAGTCCTCTTATGCCTATATGTCTTTCGGTATATTTAATGCCCCATAGTTACATGCCTTACTTTTTACTAAGCAATTTTTTTAAGATCAAGCACAAAGCCTGATATTGACACCAGGGAAGTAACTCAGTGGTAGAGCATCAAACAAAAGGAAAAATACGCAAAACAATCAACTTAAACAAAATAAACCAAGAAAACAAATGAGAAACTTGCAGTTGAATAAAGCTTTACCAGTTCTCACTAAGGCACGTTAATGATTACATTCATTGTCCTCCATGGCACTGATGTAAGTAATGACATGAGTTATACCACACAGTAATTTATGTCATTATACATGTATTTTCCTTACTATGTAAAGAGGTTCCGGGTGACAGGTATTAATGGCATTTTTCTTTGGATCTTCAAAGATTCTGGCATATGTTAGATGTTCAGTAAGTATTTATTCCACGAATTAGTGCAAATGAAAATGTAAGCACTTTAACAAAATAATTCTCTACAGTAAATCAAAAATACATTTACATTTTTGCCTAAGAACATTCAGCCTCTACTACAATTTCAGACAGTTATAAGTCATTGGAAACATTTGAAAAGGATGTATATGAGTATTTGCTACATCAGTGACTCAATGCAAAACCAAATTATGAAATCAGATATATATCAGCATTTTAGTGCCTTTGGTAAGCAATATAAATTATATAGGTGATGAAAGAACTGGCTTAGATATCAGCTTTGATGATATATAATAATGTGACAGAATATAAGTATTCTAAGTAGTTCAATAAATAAAATTTGAATACATAGAAGCATTCTTAAGAGATTGCAATGAGTAGCATAAAAAGGAGAAAAACTAGGAGGAAACATATTATTTTGGTTCCCATATGGTCATATATGTGAACGTTTGGTTCACAGTTGATAGAAGTGTTTGGGAAAGAATAGGAGGCATGGTTCTTTAGGAGCAGGTATGCACTGGGGGTGAGTTTTGATGTTTTGAAAGCCCCTATCATTTCAATTCACTGTCTTTCTCTCTGTTTCTGTCTCTGTTTCTTTGTCTTCTCCCCTCTCCTCTCCCAGTCCCTCTCTCTCTTCTCAGTTTCTCTGCCCTAAATGGTGTATAATGTCGAAGAAACTTACATCGGCCATTTGATGATATAAACAATGGATTTATTTTAGTTTTTTAAAACAGAATTTCATGTAGAACATGTTAGCCTTAAACATCTGAGGTAACTTTTCCCACCTTAGAAGCCCTAGAATGCTAGGCTTTTCTTTGGGTTTCTTTTGAGATAGTTTTTTTGAGTTCTTTGGGTTTCTTTCTATGTAGCTCAGGCATGCCTCAGCTTGATATTCTCCTGCCTTAGTCTGCTATGTAGTGGGATCACAGGGCTATGACAATCAAATGCATAGTAAATTCATGACTCAAAGAGCTACATAATATTGCTATGCATGTTTTTATAAATGTTAAAAATATTTTGAAGGTAATCTCATTTTAGCAACAGTCCCAATAAAGTAGTTCTGAAGAAAACAATAATTTTACCAGATACAAATGCTGTGGTACAAATAGCTTTTCTCAGAGGAAGATCTCAAAGCCAGATCTCCTGAAACTATGTGAGATATTCTATTTCCCTAAGACTTCAATTTTTAATAATTATCAACTGAAAAAGTAAGATCCATGTTATTGACTGCTATAAGCATATTTTACATGTTTTACATAGAGGAGGAAAAATATGAACTCAATTAAGGCTAACTAAAAATTGACAGAATAAAAAATTAGATATTTAACTAAAAATAAAATGAAAATATGACATCCATATACATGCAGCTAATAATATAAGCAGACCAATAAACCACAGGCTCATTATATCATTTTCTTAAACAACCTACAGAGTGGAGACTCAATGTCAACATTTCTTTTAACTAAAATGCTACAAAATGGACTGAAGTAATAAATTTTGCATGGTCACAGAATAATGTTTTCATTGCCCGCTCATAGTCTGATAGTTCTGGACATATAATCCCAGTATAAGGATATGCCACAGTGTGTTGGTTCAAATAGCATTTTTAGATGTAATAAAATAATTTTTATGCATCAAAAGACAAAATAATGCAGATTATATTGTTATTATTAACAATGTTAATAATGGTTTCAATAATATAACTAAGATTTTGCATCCTATTGAAAGGAAGAACTGCAAGATCCTATTAAATACAGGTTGCATTGGTCCCATCTTCTACACAAGGAAATTGAGTGATTAGTAGGTCACACTTCCCTTTTATTTATAGGTAAATGTTCTTATTGTTTTATTTTAAGGTATATTTACCCTTTATTTTTAATATGCTACAGCTTAGTCTATATTAGTGTGCTAACAAAAGTTAGGAAGTGAGATGCCTAAAACACATCATACATAAGGCACAACATACGAGGTGTCATTACTGATTTACAAAGTTTTAATGCTGTGAAGCAGCATTCTAATATACTGTGCAATGACTCACAGAAAAGGCAAAAGAGCAGGGCACTACAGATTCTGAAATGAGGTTATGTATGCTCTTGATGGGAAGGCAAAGGGAGTAAACTACTGACTGTCTGCTGTGGCAGTGTTAAAGCGGATGAACTAGTTCAGCATAAGTAATCTGTTGTCAAGTAATGATTCTAGACACTCAAGAAAGCATCCAGGAACTGTTTTCAGTTGTCTTTACAACCTAGCCTAGACCTAGGTTTTAATTCCTTGTTCAAAAAATACTCCCCATTGGTTTAACTAAATAATTTACCGTTTTCTTTACTTCGGACAATAGCGATGTAAGACTATGTCTTTTGCTTGATTCTACAATCAGAACTATAAGTACAGTTACAAAAGTCATATTTTCTTTGGATCAACCATTTTTTATCACGTCAGAGAAATAACCATTGGAAAACATATTTTAAAAAAACTGATACCCATATAATTAGCTCATTTGCAGTACTTTATAAGTACAAGTAGACACTAGCATGTTCTTTAATTAAGCAGGAATGGTCTGTTTATTGAATTAAGGTGAAATGATATTAAAATAATATAAGGTCACACCAAATACTGTTTAACTGTACATTCATACTTCATGTTGATATACTTTATGTGAGATTTTAATCTCTCTATCCCAAGGGCCTATTTTAGCAAAAACAATATTTCAATTTGTCAAAGACAAAGTGCACTGGGCATTGATTTCACTGTCATGTCCATTTCCTTTGCCAAGAGGGACAGAACAAAATTTTAAGAAGTGAGGGCTTCATAGCAAGTCTAGCCCAAAGTAGCTCGTGGCCTCATCAGAGTGTAATGAGACATTCGATCTAAGAAATAAATTAAATGACATTTTGGGATCATGCTTAATGAAGCGGGTATCTACAGAAGCTCTGCATTGCAATAGTGCTCTTAGAATCTGTGGAGAATAGGGCAGGAGAATGTCATCAATCATTTGGGACAAAATGGCACTCTGTGGAATAGAAATTGTTGAACCTCACTAGCTCCTGGTCTCAATCATGCCCCAGAACTAGTTCCTTGTTACGTTAGTGCCATAAAACAGTCTCCACATGCCTATGTTAATTCCATAAGTCAGTGTCTCATCATTGTCACAAGCCTCATGAAAACACATAGTGTTTTTGACTCTCTAGAGAGAAAATAAGGAAAATATAATTTTGGAAAAACAAAGTAGAAATGGAGTTTTTAAAAGAAAATTTCCTATAAGAGAAATTAAAAGCTTTTATTAAAATAATAAATAAATAAATAAATAAAGTAATAAATAGTACTAACAACCAAAGCAGTGGACATACAACAGCTTTTATAGACCTCTAAATTCAATTAGCAAAAATGCTTTCAAATCCGTCTACTGAACATATTTTATTAAAAACAATTCATATAAATAAAAATCAAAATTTTATCTCAATCAGAAAATGGACAGAGGACAAATGTGGCAATTTTCATGTGGCATTAAAATTAATTAAAAATCAAAGTGGTAAAGTGCCTATCATTAATATTAACAAAAATTTCAGTTACAATAAAAATATACTGTATAGTTATTAGCACACATTTTGGTGTCTACTTGAAAAACAAAACTTTCTTTTTAAGTTTATGTGTTTGTTTCTCTGGTCAGCTATGTTTGAAAGACTGAGTAACAAAAAAAAAAATAGATAAAAGTATGTTTTTGAGGCTTTATTGAAACTCATACTTTATTTTCTTTCTTCCTTCCTTCCTTCCTTCCTTCCTTTCTTTCTTTCTTTCTTTCTTTCTGGTTTTTCGAGACAGAGTTTCTCTGTGTAGCCTTGGCTGTCTTGCACTAGCTTTGTAGACCAGGCTGGCCTCGAACTCACAGAGATGTCCCTGCCTTTGCCTCCCTGAGTGCTGGGATTAAAGGTTTACACCACTAAGCCAGGCTTCAGTACTTTATTCTTAATGATTGTGTATATACATTAAATCTTTTCCAAGAATATCTTTTTAAGTTCCTCCTATTCCTCCACCAAAATATAATTTCAGAAAACAGATAATTTTTCTATTAAATTTATTTAGAAGTTGTTTTATTCCCTTTTGGCAAAAGTACCTGACAAGAGTAAAGCAACTCTTATTTAAGAAGAGCTAATGCATTAGTTAGTTCCAATCTAACCTTAAAACAGATTGAGACCTATTAAGCAAATAAAGTACTATTCTGTTCCTACAAGCAGGATTACAGAACCAGTTGATTCCTTGAGAGTAAATCTGCCTTCCAGCGGGTGAATATATAATTAGCAGGGATAAATGGCTTTCTGCATTGTTTCTGAGTTCAATTTTAAAAAATGTAGGACCATGTCTTGTTTGTATTATATTATCACAAAGGACAGTGTGGGTCACAAGAGTCATTTTTGGATGAAGGGCTGAGTGGATGGATACAAAGAATATTTACAAAGAAACATGCTAAAACCTTTTCATTTACATGATGATATACCTTTTAGTCACAAATCTTCTTTTTCCAATAAAATAAGACTTTCAATAAGAAAGTTACCAGTATAGACAGCTTAGTAGCCCTAGTGTATAATAACTTGTAAATAATACTTAAACTTTTGCATATCTACTTAAAGTTTATTAATGAGACATGAGAAAGAAGATAAGATAGTAGCCTATCATTTCAAGTTTATTTATGAAAAACATTGTTGTCAAACTTTGAAACTTCCTACCTTTACTATTTTGAGTCTATTACTTAAGCCCTTTGTGCCTCAGTATATCTGCTCATTAGATAGGTTAATGGTAGCTCTTGTACTCTAACTTTGCAGAAAGATTAAATAAATCAATTTATACAAATTGATTATAGCAGTGTGGCACAGTGTGAAAGTAAATAAGAGATACTGGCAAGAGAAGCAGCATTTGTTATGAATATTGTTTGAATATTCTCACAAGATAATCTTAAGTGATGCACACAAATCCTTTCTGAATGAGGTTTCAACCTACTCTGTTTTATCATTGTTGTTTAAACGCCAAAGCATTTGAGTTGTACTGTGTTTATGCTGTAAGGCTGATGCCATTGCTCTTACACTGATAAAGTATTATGTTTCTAATTAATTAAATAGGCAAGCATTCAATTTAACCACTAATTTTGACAGTTTGCTCATTGAAGGACTAGTTAAGAGTAGTGTTGAAAATCGATTAAGATGACAATAGGTTTCATTAGTGGTCCAAGACAGTGGCCAGGAAAAACATCAGGAAAGAATGGTGAGATATGATTAAGAGGTAACTACAATATATGAGGATTAGGTTGAGAGGAATTCAAATAGCTAAAACTATGTCATGTTTAAATATCAGTCATTTGAGTGGATATGATTAAGATATATATATATATTATAAATTGGCAATTTAATTAAATTCTATGTGCTTCTAAACAGTTTTTCAGATATGAGTAAAGCTGTTCTATGCCTCTGCTTACAATGGACTTTATAGAGTAAGTATCCGTTTTTCTTAGGAAACATCTGAGTATGAAATAATATTCTGAGGATGTTTAAAGCCATTCCAATATTTTAAATAGGGTGCAACTTATAACATGTTATTTTCCGAAGTAACCTGGTTTAGGCAGGGTTAAAATAAATATAAAAATTGCGCATTATCTTTACATTTGATGTTTTTCTTTAAGTGTAAATAAAAAATGTATGGTGCTAGAGAAATAGTTCCGCAGTTAAAAGCATTGCCTGCTCTTCCAAAGGATCCCAGTTTGATCCATGGGACCCACATTGCAGCCTACAACAAAATGTAACTCCAGTTTTGGGGGATCCATAGCCTTCTTCTGGCCTCTAGGGGCACCAAGTACACATGGAATACATAGACATCCATGCAGACAAAACATAGACACACTTAAAATTTTTTAAATGATAATATTTTCAGGTAATTGGAGAATGTGAACATGAATTCACAGTTCATAGACATTAACATAAAAATGAAAACATTAAGTTGTTGCTAATACCAGCATTGCTTTAGGAAGTTTCCTCAGGCTAACCCTGGTTGAAATTAGAACTGAAAATGAAGTTGACAGATAAAGAATCCCTGCTCCATTGCTGGTAAGACTGTCACAAGAGCCAAAATATTAAGGGAGATAAAGAAACAAAAATATGCATTACCTCAGTAAAGAGGAAAGGGATATGCTGTACAGTGAAAATATCCCTCAAGGAAACTTTCAATAAATCTTATTGAAGGACTTACACACATAGATAAATGCACACTCACACACATGTATATTTTCATGTGTGTTCATTACTTGCACATTTAAAATAAAATAAACTTAAATTATATACCATGATAAAGCAATGCTTATTTTTCTTTGAAATCCTCATTTAGCAAGATTTATGGATGTCTTCTTAAGATGTCTGGATTCTTGTGAAAACAGTAATAATGAAAATGGTGGTGATGGTGGTGGTGGTGGTGATGATGATGATGATGCTAGCAGATAGTGTATATTAAGTTATTCAGACTTAAGGAATTTAAAGGAATTAATTTATTAAGCCTTATAATAACCTTACAAGTTAAGAATTGTTATCCAGTTTTATAGGAGAAAATGTGGAGACATTAAGGAACTAAGGTGTGTAGATGTGTATTGGTGTGTCTGCTCTATGTATGTAGAAACTCCTATCAAATGTAAACACATTCATTTTCAGTACTATATCAGATCATTATTTAGATTGAGGATGACTTTATAGTTTTCAAAGAGATCATGAAATAGCCTAGAAGACCAATTCTATACTGCCTTCAGTCTGAGACAGGCCTTAAGCTTACACAAAATTGTGTTAATACTCCTATAACCACTTCTTACCTTTATTCAAGGCTGCCCACAACTCCCACACCCCTCTGATATCTGATTCTATCTGCCCCCCTCAATCTCTGTCTGTCTGTCTGTCTGTCTGTCTGTCTGTCTGTCTGTCTGTCTGTCTTTCTGAACAGAATATAACGTTTTCAAAGTAGGAGAGGATTCGCGAATTTGCAGGAATGGAAATATAAATGACTGTGTTTGGGAATCATTGTAATTTGACAATAATATAGTATCACATTGCTTCGAGTACATACATGAAGTTCATTGTAAGTAAACCCATCAGTTACTGTTTTCTTTCAATCAGCACCACACTGACCAATAACATCTGGTAGCAGGTTTGGACAACTAGCTTAAAGCAGTCAGAATTTTCATCACACAAAGGATTAAAAGAAACAATGTGCTTAAGGCATTGCTATATTTTACTAAAATTATAGTGATATTTTAAATATGGAAAACGTTTAGAATTTTGAATGCAAATATATAAGCACAAATTAAAATATAAACCTGTCTACATATGTATCCACATGTAGTAAGTTTTAGTTTTATTCATCTCAAAAATTCTTATGGAAAAGATTTTCTGACCAAACATAATATTATAAAATATTAACTTAAAGGAATATATTAAAGCATCATATTCTACATATATAAGTATAATGTGCACATATGCACACATGTATAGACATATATATGTAAACAAGGATGTTTGTGTATGTATGTATGTATGTATATTTTAATGTTCCTCATTGATTGGAACTGTTATATTTTAAATAAAATGTATGCTCTTTATATTTCTTGTCCATCATTCTAGAATCACTAAGTCTAGTCAATAGTTTTTAACTTCAACATTCATGACACATGCACCAGAATCATTCATTCTTCTTGTCTTTTGAAAGAAACAAATGGCTTTCAGCTTACTCTCATGAATCTGACAGTCTTTCTTTGTGAGTCCCATAAAGCTGTCTAAGTGATACAAACATAACTGGTTTGCTGCAGAATATTGAGTAGCTATTTTTCTCTCATTTATTCAACTGTAAATACACATGCTTAGGAAATGGAGAAAAGAATCTGGTCAAATGACATTAGCAAATAGTCTAGCTTTTGATCCTCAACTTGGAGGTGATCGTGGATAACATGAAATGGTTGACCTGCATTCATTATACATAATTTTGTACATGAAAAAGCTGGGTAGTAATACTTACATTGGAGGCACTAATTCTGTAACAATACACATGAATGTTCACATCTACATTAAATTACTGATATAGCTATTTTTCCTATGACAGAACTCTCTGAGTAAAATAAGTTAAGTACATTTCCTACACATGTAATCAATTGGTGGGCACATGAAGGAATTTTACACACACACACACAAAGCCATGTTCTGTCCTTTATGAAATGAATAATCCTTCAAAATTATGTACATTCTTACATTGTTCTAATTAGAAATGCTTTTATAAAGAGGCATATATACAAACTGGACACATGCATTAGGTGGGTTAGAAGGAAGAATTAAAGAAATATATTTAAAATGTATAATTGAAGAAGGAGAAATATGAAACACACACAAGGCTTCTTCTTTGGCAAGGGCCTGTTTTACTCATTATGTTTATATTGTTAGTCTATGTTCTCTCATGTGCCAGCAGAGAAAAGGTTTATCTAATTTATAAGTACTAAACAAGATGGTATTTACAATGTGATGTGGAGTCACTTGGAATTCTCTCTCTCTCTCTCTCTCTCTCTCTCTCTCTCTCTCTCTCTCTCTCTCTCTCTCTCTCTCTTAGACAATATCAATATGCCTTTTAACTGTCATGTGCCTTATACACCCTAAGAACTTTCTCTCATCCTAATGTAACCCATTAATTTATTTCATAATCAAGTAATAAAATGGAATTAATTTATTATCATTAGTGGAATAGTCAATATTTTCCAAATGTAAAATAATATAATATGTACCAGCTTCAAATCTGTAGTGTCAACATATTGTTAATGTTTTAAGCAACTACAGTAGCTCCACACTCTTATTTTAGGGTCAAGTATTACCAAGACTCCTACTGTGTGTCTGAAACTCTGGGTGTTACTGAATTTTATATATATACTAGTAAATAAAATAGAAAAATCTAACACTATCCTGTAATAAAGGCAAAATTTCTCAAAATATTTTGTGTATTATATTAGCCCTTATAATGATATAAGGAATATATAGTATGATAATATGAATGATGTGGGAAGTGATTAATAAAGGGCATTCAATACTGCCACAGATGGTCACAAAAAGCTAGAAAGTGACAGATGGACAGAAAGTCACTAAATGAGTCATTGGTGAGTGACACATATAATACAGATATGCTGGACAGATTCCTGTACTAGGCAGACTGAAGTGAGATGATGTAATATTTCAAGATACTACTTAGAATATAATGAAATTTTAGAAATAAGAATTGTTACTTGTGGAATTTTTTCTTCAATGTTTTCAGAAGATAATTGGCCACAGTTAAGAGAAATTAAGATGTATAAGATCAAGAATAAAGAATATATATATTTAATTTAATAGTATTATCTAGTCCAATTTCTATATCTTAATCTTGAAGTATATTGATGGCAAAGATTAGAGTGAACATCTCTCTTTATCCTGTAACAAAATTCCAATACTAGCTCATAATCGAAGCATTTCAAGATACTTCTTTCTTGATATCTCTATGACTTCTCTGTTTATTAACAGTAGATGACAAAACCCTTGTTATTAGTTTTGTGAATTTCATACCACAAGAACCATATTTACATTCCGTTATTATCTGATGATATCCTAATGCCAACAATCTTCTATGTCTTGCTTGGCTTCAGAAGAGATACAATAGCAGTAACATAGAACTGAATGAAGGCACGCAAAATACAATGAAAATTCTACACTTTTATTGTTCTTATTCTATTTCTGCAATATAACCAAACTACAGAAATGCACACAAACTTTTCTATGCTTATAGATGTAATTCCAATTTTGAGCTCTGGGTCTAGGGATAAGACACCAAAACTTGTAACCCTATATGAGCTTGTCATATTTCAAGTGATTAAGATTTTTGAACATATAAGTTAAATTTTTCCTATTATGTTTCTTGTATTTATGCTGGTAGAATTTATAGTCATAAAGGATTCCAAGATTGACTTCACATTGTATTTAGAAAAATGATGCATAATATTAAGCAATTAAACTGCTTTATTTTCATATGCTATCTTTGTAGAAACTGAAATAAAGTCAATATCTGACTCAAAAATTACATTTGATATTGCTCCATATATGTCTAGCTCTTTTGCTATCATAGATTATATTTGTTCCTTTTTCTGCTTCACTAATTCAAAATAACATTTCAACAAGTATATACAGCATCAGGGTTGAGCATGTTGGTGCATGAGGTTAATCCCAGGAGTTTCAGGGGAGAAAGTGGCAGACCAGACTATCTGAGTTCAGGGTGAGCCTGGTATTCATAATGAGTTTTATAACATCCAGGACTACATAGTGACACCTGATCTAAAACAGAAAAAAAAAGCAACATCAATCTGAGGTTTGGGCAGAGTGAAACAAGGGTAGCCAAACTCACATAATGATTTGGGTTTGATCTTTTGTGTGATAAGGGGGAAAATTCAGCAGAGTACCTTGGTAATGGTGACCTTAACTTACTACTGCTTTCCAATTACTAGACATCTATATACTTTTAATCATGTTGCATGTTACCAATGAGATTGGTCAATGTCAGTTTAAAATATACCTGAAGGAGCAATGTTGAACTTAATGTATACTTTAATATTTAATTAGAAATCCATCTTGGCATCTGTAATGTTACATATATTTAAACTGTCTCACAAAGAACTTTACCTTCTTTAGTTTGATACTACAAATGTTCTTTTCTTTTTCTTTTTTCATTTCCTTACTTTTCTTGTTTATTCTTTTGAGACAGGGTTTCTCCGTGAAACCCTGGCTGTCCAGGCTGGCCTCGATCTCAAAGAGATTCACCTGCCTCTGCCTCCCAAGCTCTGGGATTAAAGCTGTAAGCCATCACTGTCAGGCATGTTACTACAATTTTTCAATTACAAAATCCATTATTTGGCAGATATCTAACAAAATATGCCTGTGGTTTGGTTTTTCTTCAAATTCTATGTTCAGTAAGTTTTACCCTATTGCAATATTAGACAACAATCACCTATGTTTCATTTCCTCTTTTTTATTGATTCATTTTTATTAACTTCTATATTTTGAGTCAATATGGAATTCATTTAGTATATGGGGTGAGGGTGGGGCATTACCTCCAAATCAAATTGTTTTGAAGTTACTGGTTAGATAATCTATCCTCAATGAAGGGTTTTATATAGAGTTCCAGATGCACTTTTGACAGATCTAAAATAAAAGCCAGCTTTCCAAGTCTGAATGCGATTTCTTTCTCTTGCTGACATAATTAATATGCCCTTGTATCGTGTTAGGCTATAAAATGGTTCATTTAATCACACTTAATTGAATTTATGATTTTATACTTAATTCAGGTTTAAATCCTGTAACAATACTATTTATTTTTTCCTCTCCCCTCTCATCATAGTGTTTGAGGTAGCTTATCCTACTTAGCAGGTGGAAACACTTAAATTAATTCAAAAACTGGAAAATATTCTAGGAAATTAAAACGGGAATGAGATACTAAACATGGATCATGATTAGGCAGGGAATATAGATCCATTTTAAGAAATAATATGCAATGAAAGGCTATCAGCATGGAGTTTGGATATGAAACTTACGGTCGTGGGACTTCAGGTTATAAGTTCTAACATTGCTACTTGCAGGTTAATTAATTGTGTGTGTTTAGTTTTATTATGTTAAGATATTTGAGGCACTGTTGCTATAGTTACATTACCCAAAAATGCTAAAAAGAACAACTATGCCTTCACAATGTTACTGGGAAAATAAGAGTGTGAAAGGGTATGCTAAAACAATACAGAAATAAATGTTTGTTATATAATGTATTATATAAATATAAAATAGTATGAAAATATGAACTTAAGGAATGTTCCACTTGGCTAAAAACAAAATTAGTAGGCAGTTCCATGGGTCAGATAATGATTTGTCAGGATGCTAAAATTCTGCTTAATAAACAACACAGTAAAATAAATGAATGTAACTTGTAATTAAATGCATTATAGCAATATCCATTCCATCCAACTGGTCAGCATAAACTTCAGAAGAAAATGAAAGAACTTCCCAGCACCGGGAGGCAGCCATGTAGAATGCAATCAGTGGCTTTATTAAATGACACCAATGGGGAGATGACTCAGGCTTAGAGCAAGGGCAATGAAAAGGCCTTAAATTTTTGAGCAGACAAATGTACCTTTAGTTCAGTTTAATAAAATAAGAGACAAATCAATAATTAAAAGGTACTTGACAAACTAATTTAACTGCATAATGAGGGTAATCAAAAGCAGCATTTTGGAATATCAAACTGTAGGAAGTGTGAATTTAATGAAAGAAGAAAAATTGACAAAGCTAAAGTTAATTTAAAAATAGAAATGTGATATTTAGGAAAAATATCAAGCAATTTTATGCTTCATTCATAGCTCTGGACTAGGAATATGAATGGGGAGTCTAAGTTTCAATTTGATGACTGATGATTTCTCTGATCACATTCTTTTGACTTCTTTAATTTTCTCAACTGTGTAATAAGACATTTAAAAAGGACAATTGTTTTCATATCTCAGGATTTTAGAAACATTGTGAACAAAACAAAACAAAAAAATGGACAGGGGCCCCTAGGTTTCTACACTATTAAATTATAGTGAAAGGTTTTAGAAGAAAACTACTATTTTCATCAAAAGGAAAGTGTTTTATGACAAAGCTATAATACCAGAATAAAAAAACAGTCATTCAAATTTGCTGTATTTATAAGTTTATTTAGGTCAATTTTCTTGTTGAAAGATTGTTCCAAGCTACCCTTTAATCATACAAAAGTGAAGGCTTTAGAGTAACATTGGATCCTGGGTCATGTTTTAGAAGATTTGGAGACTTGGGACACCTCTACCTCTCCAGATCTAGGGCTCAACATTCTTTTATGAATACTAATTTATTATCTAAAATGTATGTGCAGAGTATTAACTCAAATGTATGTGTTAAGTCATTAATTTTTTGTTGTTGTTTGCTTTTGGGACAGTTATTTTTTGGTGGTGTGTGTGTGTGTGTGTGTGTGTGTGTGTGTGTGTGTAACTATGGTTGTCCTGGAACTCGCTCTGTAGACCAAGCTGGCCTTGAATTCACAGAGGTCCTCCTGCTTCTGTCTCAAGAATGCTGAGATTGAAAGTTTGTGCCACCGTGTCCTGCAATGATTCTTCTTTCTGTGTGACTACTTTCATATTAGATTTTTAAGGGTTTTTTGAGAAGATTAGTGCACTCTTTTCTAATAATTTCAGCAATGACTTGGGGAACATCAACATACTCAGGTATTCAATTTTTTAAAATTAATTTACTCGTATTACATTTCAATTGTTATCCCATCCCTTGTATCCTCCCATTCCTCCCTCCCTCCAGCTTTCCCCCTACTCCCCTCCCCTATGACTGTGACTAAGAGGGACCTCTTCCCCCTGTATATGCTCATAGGATATCAAGTGTCTTCTTGGTAGCCTGCTATCCTTCCTTTGAGTGCCACTAGGCCTCCCCATCCAGGGGACATGGTCAAATATGGGGCACCAGAGTTCATGTGAAAGTCAGTCCCCACTCTCCACGCAATTGTGGAAAATGTTCTGTCCACTGGCTAGATCTGGGTAGGGGTTCGATGTTAATGCATGTATTATCCTTGGTTGGTGCAGTAGTTTGAGCAGAACCCTTGGGCCCAGATCTGTCTGTCATAATGTTCTTCTTGTAGGTTTCTAGGACCCTGTGGATCCTTCTATTTCCCCAATCTCCCATACTTTTATCTCATAGAGTCCCAATAGGATGCAAGTATTCAATTTTATTCCTTCTCAAGTCTCTGAAGTGATTGAAGACCAAATAGTTTAGTTTCACAATTAAGCAAAGTTGTTTAGGGGTTAAGATGTTTTTAGGTCTAGATAGATGTTTTAAGCTGATAATGACAAGTTATGATAGAGATTGCTTTACATTCAGAATTTTAGCTACACCAAGATAGGAAGGATGTTTTCTTCAAGGCTATCAAATACAAATAGCCAAAACACTAAGAATGTAACATTTATATAATTCCTGATTATGCCATGGTTCTTCTTGCTGTAGATAGTTTATTGTATATATGTATAATAATATAAATGTATATGTAAAAATAAAAATGTTTAATTAAAAAAGATTAAAAAGTAAAAACTCATGATGTTATCCCCTATAACTTTCTTCTTTTTTCTGCAATTTTGTTAGAAACTAATATTATGTAAATGATAGATTTCTTAATTTCACACATAGCAGGATAATTAGTGTACAATACTTAACCAAACAGAAACTTTGTTATACTTTGAGCATATTTTGTTACTACCAGTGAAGATGCAAAATACCTTACCAGAATCTACCCTACTTTGGCGTTAAAAAGAAAATACACTACTTTAATTGCTGGAAGGAGAAAGTCCAACACACATGTAACTTTTAAAATTATGCATCTTCTATGCTAATGACCTATTCCATGCTAACTAAAAACTTGGATCACTTAAACTATGGACATTCTGGAGGCAGAAGCAATGCATAAACATAAATAATAGGGTAGAATGCCATGAATGAACAGCAAATTTGGTAAAAAGCAGAAGATAGCAAGGAAGTGACTAGGCACTAAACAATTAATTTCTGAGTCTGTTTTTGATACTTCTTTCTTATTTAAAAGCCTAAATATTCATGTAAATTGTGCACAACCTAACAAGTCACATAAAAGTGCACCGAGTTTGAGTAGACAGCCTTTACTGCACAAGTGTTGATAATGTCTGCTTTGCTCTTGCCCTAAGAACACTGTAATCATCAAAGCTGCCTACTTAAGCATCTCTGTAGGGCTTTGTCCTACAGGGGCAGGTAACTGGCACTGGATGCTAGATTTAAAGGTTACATGTTGTCATGGTAAATTCTACTATATTTTTATTTTATTTTCTTTGTCTTTTTGCTAGGCAAAGAGAAATGTTTAGTTACTTTTTCTTCATCTACTTAAGGTTATTAACCATTTTAGGCTGTCAATATTTAATGAACAAAACGACCTTATACACAGTAATTGAAACAGATACTTTTCATTATCATTTATAGTGTTCAATTTCATAGCACATATGCTAAAATAAAACTAGAATGCCAAAGAGAAGGCTAACATGTTCTCTGTGAAATGATGACAGAAATTCTAACAATGTCCTAGATTTTTAACACTATGCATTATATACCAGTACTGAACCATTGCCAAATAAACTATAATACAAAATGTATCCATTATGTTCCAATTAAATTATTCTGAGAAAACATAATGCTCATGTTCTTGATATACATTGGAGTTATACAATGTTTCTTACTGTCTTCTGTATCCTGTCATCCCAGTTAATGATTACTTTTGGTCCCTATGTGGCTTTTTGTTAGCAAACATTTCATTTGGCATCCCCTTTCCAACAGTCAGGATAATGTCTTCAATTTTGAAATTGTTCATACATCTGAATTATTTGCTAGCCTTTTCTGTTTTCTCCATCTTCCAAAGTTTATGTATGTCCTTTCCTCCTTATTTTCAGATGTTTCATCATAGTGAAGGAAAAATAGTGTCAAAACTCTGTATATTACATACCTTTATTTGTAAAATGTAACACTTTGCACTGATACCCTGCATACACACACACACACACACACACACACAGAGAGAGAGAGAGAGAGAGAGAGAGAGAGAGAGAGAGAGAGAGAGAGAGAGAGAGAGACAGAGAGACAGGGAGCCATGCAATTCAATATTGGATTACTAGAAAATGTAAATGATGGTAACAATCTCAGAGCAAAAAAATTAAAATGAAAAACTTATAAACACAGAATACTTTCCATGTTGCATGATGAAGCATAAATTTGATTCTATTACCATAATAAAATGTTTGAAATTACTTTTAAAGTATGCACATATGACTGTAATTAAAATGCTTTGCAGCATTGTAAATCCAAAGTAATTTAGAGAATAACCTGCATTGCTTTTACTGGAAAACTAACATCTGTCTGTTATTAAAGTTATGCAGAGCAAAGAACTCAATTAATTTCATTTCAGTGCTGGTTAAACTATGTACTCATTATTGAGCAGTCTGATGTTAAAATCAATTAAAATAGTATAGCAAACTTCCAGCAATTTTCTACAACTCAGTCTATGTAATTCTCTTTCCACTTTCATGCACAGAACTATTAGTTAAACAGGAAGATGCAAATGTAAAAGTCTAACATTCTTACTTACATAATTATTCAGATTAAAGAGAATAGCCCATGGCTCCTGCTTCTGCTGATGCTCACGTCATGAAAGCTCTTCCTATCTACATGTAATTTGCTCCCCCAGAAGTACGTAATTTAGCTACCCAGATCTCCAGTAACCATGTTGTCACCCAATTTGATGCCCTGGGTGTAGTTGATAGTAGTTAATACTTTTCATCTTGATTGTAGAAGTTGATGGCCTTGTTTAACTCCTTGATAGTCTGAAAAGTCATTCTCTCTTAAGCGCTTAAAATACCTGTTTAGTTTCCTGTTCTTTTGTAAGGCTGACACTGCAAATTCTTTTCAGCCACATCCTAGATACAGGCATTATTTTCTAAGATTTTATCTGCAACCTTCTTCTTTTCCAAGCGCTCTGTGAATTCACTAATTGTGTCTTTGGCAAATTTAAGAATTTGTTTACTTTAAACCCCTACACTGAGTGTATGGTAGTTGAATTTAAACACTTCATCATTTCTGTTTGCCCTTTTAACCCAGTCAATGTAATTCCTACTTCGAAAAAGGGCATTAATTTTCAGTTCTCTTGGTTTATCATTCTCGCAGATATTTTTTTACTCCTTTACCTGTTATATTTTCTGAATTGTTGGCTCTACCAGTGTACAACTAGTTTGTACAAATATCATCCACATTTGAACAAACTAGTTAAGGCATCCATCACATTTTCACTGGACAATAACAATAGCTCCTCAGCAACTTCTCAGTCCCTGTAATTTCATCTGATATATTCTCAAAACTTTGGCTAGAATAAGTAGCACAAAAAAACAAAAAGAGATAAGGCTTTTATCTTACTACAGACCCAGCATGTGCTCCTAGTGAGATATAATTATTATAAAAGCTAAGAAACCATAGTCACTGATTATGTAGAAAGGAAAATGATAAATGATAATAGGAACAACCACCAGTCTGGATGGGAAACTCATTAAGGAAAATCTGAAGATGTACCATGAAAATATGGACAAAATACAAAGGGCTTCAACTATTCACCTATTTCTTTTTTGTTGTTGTTATTGGTTTTACTTTGCTTTCTATTTTTGAAATGTTTTATCTTTTTCTTCTTTTATTTATTTTTACATATACATTTATATTATTACACAATATACAATGAATTACCTACAGCAAGAAGAACTATGAAACAATCAAGAATTATATACTATCAAGCAGTGGGACAATTCAGGCACTGGATTTTCCTCAGCATGGAAATAACAAGTTAGAAGATGACAGAATTCAACATAGGAGGGATGGTATATTTTTAGTGAAAGAAGCTCATGAACATGAAAAGGAATGATGCCCATGTCAGTGTCCTATTAGGAAAAGTTTAGATGATCCTCTAAGGTCTCTTCTAACAACAAGAGTCCATGTTTCCATGAAACAAACAGTAATCCAAGGAGTGTGGCAATCACATCTTCAATATTTCCTACCATTTTCCATTCTGTTACTTATTGTAAATGTTAGTTTAGACTGTGGGTAATCAAAATTCCAAACTATCCCAATATTATAAGCATAATTTCCAGCCCAGTTGCCAATTATAGTGGTTTGACACACCAAGACATATGTGTTTGTATTTTCGCATATTTGTTTTTTTATTATCGTTTAGTCAGATTACATGCCAATTGTTATCCTCTCACTTGTATCTTCCCATTACCACCCTCCTTCCCTCTTTTGTCCTATTCCTCCCCTCTAGACCTCTGACAGAAGGGAACCTCATTCCCGACCATATGACCACAGCCTATCAGGTGTATCGTTGCATATCTGTAAAATGACTAGCTGGATTTAGGATTTCAGTTTATGATAGAAGATTAGTCACTTCCTCATGTGAAGCTGAGGAACAAAATTCACATCAGCAGATTGAGCTAAATAGCTCAGTGCTATGCTGTATAACCACTTCTCTCACTATGTGATGATATATATGTAGGCATGTATTTGTGCAAGTATAGGTGTCTATATCTATAGTAGAGGCAGAATACACACACACACACACACACACACACACACACACACACACACACATACATATATATAACAGTGAAAAAACGTAAGACAAGAGCGAGGTGACAGCAAATCCATTTGAGATAGACCGTGGTTCACAACATTAGCAGGCTACTGGCAGGTTTCCAAATTGAGAATTTATACTTGCTTCTCAACAAAAGGAAAATTCAAGAAGACAAAGAAAAAGAAAAAAGAAGTTCATGTCTTTAGTGACAAAAAATATTGTAAAAAGTGGAAACAGAATGAAGTACAACCACAGATTCATGGACATAGGATACAATACAACATAACTTTTTTTTTCATTAGAATCATTGTTTGGTCAGAATTATGAATATTGGATAAATAAAACCTCTAAAAATGGAAATTTTCATCTGGTATGGGGGTATAGTACTACAAATCAACAAAAGCCAGTAGGAAATTAATTCTGCATTCGAAAATTATATCTTAGTGCTCATTAGTATTTCAAGATTAGTACATTCAGTTCGCTATCAGACAGCCTACAAAAACCAAATAATATCTATTTTCTTGCACATGCAGCACATATTTAACTTAATGAGTATATGTCTTTTAAAATGATAGTTGTAAAACAAAATAGCACTATTTGCATTTCAGAGTAATCAGTAATATCCAGCTTGAATTTTGTCCAGTACAAAATGGTGCTAAAGAGAATCTGTCTCACGTTGATCAGTTCAACATCTAAAATTGCAGTATAAAAGTCTGTTAAGAATGATT
Source organism: Acomys minous (assembly GCF_964271855.1). Lineage (NCBI taxonomy): Eukaryota > Metazoa > Chordata > Mammalia > Rodentia > Muridae > Acomys > Acomys minous. The sequence goes on from NC_140488.1 coordinate 54,524,385, forward strand.
TTAAAAAACGCTTCTTGTATAAGATGCTAGAAGTAGGAAAGACTTTCTTTAATACTGTGAAGGCAAAAAATAAGCAAAGTTAGCTTTTGAAAAGACAACTTCCCATTGGGATTTGACATCACCTTCTCATTGCCTGGGACTTGCTTAACCTACTCAAATGAGGTACTGCCCCATTTTTTAAAATTACTTTTTCTATCTTTCCTTTCCTAGCCCTCTGATCTAATGGTGTCTCTCAGTCCCACCGACTAAATTATTACCTTTGCATGTATATATTTTAAAAATATAGGTAATTATCAATGTCTGCCTCTTTCCTAGCAGGAAGATCATAGGTTTTACTATCTAGTATGCGGTTCTAGCTGTACACTGTCTTTTCTTCAAATCAGAAGTGTTAAGAAATTATTTCAAACTAAAGCAAAATCTTTTCTAATGATTTACTGTCACTTCTCCTTTTTATAAAAAAATGGAGAAAAATATAGATATGTAGCAACTGATTCAGGCTCAAGATTACATTTGATATTCTCTATGTACACACATACCAAAAAATGCAGTACTGTGGAATAACACTGCCTAATGCCAGTTACAATATTCTACTTTGTCATGCTTGGACATTTGTAATAATCTTTTAATTAGTTCCTCCTAGTTTATTTTTTCCTCCATCTATTTTCTTACTATTTCGCATATCAGTCTTCTCAAAACAATGGCAAATGTTCTCTTGAAGCTTAAAATCACAGTCTCTCACTCAAGCAATAATCATATAATGCACACACATTAAAGATACTTAAAGCACTTTGCTTGAGTATGGTAGAGACTGAAATAAATAGGTTTTTGTTACTACAACAGAATATCACATATTTAACTGTTGATATACAAGAGAAAATCATTTCTCATCATTGGCGAGTCTGAGACTTTGAAAATCAATGCAGTGATAGTTTATACATATGGTGAGGATTCTTCATGCTTCTAAGATGGCACCATATTCCTTTGTTTTCCAGAGGAATCACTGTCTACACATGGTAGATAAGCAAAAGAGAAAGAATCAACTTCTTAGACACCTATTATAAGGACCTGAATCTTAACCATAATTAACCATTGTCAAGTGTTATTCACCTCATAAAGATATCAATTCTCAATGCCAGCATCACATTGATAATAAATATTCTAGTTATTACATTTTGGGAACACTCAGAAAATAGGAATGGTAAAATAAGGGTAAATTGAAATATAATCCTATCAGCAGTTAACACTGTTTTAAATTATTGTTCTGAAAAGCTCTGTGCATAGCAGTCTTTAAATATTAATAATAACCATTTATGCCAAAATAATATTTTCACATCTTAGAATGGGATGATCACCCCAAACATTCTATTCACTAACATATAAGAAAGCCCTAAATGTCATCTAGACTTTTAAACTGACTTAGTTAAGCTGATAACTCTGCAATACAGAAAAATTCTACAGTATTTTCAGCATCCTAGAGATACCCTGCTTATAGCATTGGTCAAAGTTAGACACAAAATCAAGGTTTTCTTATTTCCAATCTAGTGCTTTATTTAATAGATGAATAAAATCAATTAACAGACTAACTTTTTTGTTGTTTTGTTTTATACAGGGGTTGCATAGCACAAGACACATAAATTTATAAACAAAATTTCAAGAAAAAAATCTTATATTTTACATTTTTTAATCAAGTAGTGAATAAGAAAGAAAGATAGGATTGAAAACAGTAAAAGAAAACAGGGACATAACTGACAACTCACAGGGACAGTGTGCTCTGAGTATAAATTTATTAGTGAGATGACTGAGAGTGTTTGGTAAAGAATTTGAAAAAATCAAAATCTAAAGATATTAAAATCTACAAATTCTGGCAACTTGTGAAGGATTAGAGCCAAGTGAATAAAATACTGGCCTTCCTACATTGTTTTATTGTTTGAAATGTTTGAAAGAAATCCAGAGTTGGTAGAATGTAAATACTCACACTGGTTTAAAAAATGAGAGAAAATATGATAATTTCAGCAATAATCTTTTAATATCTAAGAATGCAATACAGCAGCTCTCCTTGAAGGAAGAGGATGAGAACTTTTCCAAAGTCATTATAAAAAGTGACACTGGGCAGAGATGTCATATAGCAAGGAATAGATAAAAGCTTAGATCCAAAATATGTTATATTTAAGCATTCATATTTTCCACAAGAATTGATAATCAGAGGCATGTCATACTGTAGTACATGTGTAAAGAAAATAAAAATAAAAAGAAGCTTTAAGCCAAAAGCTTTACCATAAAGGTTAGTTAACAATAAAAATATGTTAAGCCAATTAATTAGTCACCATGACTCAGGGATATCTATGCCTAGATTACTTGACTGCTAGTCTTAAGAATAATGTATTATTCAGAGACAGAAAAAAGGTTCATTGTTGATATTTCATGAATGATAGAACTATGGAGAGAAAAGAGTTCTCCTTTCATACTACTTTCTAATCCAGAGGTCCTGATTTTATATTGTGGTTCCTAAGTTGTGGAGTTTAAGTAGGTAAGAGAACAGAACAACACACGGAAACTTTTAAGCACTCCACATGATGGCACGTGAATAGGCTTATGAAGGATAACTGGACCAACTGTTTTGTAAGGTAGACAACAATTCACACATCAACACCAGAGAAGATATGTTGTCACTTAAATTTACATAGTCATCGGTACACCTACAAAGTAACTGATTTCACACATCTTCCCTCTGTAAAAATATTTTTAGTTTGGCTGGCGCTAATCTTTGCAGGCTTGTCAAGTGCTTAAAATGAATTTACCAGAGAAAGTAGCATCTGGCCAGACTAATCTTAGGCAGTTATCAACTATTTTACTAAAAATCATCAGCAGTAAAAATGACCAAAGGAAGAGAGTTTTTAAAGAGGCAGCCAATTCAACAGAAGTAATACTTTAATACAAATTCAGTACTTAATCTCCATGAAGGCAGGCATCAGTGTTACAAATAACACACTCTGCCATTAAGATCTAGCACACAGCCATTCTTGCTGCCATCGGAATCATGACAGGATTTTATCCAACAGAGAATAAAATAGTGCAGTTCTTTGAGGGGGGAAAAAAAGATCAGTTGGTCTTAAATTTTGTACAAAGAGTTGAGGATTTTTTAAAAATATTTTTTCTCCTTTTATTTAACTGGCCAAATGGCACATTATAGTTTACATTTTCTATAATGTCAGGCAGTACAGAACTGTGGCAGCATCTATTATGATACTATTTAAATGCTGTTGTGAAATGACAAGTTTATTATGCACTGGAGGAACAGCATCTGAAAATCAGCGATCATAAAAAGGCAAATGTTATTTTCTTCAGTAGTTTCTTCTAGGATCATAAAGTCCTATGAAGTATTTGTTAGAAAATGTGTTAATCTATTGAAAATAGGCTCATACTGTAATATATGTGTCTTAGGTAGTAGGTAGATTATGGGCATTAACAATACTCTTTAATCAATTGGCCAAAATAATTATTGTAATGGTGGCTGGATATCTTAAAAGAATGAAGAATTGGTCCTCCCTTTGTGCTTCTCAATCCCTGTGCTCTTCAGCTGCCTATGCTCTTTCTGTTCCTCTGTCCTTTACAAGAAGGCATAGCAACAAGCTTATCAGATTTTTTTGCCATAGTCTTTGATAAGTTGGGATTTGATCCTAAAATGTTACCAACAAACATCAGGTGCAACTGCTTCCAGTACTTCACCTTTGTAAATATTTTAATGTGGCTGCTCTGATTTAGAACCTATAATGCTGGATCAGTAAAAAACAATTAAAGCACCACAGTAGAATACAATATATTGCAGATTAGTTAAGTGTTCTTTTTAGACCCAAACACTTAAAAATATAATTCCAAGAGTTGAATTTCTTAAGAATCTCACAGCAATTTACTATTTTAAACTTCAGTGTTTCATGGGAAAACCAAATTTGGAGGCATAATGTAATGAAATTAATTTTAAATACTTCTTTCCCATTAATATCTAGGACACATAAAATATATTAACCTACCTCTTCACATCTCTAAGTCTTAAAGGATCTGTCAAAACTTCATCAAACACAAGGGAAAATACTCTGAATATGACACAAGCATAATTTCTCTGATTTTTCATTCAGTGTCCTAAGATATTATTTCAAAATGTGGTGTGCTTATTGTACCGGCTATTCAACTTTACTTTTCCATATCTTAGAAAATAAAACAACAAGTTTTTTACTACATGTGGAAACTTTACATAAGCTATATCACTGTATCCAGGTCAATATTCTTCCTCTCTTTGAGGGGGAGAAAACTATACGATACCTGATGGAGGTTTTGTGATGTACAAAGTAGACCAAACACATGAAAACAACATATCAGCTACTAAGTGCTTAATAAATGTGCTATCACTTTATTACTTGGTATTGCTATTTTAGTTACTATTCTGTTTATCTCCTTTTCTCATTTAAAAAAATACAGGTATATATCCACATATGATAGCAAATTTCCAAAGAATGACATATGTCAAGGGATAGTTGTTCAAATATGCTATATATTATAATAGCTTCACTAAGAAAATTAAATTCCCACGTAGCTGTAGTTCTGTCCAAGCACTTTGGTGGTCTCTAGGGATGGATAAAATGAAACCATTGCACTTCCATTTGGTGTACTCAGGGAACCTTATTTCAAGAGAATGGCAATATGCTTGATCATATTTCAGTGTGTGACATCTTTGAGAGAATCTAAGTGAAAGGAATTCAGACAATCATATAGAGCCATATTCTGTGATTAATGAACAGAATTTCATTCAGTTCATCTGTAGAAAATAGGTCTTAATTAAGTCTTAATAGGATCTTGATTACAGAACAATGTCTTTGGGTTTTTATTGTTAAATAGCAGCACAATTAGGTATATGCACAGTGGAAAAAACCATATATGATACTTATGTTAACTCATTTCAGCCTTTTATCATCTAAAATAATATTTTATTGCTTTATTTTTACTGTGGTTTTTCAAGTGGTGCATTCTTAATGTGGAAAAAAAAGGCTATGTGTTACATTTTAATGATTTAGTGACTACAATATTTGAAAAGGAAGGTGCTGGATATAGAAGTTTCTTCAAGAAATGATGATATCCAAGTTATTTGCCCTTTTATAAATCTAAACTGAAAGAATACTTCTGATTGTCACTTCTGTTCCTAAGCAACATCAACAAAAGGTAAAATGTCATCTGCACTGGTCTGTTTGCTGAAAATCACAAAAGAAGTATCAAGGGGAAAAAACATTTTCTTGATTGACTTATCACATTACATAAGATAATAAAGTAGAGTTAAACCAGAACTAAAATGAACTCAGGTCAAGAAAAGAGAAAATCCTTACATTATAAAGAAAACCAGATTCTCTACAGGTTGAATTAACTTCTTCTTAATTTGAAAATACAATTTGACATTATATTCAGCAAGCCAAGAGTCAATTGTTGGTATATCACAGAAACTAAATTTCCCAAACTACAAACATCATTTGTAATTGTATGCATAAATGTGTCAATGTGTGTGTGTGTGTGTGTGTGTGTGTGTGTATGAGAGAGAGAGAGAGAGAGAGAGAGAGAGAGAGAGAGAGAGAGAGAGAGAGAGAGAGAGAATATGGACAGAAGAAGAAATTGATCTAGATAAAAGAAAAAGAGAGTAAGAAAAATCATACATAAAGGGATTGATTACATTTAAAATCAGTATGACATTAAAAAACAAAAAAGAAATAAAAGAAAAATCATGTAACTTACACAGAAAAAAAATCTCTTGAGAAAGAATGGTTCTTTTACAATGTCTAGAAGGAAGAATATATACACATTTATTGCTTCTGTTCCTAGTTCTGTATTTTTATGTGTCTCTTCATGGCATATCATATTGCTCCTTTTCTTCTTTGTAAGTCCTTAGTTTGTTTCTTCTCTGGTCCTAGGGCATACTGAGCAGTTTCTGTCTAGATACCACTGTCCTCTTGATTTGCACTACCTGAAAATCCTTAATGTCATATTCTTAAACAACATTCATTGACCCCCTTCAAACTCACATAAGAACACCTGGCATACATTTCATAGCACTTATCCCAATGTGTGAGTACATGAACATGGTTATACTTGGTTCTTCTCTGTGCCCAGTAGATGAAAAGAACAGGAGCTGCAACTTTCTAGTCCACCATCATAGTTCTAATTGTTAATGTTTGAGGACTACAATTCTTGTGTTGTTGTTCTTATATTCTTTCTTTCTATCTATCTATCTATCTATCTATCTATCTATCTATCTATCTATCTATCTATCTATCTAATATCTTGGTCATAGCCCCTTCCCTCCTTTCCCACCAGTCCCCTTTCCTCCCCTATTTCCCACACACCCCAGCTCATCAAGTTGAATCAGGACTGAGTTTGTCTTCTTCCCCTGTGGCTTGTAAAGGAAGAGGACTACCTCAAGCTGCCTGGAAATGGTTAACTACAGATAGAAGACTAAGGTTCTGAATAAACTATAGCCGATACAAAGTTTCATCAAAAATTTCTTCTGAAGAAAATGCAGCAAGGTAAATAAGATAAGACCTTCAAATTTATTGACAGCATGTGATAAGTTTAATGTATTCATAGTAGGTATATTATTAGACAGGAAAATTATTTTAAAAATATAGATTGTGATTCAATCTGCAATCTTAAGACTAAAACATGTTCTTATACTTGCTATTTTAAAGCATTTTAGTTCTCCTAAGTAAGGAAGTTGGTTGATTTTATAGTTAGATTGATGGGAAATTGAATATCCAGTTTGAAAAATACGTTAGCGACTGGGTGAAGTGGTGCCCATCTGAAGAATTAGAGCCTGGGAAACTGAGGTAGCAAAAACCTAAGTTCAAAGTAATGTTGAGAAATGTAGGAAATTTCAGGCAATTTAAGATCACGTAATGAGAATGTATGTCAAAACAAAAACAGAACAAAACAACAATAGCAGCAACACAAGCCCTAGTAGACAATTGCACCTGTGGCCATGAATAATTTCACACTGCCAGTTTAACTATTACATTCCCATGGCATTCATTAAACTTTGGGGCAAATTAATTATGTATTTGGATATAACATTGATTCATTTTTTTACTGTCTTTTTGAAGCCCTTAACTTAGGTACTAGCAGGAACTATTTTTGCTCATGGCTTCCTAGGTAACTTTTGAGTGTCTTGGCTAGGACTAATAAGACTGAAAAAAGTTTTTTGTTAATTTTGTTAATCAGTTACAGTGATTGAGTTAACATTTGTCAGACATTTTCTATACCGAAAGAACCACAATACATAAGCCACTTATAAAATATACTATAAAAGTAGTATTTGCTAATTTGAATGTTTAATACATATTTGATCACATTCATAGCCACCGTTAGAACCACACTTTCTAAATGGGTATGCCAATCTTTAGCCCAGGGTGACTTCTAGAGCTGAGTTATGAACTCCAACTAAAATAGTGGATTTGTAATGGGACTGACAATTTTAACTACAGCAGCACGAACAACATTGACGATAATAAAATCCTTGCTTAGATATAACTCACACAAAAAGTAAAAGCCAGAGGCTGTAAACAGCTCAGTACATTTAAACCATTTTTCAACCCATTTGAAATACACAGACTTCTGTATTCCTTTCGAAGTACTACCTGGTGGTTTTTCAAAATTCTGTTTTGTTTGACCAAAAAAAAAAATTGTATACATGAATATGTTATATGCCTCCCTGTGAAACATTTCCCCCTTTATCTTCATCTAATAAGACTGCCAGTGAAACTTTCATGAAATAAATGTTAGTCTTGCCTGGCCCTGCTTTTCATTTCAATATCCCTGGGAATAGACGTGGTCAGTGAATCTGCAGAAGTAATAATGTGCCCTGAAGATTCTGATTTTCAAAGGCTGTTAAAGTAACACTATATTGGAAAAGTCAGTTTAAAACTAAAAATGGTAACAGTGCTTTACCACCATCTAATTAGTAATTTGTTTTTCTCCTTGAATGTAAAAGAAGTAAGAGCTCCTTACATTCATGAAAAAAAATATATTGAGAAGCAAGTACTTTACCTAGGACATTCTTGAAAAATTAATAATGGTAGTTGCTATGTATCTTCTTATTTATTTATTTATTTATTTATTTATTTATTTATTTATTTAATGATGCTAGGGATGGCACTCCAGGCTGTAGCTACTTTAGGTAAGCCACCTACTAAGCAACATCCAACCCTGTTAACTTTATAGCTAAGGGATACAGTACTCAGCCATCTACAGCCATACACACAGAACATTTTGATAGCTGGCAATGACAACACTGGAGAAAACACTGATGGCCTATGACACAGTCCCTGTTCTTGCCTGTACTTATCATCTTTAAGTTCATTTTTCACAAACAGATTAAAACAGAAATGACCAAACTCACATTATCTGTTATTGGTACACATTGGTAATTAATCATGAGAGAAAGAGCTCCTTTTGTTTCCTCTTACCTTAGATATTTGCTTATAATTTAACAACATAACATTTATTCTTAAATCATCTTCGACATATCTTTGTCATATGCACTTCACATTTTTAAAAAACCCAGAAGACCAGGGTTAGAAGGCAGGAGAACTATTAATGCTGCATTTATATCCTCAGATGAGGGGATGAGATGAGATGAGAGCTGTACCAAGCTTTAGGATACATGGCTTGGACTGATCCCAGAATATTTCTTTCTAACTATTCCTCGGTCTAGGCCTACAAGCATCTAGCCTCCATACAATCTAATCTTCTACAAGCCCAGACTTTGAAGGCTTCAGCTTCCAGCCTATGTCTGCTAACCTAGACCTATAATGTTTTCAGCCTCCAAGACTTACTCCTGAATACACTCACCTTTTCTACCTCTTTCTGAACTCTGGCTGTCTGTTTCAACTCAGCTTTGTGGCTCAAATTCCTCTCCAAGTTGACTGATACAAACTGGCTTCTCTCTGCTTCAAACTGAATTGCTCAGCTTGGAAAAATTGCCTCTGAACTCCACAGACTGAACTGCACTGACTACACGAACTTAACTGAACTCAACTGCACTCAACTGAACTGCACTGGACTGAATGACCCCCACCCTCTCTCCCTTCACTACTCTTAAATAGCCTAGCTTTCCTCTCTATTCTTCTGAGAGTTGGGAGAATCCTATCTTTGACTCGCTCGATAAAATCTTTATCACTTTGTCTGCCTCTTAATTGGATGTCATTGTTTGGGATTAAAGTTGTGTAGTAAGGGTATGTCTGTATTCCAGCCAGAGGAATATAAGGTTGTCATTCCAGCCAGATCACATGGACCTATAAAGTCTTTGGAAGTGATTCCTTGCCAGAGCAGCCATGTTGCTGGATCAAATTTCCTCTTCAGAGAATGAAGATCATTAACTAATTATAGTTCTTTGTGAAGTAAGAACAATTGATTATAAATACATTTCTTTTCATGTATATGACTGATTTTTCTTCATAAAGATTATGTTCACAGATAGGATGTTATATCTTGATTAGTAACTGCAGAAAATTAAATTGCAAAATATTTGCACTTCATTATCATTTAAAATCACAGTATAGCTTATCATATACTTCTACATGCTATTTAAACTGAAAGTAAATCTTAGAGAAATAATTAGTTTTTGGGGAAAAGAGATGCAACACAAAATACAAAAAAGCTAACTGTTTGACCTTGCAAACCACTTAAGTTTTTAGACTTAGTCAAGCAAAGTAAGCTCTTATACTTTCTAATTCTATTGATAATACTGACTTTCAACTGATAGAACACAAAATATTTAGGTTTATTATCTCACTATAGACATATGCTATTATTCTTTGTTCTTTGAATTCATCTAAAATCATCCTAAAAGTTATATGAATCTGTAGCCTGGCATCCTACTTTCTTTTCCTGTTGCTGTGATAAAACATCCTGTGGAAAGTAATTTAATGAAAAAGGGTTTATTCTTAGTCACAGTTTATAGTTTAGAACATCATGGCAGAGATGTCCTAGGCCCTTTGCACATATGTTACAGATGCGTAGTTTGGTCTTCTTGTGGGACTCCAAACAGTGGGAGCAGAGGCTGTCTCTGACTCTGTTTCCTGACTTTGGGACTTTTTCTTCCTAACGGTTTGCCTCATCTAGCCTTAATAAGAGAGGAGATGCCTAGTCTTACTGAAACTTGATATGCAATGGCTGGTTGATAGCCATAGGAGGCCTGCCTTTTTCTGAAGAGAAACAGACATGTGGATGGGGAAGTGGAGCAGAAGGGAGGTGGGGGAGGGGAGGGCTTGACAGAAGAAGATGGAGATTAAATTGTACTTGGGATGTTAAATAAATAAATAAATAAAGGCAATCAAAACAACCCCCTACACTCATTTGCAGAAGCTTACCTCCCAGTAATCTAGTTTCTCTCAAGTTGACAAGTAATACTAACCATTCTGCCTGGGTGTTGGTAATTTTTCTGAAGTGTGTTTAGCTAATATGCTTTGTAATGGTGAGACCCAGGAATGAATGAAGAAATTACTTTAAAACATAACACTAGGTACATAAAACATAGTTACCAAAGGAAAACTGACATATTTAAAAGATAAATACAAATAAAATCTAAAGACTCCAGGCCTCAATACTAGCATCATTAAATAAACATGTTTCATTAATGATCATACCCTTCAAGATGATGGACAACAGAGCTGATTATTTTTTATATGTTAAGTATGACTATTCTCAGTATATAGAGAAGAAAGAATAATTACAATAAAACACTAATTTTATGGATCTAACTTAAGAACAATTTGTTAAGTCTCATATTTTACATGCATGAGTACTTGCCTGCATGTACGTATGAATGTACACGAAGTAAGTACACTGTCCTTGGTGTCCAGAAGATAGTGTTGGTTCCCTTGGAACTTAAGTTACAGATGCTTTGAGCTGTCATATGGGTTACAAGAATTGAAATTAAGTCCTCTGAAAGAGCAGTAAGCACTGAGCCAGGTCTCTGGTCTTTGATGTAACTTTTTTCCACTTAAAAGTTAACAATTTGAAAGTAAAACAGTGTTTTGCTTGTAATTTGTATGACTTCATTTATATATATTATAAAATTCTAACAATATTCCAATTAAAAAAAGGAATGATAACACTGATTCTTGGTTTACCATAAATTTATAAAAATCATTTATAGCTCTTCTAATTTTGTTAATATTATTTTCAGAACTATTGTAGTAAAATCACAAGATACAGTTTGTGATTTTAGTTTTAATTAATTGTTCAATCTTGAGACCTGTTTTTTTTCAGACACAATCTTCTATTTTTTTATATAACACATAGTTCTTATTAAGTTCTGAGATAAATACTAGTGATTATTACTGTCAAATTTGGGCATTAAAAATGCATAATTAAGTAAAGCAACAATAGTTAAGATAAATATTACCTTCAGATTTCCTGCTGAGAATGGAATCAGAAACCATGCCTCTAAAATATATACCAAATAATATCATTTTTATCATTTATTACTTATTTTATGATCTTTAATCTATCTTTCATGTGTCCCCTAAATTTTTCTTATCAGTTATGTAGATTATCCTGTTAGATACTTTTCTCCTAGTTTATGCATACTAATGACACAGATACTAGACCATTATAAGATATCAAACTTTTGGTAGCTGACTGAGGATTCTTCTATTAAAAGTTAGAGATTTCTTTCAAAATAACATGAACTTTGTGGCTAAAGCTCAGGGGTTGAGACAACTGACTGCTCTTACAGAGGACATAGGTTCAATTATCAGATTAGTACATAGACACATTAGTTGGCTCATATCTACCTAGAAGTCCAGTCAGGGGGTAGGGAGGCTTGATGCCCTCTGTTTTCTGTGGGCATCTTCATGTATAAATTGCATACATATTCAGAAAAGCACAAACACAAACAAATAATACATAAATATTCAGAATAACACAAACCTATATACCTTTGGAATATTATTTCTAGAAAAAGTATCCAACTGAAAAAAAATACGAGCATGTGTAAAGCAAATACAAGTTAATGGCATCATACAATATTTCAGAAATATTTATGAATTCAAATTTGTATTTGATCTTTGGATTTATTTTTTCAAGTATTTATTTATTATTGGCTGTTGAGTATAGAATATAACGTTCTTTAATTGCTAAACATAAGTCAACTGAGATGCAACCACAGTAACTGACCTTCAATTTTAAAATGAGTTTGAAAAACAGTAACAAAAATCAGTTCATAAATAAACTAAAATTAATATCTATATAAATAAGTCAGTATATATATAAGTATAACACCTTTTTGTTAACGCATTTTCACTTTGAGTATCATAATCACTACATGGAAAAAAATACTGCCATCTCTATTTTACAACTTTAAAAATGTGTAGAAATGAGAAAACATGCATTGAGATGTTAAATTGACAAACTATTATCAAAGAAGTAGCTGGATAACAAAGGTAAAGCTAGATTTTACATATGTCATGACTCTTATCCCTGGACATACCAATTTTAGCAGGTTTCTTTTACATGTAGGCACACCAGTGTTATTTGTTAGAGAAATATTAGCTTCCAAAATAGTACTGATGCTTCACACAGCTACAAATTTCCAGCTCCTTTCTGATTTACATGAAGGAATCTGAGACACATCAAATTTGCAAACCAAGAGTTTATATTTGCTATTTATTAAGACTGTTTCATCAACTTGCACAAGCCTAAATTCAGGAGGAAATCACAATGCCTATAATAGTTCTCATGATTTGATCATTGTGCTAAGCAAGTATAGTTTGAAATATATAAAAAGTACAAAATACAAACAACATTTTTTGGGTAGCTCTGATGTGGTTCTGGTACTTTCTTTAAATCCCCAACCCTATATGTACCTGTAATTGGCCCATCATTACTGATAACACATTAGAGAAACAAACGACTAAGGTAGTGATGAAATTATAGCAATGGTAACCAAGATGATGGGCAGATTTTAGCTATCTTCCATAGTGGTGACATAATACCCAATTAGGGCCACAATCTATCTCCCATTGATGACATGACTCTTGTGGCCAGCATGATTGTCATTTCTTCACTTCTATTATTCTACTTTTTGCCTTTACCCTTTCCTTCTATGTTGGCAATAATACTTAACATCACTTGTTTAACCTGTTGCATGAAATATATCCCTGTTTTCTTTTTATATAGGGGTCAAGTAAGTGAGGATAACTGATGGATAAATAGCCAACTTCTAAGAAACTACTTGGAGTTCAAAACGAGATTACACTGACAGGTAGTTAAAAACACTCTATTTCCAGACATTGAAGTAAAGACACAATGATTAAAAAAAATAAAATAAAAATGACAACAACAAGAAGTTCTTGGTAGGAATTTTAATTCACTGTGTGATAAGGCATGTTAGGATTCATAAGACAGCATCATACTTATAACAGCTGGAGTAAAGACTTCCTTGATCTTTACTTGTATAGAATGTGGTTGATGGATCTTATTCTTTTACTAAGCAAAGAAGGCATAAATGTCACTCTTAGATTAAAAGATGCTTTGATAAAATCCTTAAGTGACATATAACTTGCTGAAAAGCATTAATTATTTACAGTAACGTCAAATGAACTTTGACAACAATTGCCTATTTACATTATGCATCACAAGTGATTTTTTTGTGAAGCAAACATAAAAATAAAAGGATTCTTTTCATAAGCTATGACACATTTTTAAGTCAGGAATTATTATTTTTCCATATTTTAAGTTTAAGTTTATATCAAAAAGTATACATAAGTGAGCTGGTTAATGAATGTTCATTAACTGAATACAGACACATCTTCTAAGTCAAGAAACACAATATGATCAGTAGCCCTAGAAGCCCTAGCCCATTCCATTCTAGTCATAATCTCACTTCAAAGATATACAATATAATGACTACTTTATCATGGCTATTTCATAGAAATAAAATTAGGAATAGTTCTAACTCAAGACTACACCACTCCTGGGCATATACCCAAAAGATGTTCCAACCTACCACAAGGACATTTGCTCAAGTATGTTTATAGATGGCCCTCAACTGAAAAATGGATAAATAAAATATGGTACATTTACACAATGGAATACTACTCGGCTATTAAAAACAAGAAAATCTTGAATTTTGCAGGCAAATGGATGGAACTAGAAAAGATCTCCAGAGTGAGCTAGCCCAGACTTGGAAAGACATATATGGTATGTACTCACTTATAAACAGATATTAGCAATTTAGTACAGGATAACCATACTTAAAATCACAGACCCAAATTAGCTAAATAACAAGGATGGCTCAAGGGAGGATGCGTGAATGTCAGTCAGAACAGGAAATACAGCAGACATTTGAAGTAGACGGAAGGAGGGAACTAGGTGGGAGATGGGGTGGCAAGGACAACAGGCATGGGGATCAGGTGGGCAAAGGGGAAGAGGAGTTTCAGCTGGTGAGGAGAAGAACCAAGGGAGAGAGAACAGAAATCTGAGGGGAAGGCATGTCTGGGACAGGGGTGGCTTCTGGGAGTCTATGAGGGTGACCCTATCTGAGATTCCAAGCAATAGGTGCTAAAGAGCATAAGGAAGGCACCTCCCATACCTCCTGTAGCCAAGTGGGGCTCCCAGCAGCGGGAGAGTGACAACAACCAACACATAAAACCTTCGACTCAAAAGGTGTCTTGTCTACAAATAGCTTAGGGGCAATGATGGAACAGAGATTGAGAGAATGGCAAACCAGTGACTGGCCCAGCTTGAAAACATCCTACAAGAGAAGGCAGACCACTGTCACCAGTAATGATACTCTGCTATGCTTGCAGACAGGAGTCTAGCATAACTGTCTTCTGAGAGTTACATGAGCACACTCAGAGCATTAGCTGCTGTTATTGGTCCTGTGAGACAGTCCTTAATGCTCATCATAAACTCTTGTTTGGTGGTCTCTATAGGTTCAGATTCTTTCTATCATTAACTCAAGTGTTGTCGCTTTTAACTTTCTTATTGAAAGAAGTGTTCTACAGAGTAAGAAATATTCCTAAAAAAGAGTATCTTGTTTTTTGCAAGACAGGGTTTCTCTGTGTAGCCTTGGATTTCCTGGATTTGCTCTGTAGATCAGGCTGGCCTTGAACTCACAGAGATACACTTGTCACTGCCTTCCCAAGTGCTAGGAATTAAACGCATGTGCCACCATGAATGGCTCCCAGTGTCTTATATTGACTTGGTTCGCTTCCTCTCTTTATAGTGAATAGTAACCAACTACCAATAATGCCTTATTTTGATAAATACATACTGTATTTAAATATCAATTGTTTAATTTCAAAATATTTTGAATTTTTGAACTTTAGGACTGCTGTATGAAATGAGATGGTAAGCACGATCAGGAAATAATCTGTGAATCTAAGAAGTCAGTCTAGCCAGTGCAGACAAAACATTTTTAATAAAAATACAAATGTGGAATGTGCGCTAATATCAATAAGGCTCCAAAGCTGTTACTGACATGAATAAAGAAAAGGCTCAGTCTGTGCAATTTGAGCACAGCAGTCTCTAGACAACTAACTACACAGAGGAGGGGACATTTATAAATACAGTAGAAATTTTAATCACTCAGCATTTATTTTCTGTATATTTTCTAACATCACTATGTTTTTCATAATTGTGGAAGTATGATCCAAATTTGAATCGTCTTCCATATGGCAGTGTGATCATGGGCAATTCTTTCATCACTTGGAGGCCCAGTTTCTTCCACTGTAAAATAACAAAGCTGGACTCAATGATGCTCTACAATGATTTTAGCAGGAACTAGTTGAACTCTTAAGCTTCTACTGCCTCCTGTGTCCTTGAATTTTTTTCTTTCCTCCGATATTTGTACTCTAATATTTCACCTTTGTTATTATTGGTTTTTCTTTTCTTTTTATTTTTCCCTTCAAATTTTATTCACAACCCTAATTTACATCTTTATTTCCTAGAGTTTTCAAACAAGACTTTTTAAATGTGAAGTTTCACTACTATTAACCCTGAGAAGAAATCTGAGTAAGTAGATAGTTAGTTAGCAATGCAACATGGAAACATGACAGACATCAAAAGGCAGAGCTGAGTGAAAAAATAAAATTTAATTCATAAGAAATTAACATTGATCATGGGAAACTTAACCAGCTTTTATATTGTAAGATGGCACTAATTTAACTGAAGTGAAACCCATTTTGGATTTATGTTACACCTTAGGATTAATAGTGCCTTCAAATACATTAATATAATTTTCCTGTATTGAACAGAATAGTTTTAATTAAACTTTACTAACCCTTTTCATTTAATCCCTGGAGCTAACCTATAAAACAGTAAAGATCTTAAATCATACTATAAAAATCCTCAGAGCTAAAAATTAAAGTGATAGCTATGGAAAGGAAAGTGGATAAAGAATTCACCAAATATGCCTAGTAAATTAGTAATACTTCATATATATCTATTATATATAAACATATATTCACATGTCTTAGTTAGGGTTTCTATTGCTAAATCAACTTCTAGTCTATCACTATAGGAAGTCAGGGCAGGAACTTAAGGCAAGAACTTGGATACAGGAGTGGTGTTTATTGGCTTGCTCAGCCTTTCTTAAAGCACTGAAGACCATCAGAACACGGGTGGAACAACCCACAGTGAGCAGGGCAGTCTCCTTCCAAACATTAATTAAGAAAATCCACTCCAGGCTTATAGCAGGCAATCTGGTGGAGGCATTTTAACAATTGAAGCTTCCTCTTTCTGAATGTCTGGCCTTTGTCAAGCTTAGATAAAACTAGCCACTGTATAGCACATGTATAAACTTTAAAATTGAAGATTAGGGAAAAAGAAATTATGTTTAATAAAAGGCAGTTTCTAATGGTTGAAGATACAAAACCCGTCTAGCCACAATATTTTCTGTCTTGAGACATACTGGTATGTCAGTCACTAATGAAGTATCTGCAGACTGAAAATTTACCGCAGAATAAAATAACACAAACAGTATTATTTTGTTAATTCCACTGGTAATAAGGCTATATCATACAATTTGTTTCTGAACTTCAGATTTAAAGGAACTCCTGTTCAGAAGGAAATAGTGTATTTTCTCACTCTGCTTGCTTGCCTCTCCTGTCCCAGCAATAACAGCTAACTAAATAACTAAACAAATTCAAATAAAAACAAAACCACTTTTGAAATCTCCAGGCAATGCTTCATAAACTTCTCCCACAAAAGTACCCCTAATGGAAGCGAAGATTGAACACGCACCCCTAGGGATCTGCTGCAAGTGTGAAATTTCTTTGAAGTCATCTGTTTTATTTTAAAAATTCATGTGGTTTTTGCATTCTGCTCTGTAATATATATCTGTTTTAATGTAAAAATGATGTGTTTTCTTCAATATCTTTGAGTTACAGAGCTCTAGGAAAATATGCTAAGTTGATACCAAAGGCTTCCATCTCCAAAAGATGCATAATTTTAAAGCTTAGCTTTGTGAAGTATAAAGATAATTACCCAAATAATGTTTTCCGTAGATTCTACATAATTCTTTGTTTTTCTTTCAGCTTAAGGTGATGGCATTTCCCCATTCCATCAGTAATTTTGAGAACTATGCTTTTAGTACTAGAAGAGAATATGCCTGTTGTTTCCCATACTGTGCAAAATCATCTCATAAAATACATACTTGAATTCTAGTAATCACAAAAGATAGATATTGATGGTCATTATATGTGAAGTGTAATACATTCATTAACTTGATTTTTGTGTTCTTTAAATTTTTTTTAAAAAGCTGTTGTATTTTTGAAGAAGAGAACATATCACAAGGAGCTGATTAATTTTCAAAAACAAATTAATTATATAGTGTTGATCTGTTTTTTATTTCCACTGGGAGAGTGTGAATATTATACATAAAGTATAGTAAACACAATATTGAATGTGACCAAATTTGACTCAGATGATCCTGAAATTTATATTAAAGAAGAAAAGATAAATTAGACTCACATATTAAGGAAAAGGATTTAACTATAAATAAGACATAAATAGCTTGACCTTTCACCATTGCTTTTCTTCTTATAGAGACTAAACTTCAAAGTATTTTCTCCTGAGGCTTTGGTAACAAGACGTTAGGAAGAAAGGAAATGGATTTTGAACAGTGTTTTGACAAATGATAGTCAGTTGTCTTAGAGGACAAGGCAGGTGAGATTTTCAGGCAGGGGATGCAGCAGGAAATTGTACACACAGACAGGATTATTATAAAGGAATAAAAATGGCTCAAGAGAATATATGTCTGGGTACACTGAAATGAGAAGTAGGAGGAAATGAAAGTGACTGCAAGCAGGCAGGGTGTGCTTAAGAAGTTTTTGAGTTGAGGACTCTTTGAATTTCACAAGGAAAAAAGATCCAGCCAAAAACAAGCAGAGAGTGGGGATTGCTGCTGCCCAAACAGTGAGATAGGAAAAAGGTATTGGGCAACAACCTCATTACTACACTGGCTGGATCAATACACAAAGCAAGCAATCAAAACACAATGGATAAATGTGCTGTTGAAATACAGAGAGTGAGAATGTGATACCGTTAAAGAAAAATATGAAGAGATTTATCAAAGAGTCCAGATGTATGAAAGGAAAAAAGCTGAATAGAATGCATGCTTAGCTGAACCTTGAAGAACATTGGCATGTATAAGATTATTCTGTTCTAATCTAATGATAAAAACATTACAATGTTCTTATCGCTGTATCAATTGTTAATGTTAGTGTTACTATCACAGCTGTGTACTTACTATGTCAGGCAAGGATTTTATTGTATGCTTTTTATATGTTAATGTACTTATTTATTTATTTATTTAATGTACTTATTTAATCTTGCTGTTATGGACAGTCTTTGTCATTTTCTAGATGAGGACAAATGTCTAAATTACTACCTCAATGTTCTGAGACTAGTAAGCAATACAATTAGAATTAGAATTCTACAATAACTAAAAAGTTTTTCTCTGGTATCATCCTTTATCAGTTGTTATAATGTATCTGTCTAGCAGTTGTAATAATGTCTAAAAGTATTTGGTATTATTTAATGTTTTAGCAACTACTTAAACATTTGAAACTTTTAATTTTTTGATATCTTTATATATTTTGAATATTAGACCTTTGTCAGATGTAGGGTTGGTAAAGATCTTTTCCCAGTCTGTAGGCTGTTGCTTTTTTCTGTTGACAGTGTCTCCTGCCTTATAGAAGCTTCTCAGCCTAATGAGGTCCCATTTATTAATTGTTGACTTTAAGGCCTGGGCTGTTGGTGTTCTGTTCAGGAAGTTGTCTCATGTGCCAATGTGTTCTAGGCTCTCCCCCCACTTTTTCTTCTAACTGACTCAGTGTCTCTGTTTTTATGTTAAGGTCTTTGATCCACTTGGATTTGAGTTTTGTGAATGGTGACATATATGGGTTCAATTGCATTTTTTTTCCACGTAGACATCCAGTTAGACCAGCACCATTTGTTGAAGATGCTATCTTTTTCCAAACCAAATAACCCAACTGAGAAATGGGGCTTAGAAATAAACAGAGAATTCTAAGCACAGGAATGTCGAATGGCTGAGAAACACTTAAAGAAAAGTTCAACCTCCTTAGTCATCACGGAAATGCAAATCAAAACAACTCTGAGATTCCATCTTACACCTATCAGACTGGCAAAGATAAAAAATTCAAGTTACACCATATGGTGGCAAGGATGTGGAGAGAGAGGAACACTCCTTCATTGCTGGTGGGAATGCAAACTAGTACAGCCACTTTGGAAAGCTATCTGGTGCTATATCAGAAAATTGGGAATAGGGCTTCCTCAAGACCCAGCTATCCACTCCTTGGAATATACCCAGAAGGTGCTCCAGCACACAACAAGAACATTTGTTCCACGATGTTCATAGCAGCCTTATTCATAATAGCCAGAACATGGAAACAGCCTAAGTGTCCCTCAGTAGAAGAATGGATAAAGAAATTGTGGTACATTTACATTATGGAATAATACTTAGCTATTAAAATCAAGGAATTCCCAAAATTTGTGGACAAATGGATTGAACTAGAAATGATCATAATGAGTGAGGTAACCCAGAAGCAGAAAGAGTTAAATGGTATATACTCACTTATATCTGCATAATAGCCCAAGGGGCATGTCCCATGAATGTCTTCACTTATGAGGAAAGTGGGACAGAAGGGAGGACATACTATTGGGACTCTAGGTGAGAGAAGCATGGGAGAATGGGGAAATAGAAGGATCCAGAGGGTCCTAGAAACCTACAAGAAGAACATTATGACAGGCAGATCTGGGCCCAGGGCTTCTGCTCAAACTATGGCATCAGCCAAGGACAATACATGCAGTAAACTTCGAACCCCTACCCAGGTTTAGCCAATGGACAGGACATTCTTCACAGTTGAGTGGAGAGTGGAGTCTGACTTTTTTTTAAATTTTTTATTAATTTATTCTTGTTACATATCAATGGTTATCCCATCTCTTGTATCCTCCCATTCTTCCCTCCCTCCCATTTTCCCCTTATTCCCCTCCCCTATGACTGTTCCTGAGGGGGATTTCCTCCCCCTGTATATGACTTTCACATGAACTCTGGTGCCTCATATTTGACCATGTCCCCTGGAGGGGGAGACCTGGTGGCACTCAGAGGAAGGATAGCAGGTTACCAAGAAGAGACTTGATACCCTATGGAGTCTGACTTTCACACGAACTCTGGTGCCCCATATTGGACCATATCCCCATGGAGGGGGAGACTTGGTGGCACTCAGAGGAAGGATAGCAGGTTAACAAGAAGAGACTTGATAACCTATGAGCATATACAGGGGGAGGTAATCCCCCTCAGGAACAGTCATAGGGGAAGGGAGTACAGGGAAAATGGGAGTAAAGGAGGAATGCAAGGATACAAGGGATGGGATAACAATTGAGATGTAATATAAATTAATTAATAAAATATATTTTTAAAAAGTTAAAATAAGATGAAGATTTTACTGACAATCTTCTAACAGCAGAAATCCAAAGAACAATGTGCACAATAATAATCTGTACTCTATGGACTCCTATTTCAAAGATTATTAACAAGCTTAATTAACTCGTAGTAAGTTTGGGAGACATATGGCTTTGTGTTCTTTCTTTAACCCTCTAAGTTATAGAATATAGTATCTACAACACATATTTCTCTTTTCTAAAATGGAAACTAAAATTTGTACCTCCATTATACCAACTCCAGAAGTGTTTTCTTGATCCATCTTGCTTTTACGTTTTTAATCACCTCTTAAGTGTAGACAATATGGACAAAGCAACTTACCCTGCCTGGAAATCTTACAAGCACTCTGTTTTACTTCTGTCTTCATTCCTGAATACTGTATATAGTGGTGTGTGAATCGAGTCTGCCTTGGATGTTTCTGAGGTGCCAATATTACTCTCATGATCTCATCAACTACTCCTTTCATCAGTCCTAAAAGATTCTGCTAGTTTACCCTGCAACTGTTGCATCATCTCTTGAAATCAAGAACTTTACCATGCCAGTAAAACTTCGGCCCATATTTCATCCATTCCAAAGTCATTTCTTCTTTATCTAAACTACAGAGCAGTATATTTGAAATGTCTTAGAATCATTTTGAAAAAAAAAATAAAGTTCAACATACATCAAGGTCTTAGAAGCTTCAAGAGCAGAACATATTATTTGGTTAGAGGTATGAAAGCTTCACTAACCTAGTACTGTTAAAAATAAAGATAAAGAGGGTTTATTTCAATGTACAGAGGACTCACATATAAGCCAATAAAAATATCTTTCTATCTTTCTTACATCAACAAAACCATTTGTGATTAATTGTGCTAATGGTTTCCTTTTTAATGTTATCATTTAATCTAAAGCACACAGACTAAGAATAGTCTCAAGGCAGCTGCTAATCAATTACCTTTGCTTGCACTTTCCACATGCTCCATCTCTTCAGGAAATTTCAGGATATCTCGGTGTTTTTCCTCACAAAGTTCAGCAAGAAAATGCAAAAGGGTTGTTTTTTGATCTGCTGACTTTGTGTCTCGAATCTGGATGGAAAAATAACAAATATTTTTTTAGAAATGTAAATAGAAGGTATTGTTTGAAATAAATGATTAATGAATACAGATAATGATGAAGCTCACTTGGAGTTTTTTTTTGTTAAGTTGGAAGCTGTTTCTTAATGGCATCTAGTGACATAGGTCAGGATCTTAAACTCAATATTTTATAAAGAAGAAATAACACCAATACAAGTGCCAAATTAAAACTTAATCTATATTTTCAAAAATGTGTGAATCATTATGACAAAATGAACTATTTTTTTTATGAGACAGGAACAGTCATTTAAGTATTTACACTAATAGACTCAATTAATGCATGTTGATATTAACAACATTCTGGTCTTTGAGTTATTGTAAGAATATATTCTTGAAAGCTGCATTCATTTGTGAGATAAGATTATTTCTAGATATTATTGATGGAAATTAACATAAAACAGTCAGCATCCTTTACATTTCTTTACTTGCATGGGCCATAAGAAAATTGCAAAGTTGTTTTATACAGAATTATAAAACAAAATTAGAGTACACAGTCATAAAAACATGACAGAATGTATTAGTTATTTTCTTAACATTGTACTTTTTTTTCACAGACACTAGAAAAAAAAGATGTCATTAACAGAATGATAAAAATCTTTCTAGGACAGCCCAGAAAAATTTAGGCAGCTCTATTGCTTTCTTTTTTATATCTCTTATACTAAACTCATTTACAAATGAAATCAGTGATTTACATATAGACAATGCATAAAAACAATACAAAGTATCAAAATTTTCTCAGTTTATTGGATGTTTTAATTCTATAATCCTTAGATGATGGGTTTATCCACTGGTGTTTATACGGATTTGGGGTTTTTAGCTTTAGGGATTACTCTGTTTAGAATAAATATATATTCTTTACAAACAGGTTTAGGAAAGGGTGCAGAGGATACTTAGGTAATTACGAAATAAATTAATCCCTATTGTTTTAGTAACTAAAAAATTCATAGCATTTATGAAATTAGATCCATATCAAATATTTTGTGCTGAAAACTTTATCAGCTATTTACATCCTCATGATGTGAACAAATATAAAAAAAACATTAGCCTTAAGATTCCACATAAACAAATGGCCACAGGAGGCATAATATTCCAGTGGCCATCATTATTTCTTTGAGAAAATCCACAAATACAGTATGGCATATATGGAAAATACTTAAAATGTTGTACTCATGCTCATGCACCAAACACCTATTACTATTACAAGGTTGAATCCCACACTCCAAGGACAAGCTGTAAGAACAAAAAGCAACAGGAACCTCAAGGGCAGTTTATCTTAAGTAAGGCTAGCAGCTATAGAGGAATCAATGGGAGGCTCTGGTCCCCAAAGAGAACTCTTTATCTGAGATTACTGTGTTATATACTCACAAAGTGCATCATTTTTACAGTATGTGGGATATTTCAAAAAAAGTCCCCTAAAACTTAACATCTGAGATCCTAAAATAATAATAAAAAATAGGTACTAAGGTAAATTGCAGGAAAATTCCCTTCCTAACAATAAGAAAATTGTTTTTTTTTTAAAGTCTGTGGAAACAAGGACATAAAAACAAAGAAAAAGAACAACAAATTCTTACACACTATACAAGATGCCAAATTGCATAAGTATTTTAAAGTTTTTAAAAATATGCACAGCTAATACTACAAATAAAACAAGAATAATATTGTATTCACATGCCAATTTTATGCTGATTTCCTTTTATTTGTCTTGGGCTTTATATTATTTTAAGTAAAAAAACTTCAGCTTCAGCCTGCATTCTTAAATTGCTGGATTTAGAGTTTTTTGTGTTATATGTATGTGAGCGACTGTGTGGTTGTCTGTGTTTTGATTGCATAGGTATGCACATGAGTGAGAGTGAACTTGCCTGTGCAAGTTGAGGACATAAATTATTGTCTGGCTTCTTCTATTATTCTCCATCTTACTTTTTGAGACAAGGTCTCTCACTGAACATGAAGACTGTTATTCCAGCTAGCGTGGCTGGCCAGCAAGCCCTTGGCCAGCCTCTGTCATCTTTTTATGGGCTGCCATGGATGGGGTGGAGTGGGAGGCTACTCCACAATCCCTTATTTGTGTATATGTCCAAAATAGTAGTTTTATAAAAGTAAGAATATTTTGAAAACCCTTCATTTTGTATTATTTTGGTACAATGACTTAGTGAATATCAATGAATGCAATGAGTGAATCATTGCAATAACCGAGAGCTGTCAGCTAATAAACCATATACATAGTAGTTTTAATTGCAATAACCTGATCAGTAATTGTTATATAAAGATTAATAATTGAAATTAAATGGATTATATCTCCCTTATCTTTAATAACATTGAGAAATGGTACATGAATACAAAATACCCTTGGGAAAACAATACCTATATCTATGACTACTTCTGTTCATCTCTTTTAAAAGCATAGAAATAAGATATGACAAAAGATATCATTTGCATGTGAAAACACAAAACTAAAGCTTTAGTTAGATAGACAGAAAACTATATGAGTAATTAATGGACACCTAATTTTTTTTATAATCAAAAGAGGTTTATTTAGGTTTTAGTGTATATGGACAGTCAAAATCTGTGTGATCCCTACTGTTTGGCCCATACTGTGAGAGTGCGTATAAGGAGAGAGCACATAATATAACTGGAAGCTAAAGAACTTTAAAGCTCATGTGTGCTCTCTTAGAATAATTCATTCTGCAAAGCCATGTGTCATGACCCAACAAACTTCTCCTTGGCATCATCTCTTAAAAGTTTCACACCACCACACTGCTAGCTGAGATTTCAGCACATGACCTGGGGAGGGGGAAACCACAACCAAAACAAAGCTAGGCTCATATCCAAAAATATAAAACACCTAATTAAAAAAAAATATTTATTTTTATTTAGATGTGTGTATGTGTGTTTGTAGACAGATGCCTTTAGTGGCCAAAAAAAGGGAGTCAGACCTGCTGGATCTGGAGTTACTGACATTTGAGAACTGCCTGATATAGGTGCTGGGCATTGAATTCAGGACTTCCTGAAGAACATAAAGTGCTCTTACCCACTAAGCCATCTCCCAGCCAGCCACCCTAAAGGATTTATTGAGTTTAATTTTAACTCATTTCATCCTAATATCTGTTAATCATTTCACTGTTTTAAAACCTGGCTGTTAAAGGACACAGAATCCTGTACAGAGCCAGAGAGTAGGAGACAATGTCGTAATAATCCATATCATTCACACTCAATCCATCTAAGAAAGCCTTCTTCTATAAGTAACTTCCTCTCCTTTGGAGACAAAACCCAGTTTTTCGTGTTTTGTCCTTGGTAGGAACTGAAGTAGCTGGTCACTGTCCTCTGTAGAGCAACTTGTGGTTAACTTTATCATGCCACAGAGATGTCATTCTTCAGTTGTTTACTTCATGGCTAGGAATAATGACTAAAATTGTCCAATGCAACGGGGCCATATCATCTGGTAGCAAAGTTTACATCTCCTATCTTTTGCATAGAAGGCTGATTATGTGATGGTTCTTACTTGTTTTTTTTTTTTTCCTGAAACCTGCCCCTTTTTAAATGCCAGATTGCAACTGTTTAAACATTCACCATGTGGTCATAGGGTATCTAAGCTTGTACTTTTATAGATGTTCTTCCATGCTTGAAAGACATCATTCTTTCTTCTTGTTAACTAAGTATCTACTCATACTTTAAGACTACTCAACTACCACAGCATCTCTGAGTACTTTCCTCTCACAAAAACTTTCTGAGCCATATTTTCTATGCAGAGAACAGTTGAACACAGTAGTTGAATAGGACACAATTAAACAATTGGATTTTTAAAAGGTGGAAAGCCCATTTTAGTACTACTTTTAAATCACAGAATCTAGGCGCATACCAGAACATACTGGTCAGTCAATAAATGTTTCTCAATAAGGTTTTCTGTCTTCCCAGTAACTCTTATTTGTGTAGGTTAAAGAGGAACATACCTAAATTTAACTCTGTTCTTTATATGTACGCGCGCACACACACACACTCACACCCACACACATGCATGCATGCATGCACACATACAAGAACACATTCACACATCCAAAGTAATAATATTCTTTACTGTGCGACAGACACTATCCTAAATATTAGCATAAGAGACAAATAATGTTATGTGGTAACTCTGAAGCCTCACGGTTGGAATTTAGTAGAAAATATGAAATTACATAGAAAAGAGAAAATATGCCGAGTAACTTTGTGGCAAATGTCAAGGACTGATATAATTATAAAGAGTTGTCAGACATAGGAGGAAAAGAGGATGCATTTGAGTCAGTGTGAAAAAAATATCTATTTTGTCAATGAGCAACAGGAACAGAAAATGGGAAAAAAATCAGACTCCATAAGTTTGAAGTCGTGCTAATTAAAGGAATCATGCAACTTGTCAGAAAATGCTAACTTTAGAGTGAGCAAGTTTCAGAAAGGAGAGGGCAACAACATGTAAATAGATACTGAGAAGGCAGCTACTAACAACCCATTCTCTCTGCTGTATTGTTCATAATTATTAGATAAAGAAACAATTAGATTTAATTGATAATTATTGGATACAAAGATAATCAGACTTGGACCTTGAGTCTAGCACTGCTTAGGTCTAGGATCTTGGGTAAATGATTTACTTAATTATAAACTAGGTGTTAGATAAGTAACTATGCTCCTACACATATTTGGGGAACATGATATGAGAAAGTATTATCAGGACCATGATCATCATCCTAACTAGAAGGAATGTCAGCCTCCCTTAGTTTATTATCTTATATTTTTGGTTGTGAGCTTAGCCTTTAACGGCTGAGCCATCTCTCCAACACTTAGTTTACTATTTTAACATAGCAGAATCACCCAAGTCCCCCCTCTGACCTACTAGTATACTGATTTCTTGTCTTGACATTACCCTCTCTCAATTCTCTCAAACTTTGGCTATGTATGGGTCTAGTGAAATAAATAGTTATTATTCTTTTAAACATGCTTTTTAAAGGCATTTTTACTCAGCACTGAAAACAACACTATTCAATGTGTATCTGTTGGTTGAATGAAAAGGTTCCCACATGTTTAGTTATGTCTTTTTACTCGGATATACTTTTCCCTTCACCAGGAAGAAATATTATATGTTTCTGTGATGGAGGGGAGAATCAATACTTGTTACCCATGTGTTATGTGCCTATGGGGTAGGCACTTCAGTAAGTGCATGATATGTATGTATATTTTTATAAGTCCTCAAACCAACACTGTGAATTAGTTATCTCTATGCCCATTTTACAGGAAGCAATAGAGGATATTATCAGAGTGCACTGATAATAAGGACTGCCCCCAGAATATGGCCTGTTCATGTATACACATTGAGATTTAATATTTATTGGATTACTAGAAGATATTTGGAAAGATATTAAACAGGAAGAGTGTTCAATAATAATAATGAATTCTTCCAACTTAACTGAGAATAGTTAATAAAAATCCACATTTGTTTTCCCATACTGATTTATATATACTCTAGTTGTAACATTTATTTCATAATACATACGTTTGTTTACATACTCAGTATCATCCACCAGATTGTATTCTCCTTATAGATGAGAACTATGATCAGATTGTTCCCCTGGAATGTTCAATAAATAAATGCTCCAGACAAGCCAAAGTTAATTAAGGCTAATTTGATGATTAAAGAAATCTTTGGTGACCTTCAAGTATTATTTCAGAATTGTGCCAAGGACATAAAATTAAATGGAATGGATAGCCAGGAAGAAGAGATAATATGTAAGGATAATTTATTCAAAATATTGACGGTGGATAATAACTGGATAATAGAGGGGGCAGTAGAGCCAGCAGCTGGAAAATGGTGAGGCTAGTGGCAAAAGTTATTATAATTACCATTCTGAATAAGTTCAGCATAATTAGGCCTGAGGAGAATAGGAATTGGAAGAAATAAAAATAGGAAATCAAGAATTCATGGGTGATAGGCTAGGGATACAGCTCAATGGGAGTCTTGCACAGCCCTGGGTTCAGTTTTCAGTACTTTTTAAAAAGAGGAAAATAATTCATGGGCACTGACTACATTATTAAACAGAGATCCCTTGATCAACAGCATTGGCCTGATCTGCAAGGTTGTTAGAAATTCACACCAACTAAATCAGAAACTCAAGAGTATGTCTTGCTCTACCAGGAAATGTGTGTGTATGTGAGAGAGAGAGGGGGGTGGCGAACCTCCATGCAATTCTAATGTATTCCAAAGTTTGAGAGGCACAATGACAAATAAAATTTCCAGGTCAAGAGATACTCAGGCAATTATCTACAGTTTATCTACAAAATCTTACAACTTTTAAAATAATGGCTTATATGTTTGATATGTTTTCAAAGCTTGGTGTCAATTTAAAAGTAGAGAATTAGCTAGCAATTTGTCGCTTCTAAAGGATAGATCGGCTCTAACTTTTCTTGTTTACTTCATATAAAATGACACTGATCTGTATCATAATTTACCACTTACTAGTCCAAGAGCACAACAAGCAAACAGACAGTGTGGGCTGTGCTGTGAAGGCTTCAGATACATTGCTCATAAGTCTTATAAACCATCCCCCATTTTTTCCGTAAAGCTACATTAAAATCATACTCATGCAGCACTATTGATTCAGCCGTACTGTGCTTAAGTGTAACGTTGAACTAGATAGCCTTGCAGATTATTCACGCCCTCTTAGCCAACTTTGATTAGTAAGCAAATTCTCATTGGCTAATCTCAACTGTCACTCAGACATTTTCTCAGAAAGTTTAAATCCAAGAATGAAAATTTAAGTGGTGGACACGTGGGCTTCAATGCTGGCTTCAAAAATAACTGTGCCGCTACTACATTTCTCAGGTGTACATTTCAGGGATATTATACTTGCTTCAAGGATTCTAGTGCTTTAACTTTTAGGTATTACAGAATATACTGTACTTACAGAAAAGGCAACCACACTGTGTCTATATAAAGCTAATGAGAATGAAATGATGAAGCACTGTCCATGATGCAGGCATATGCTGATATGGTGTTATCAGAGTCAGCATCCCAATTTTAGGTGGAAAGTAAATTGTGAGAATGTGTTGTACAGGAACAAAACAGTAGATTTTGAGCATCTGCCCCAAAGCAATCTTACACCTCAACTATAGAGTGTTACAGAGAAAATACTCAGCTAACTTCATGAGAATTGTCTTGCACAAATGGCTGTAGAGTGTATAGTGATCATAGACAAAAACTGAATTACACATAAAGAATAAAAGTAATGCAGTGGTAAAGCCATAAAAATAATTTCTAGTGAAACATATCTGTATGTATTTAAGGAGGTCTAACATGGAAGTGGTGTTAAAACTAAACGTGAGACACAGTGCCATGCCAATAAACTACATTTGAAAGAGACCCTTTTAGACCTCTTTTTCTCAGTATATTTATACAAATGCCTACAATGAACTCAGTGAACTTAACAGGTCCTGTATTAACAAACAGTTGTCCACTCCATGTGTGTGAAGGGAATGGTCCTCACATACCAATAGGACCCAATATGTACCTATACTGGGTTGATTAACCCTTAAACGAAATGATACTTTATTGTGGAGACTGGATCTGGCTGAGTCCTTGTATTGGAACTATTTAATCTATCACTGTGATCAGATAATTCAACTTTACTTCTTTTAGTAAAATGCTCCCTAATTATGACTTCTCTTCCTCTATTATATTTATATATTCATGGAACAGTTAATATTTAAGCAATCATGAATGCTCGAGTGCATATATCAAAACAACTACTACTGCTTGCCAGTCTTGATACAGCACATGAATTCTAATGTTAGTTTCCTTTATTAAAAAAAAAAAGTTCTGTGCTCTCTGCCAATGGTTGTTTACGAATTATTGCTTTCTTCAACACCACCACACATTGCAATAACATTGAGAAAGATAATGTACTTTTAAGGATTGCAATTACCATAAAGACATTAGCTCTGCAGCTACAACCAGGCAGGTCTAACACATGCTTTCCTGGCTTTATTTCGGAATCTGTCACCAAAACTCGTTTTTTAAGGTGTTACATGACCACATTTGACACTAATTCAGCCAAATGTAATTTATGCTGTAAAAGATGTCCTAATTCTTTATGTAGGCTTGATTATTCCTTTTTTAGCCTTGATTTCTGTATTATAATGGTACTTCCAACATAAAGTGAACAGATGATATCAATTGTATAAAAAGTCATGCAATTTAAGAGCTTTACACTTGTTAACTTAATTTATGGTAGCAATCTGTGAAAGCAGAGCTTAAACTTGAAACCATGACAACATTAAATGTAATAAGGATTCATCTCAATTGCCACCTTCAGGCCCAGGAGGGCATTTGTGCTGTTAGTTTCTCAGAGAAGACAAATTCTGCTCTCCTACACTTGCTGCTCTACCTCTCAGGGTTTTCCTTGTAGTTTTACTTATTCAAGGAGAGTGAGTTACAAATGCTTTAGCCAGGACCAGTGGCAAATCAGCAGCCACTTATGCTCATTTAGGAAAGGCCACAATGAATTAATGAAACATGTTTGTACTTTACAAACAAAATCATGTCTGTTATTTGTATGTCCTCTTAGCTAATGAGCCTACCAAATTCTTCTGAGAAGTTGTAAGAAAATCAAATTATTTTAAATTGGTACAAAAATAGTCCATAAACATAAGCATCTCTTCCATGTAAGGTAGCTCCTTCAATAAGTTTTGGTTTATGCAAATAAAAAACCAGTCAACTTTCATTGTAATGAGCATTTTACTTAAACTCCTTTATATGAAGTTTGAGAGAAAAAGAAATAATTTCTTTGTTTTGTTTTTAAACTAAAATCCTCATAGTTTCTTGCTATGAGAAGCAGAGATGGGTTTTTGTGCCTGATTAGTGAAATGGGGGTTTTACTAATAGTTTAAACATTAAATAGTTTTAGTTATAGAATCATATTATTATTTTCAATAGACAGTGCTAAATTTCATGGAGCTATTTTAAAAATTAATTTTTATTTAACAGGAGGAGGAGAAAGAAGAGGATAAAGGGAAGTGAATATATGATACACTTGGTCTTAAATATGTTATTATAAAACTCATGATTGTTAATTATGAAACTCCTAACAGATGTTAATGAAAATGACCAAATACCATGTGCAGAAGGTATATAGTAACATGAAACTCAATTTTAAATATTGTAACAGAAAAAGAAATGTCTAAGGAGAGATGGCTCCGTGGTTAAGAGCACCTGCTTCTCTTACAAAAGGACCTGTGCTCACTGTGTTCAATTCCAAGCATCTACATGGTGGCTCACTGCTATTTTTAATTTCAGCTCTAGGAGTTCCAAAGCCATCTTCTGACTTCATGTGTGCTACATGTAGCACACCCCTTAACAAACAGGCAAAATATTCATAAACATTAAAATAAAAATAATTTTAAAAATCTGGGCGGTGCATGCCTGTAATCCCAGCACTCTGGGAGGCAGAGACAGGGGGGAGTGTTATGAGTTCAAGGGCAGCCTGGTTTACAAAGCACATCAAAGACAGACAAGACTACACAGAGAAACCCTGTCACAATAAAACAAAACAATAATTTTAAAAGAGACTTGTATTCAGAGATCTCACAATGTAGAGAAAGAAACCAAAAGAATGGAGAAAAAGAGAAAAAAAATCCATTAAGGATTTGTGTTTGCCTTCATGACAGAAATCAGGAAAAATCATATTTTAAAGAAAGGAGCAAGTCCATATTCTGTAAAGGACCCCTTTCCTTTGCACTGAAGTGCAACAGTTTTATAGTATGCGATGTCATCTCACCAAGTGTTTTATTGCCTAGTAGTTAGTTAGCCAGCATTTATGGGCAATATAATTTATTTTTCATGTGTGTTGCCATATCAAGTCCATTCCCCTTATAGCCCTTCCTCTATAAATCTTTCCTTCTCTCTGATTTTAGTATTATAATGTTCTATATGTACCAGCTATTTCATATAAAAAACCACAAAATAGGAAATATATTTGTTTTTCTTATTTCCTTCAAAAATTTAGCATTGGACTCCACAGAGAATAAAGGTTCATTAAATGTACTTGTAGTTGCCAGCATGGAAAGGGTATTTAAATTATTATAAATAACTCCTAAAGTCCCTAAAATTATCACAGACCTTTATGCTAGTAAAAACCGCCACTTTACAATTTTCCTTCCAGAGTCATTGGCTCTCCTTCTTAAAATTGTGCAATGCATTCACCAGGAAGGCTTCATTTGACTGGAAAACCAGCTTGTAACATGAGTGGCCAAATTCAGTCACAGTAGCCATGTTTTATTTGGACAACAGTTTCACACAGGGTTTAAATCTCCTTTGAACAGAGCTTTTATAGAATAAAAAGTCATTTGTTTTCAAACTTACTAATTATATTCACTAAATGCTGCTCATGTTGTCAACTTTCTCCCACTGTGAGAATTACAAAATCAGTCATAAGATTAAACTCCGAAAATGACTACAGTAATTCACAGAATACTAAGCCAGCTGGGTTCATTTAAATCGTCTATGGAAATAGTCTTCATGGTGAACCAAGTAAAACCTACATACAGCTATGCCCAGAAATCTCCACTTCTTGTCTGTTCTGGTGGCGAAAATATTTATAACCACATTGAATAAATGAGATAACAATCAAGAAATATCCTTAAAATTTTTCAATGTAATAAAGAATTTAATTTCATTTAGCTATACAGTTCTACCCAACAGTTGTCAGTATTACTGTTTAGTCACAATGGTTTCACAAGTATGTTACGAAACAATATTAACTGAGTTTTTTTTTTTTTTTGAGATAAATATTTTCTGATAAAAGAAAAGGACCTAGAGTCTAGATAGGGGGTAGAAGGTTTTCAATAAAGAAAACATGCCAAGAATAAAAGATGACTTTTAAACAGTCAGCATTGACAAGGAATACCAATCAAGTCTGCATTCACAAACCACTCTTCTCGAAAGAATTTCATAAACTGAAGACTTGAGGATTTAATGAAGTTTTCACACAACTATAGTGTTGTAAATGTGCTAATCTAAGAAGATGTAACCAAATTCTGAGAAAACAAACAAGTGTTACATTTAAAGTATTAGCATATTCATTTACACCAATGAATATAAATTAATATTTCAATTTTGAAAATAGTCTTTAAATTAGTTCACAAGGACTGTGCTTTAGACTCTAAAGTTTAGAGAAATGAAGGAGGAAGAACTAAGCTGTGAGCTGTGGTTTTTGTCTTTCAAAGTTCAATTTTACAAAAAAAATCCTCTAAGAGGCATATTCCTTCATAACTACAACAGTTTGAAGAAGTACATAAACAAAACTGCTATATTTGGCTTGCTGAAAATTAATCTCACAGCTAGTCTCTGCATACATTTCTCACACTGACCTATTTAGAAAAAAAGTGATTTTAAAAGTTGTTCTGAGAGAAAGAATTTTGCAAGATGATTTTTTTCATTTTTCTTCTGTATCAAATGACTTTATTAGAGTACTATTTAATGTATAAAGCATATTACTATATATATTTAAAGGAAATTAGTCATTTTCTATACTGGTGATTGAATTCAGAAACAAACATTAGGTAAGCATCTGTCAAGCAAACATAACACCAATTATGCTATGATCTCGTTCTTTCTCTTTCTCTTTCTCTTTCTGTCTCTCTGTCTCCCTCTCCTCCCCTCTCTCTCTCCAACTCTCCTTCCATTTTCTCTCTCCCTTCCTCTCCATTTCCTCTCCTCCATTAACTACCACTCACTGTTTTGTGAGACAAGGTCTCTCTCTGTAGGTCAGGCTGTAACTCACTATTTAGCACAGGCTAGCTTAAAAATCCTGGGCAAGCCCATTGCCTCAGCCTCTCATGTGTTGACAGGATTAAAGGTATGAAATATCGTACTCAGCATATTTTTTTTTTTTGCTTTTGCTTTTGCTTTTATGGTAAAGTCTTCTTAAATTGTAGCTCAGGCAGTTCTTAAACCTGCTATATTCTTTCCTCAGCCTCAAAAGTAGCTAGGATATAGGCCTCTGCTGCCAGGCCTGCCCCATTTCAATTACTGGACTACAGAGAATAAGACACATCAATAGATAACTATAATTTTTCAAAAATGTGTGACCATTTAGAAGCAGCTGAGGTTATCACTTCAGAAATCATTCATAAACTCAGAGGTAAAAACTCCTTTCATCAAGTTTCTTTCTACTTTAGGAATTAATCTTCATAGCAGCATTTTATTTGGTAATGAAAGCAAGTATTCTACATCTCTGAAATGGGAAAAGATCATTTATTTTCACGGAAGTATATTTCTTTCAAAGCACATGCTACTTTACTCACAGGTTTAAAAAAATCATGATTCCACAATCACTTATTTCTAACATATATAGGACAATAACTTTTTTCACATTAAAAAATTTTTTACATATGCATATTTATTATTACACATATATACAATAAACTACCTATAGCAAGAAGAACCATGACATAACCAGGAATTATATAAATGTTACATTCTTAGTGTTTTGGCTATTTGTATTTGACAGCATTGAGGAAAACATCTTTCCTATCTTGGTGCATCTAAAATTCTGAATGTAAATCAATCTCCATCACATCTTGTTATTATCAACTTAAAACATATATATAGACCTAAAAA
The DNA here is from genome assembly GCF_964271855.1 of Acomys minous. Taxonomy (NCBI): domain Eukaryota; kingdom Metazoa; phylum Chordata; class Mammalia; order Rodentia; family Muridae; genus Acomys; species Acomys minous. Next base: position 54,559,138 of record NC_140488.1, read on the forward strand.
CATCTTAATCACTAAACAACTATGCTTCATTGTATAACTAAGCTACCTGGTCTTCAACTCCATCAGAGACTTGAGAAAGAATAAACTTGATTACCTGAGTATGCTGGGAGTGCAGCTTAGTAGCTTCCCAAATGAGAAGATGGCAGAGACAGTTTGCTACCTCAGCAGTCACCCATAACTCTCTATAACATTGGAGCATCATCTTCAGCCTCTGGCACAATATATTTCACAGACATATTTGTGAGGCAGGAACTATTGAGGACTTGCTTACCCTGTCTTGGCAGAGTTTGGCTGTCAACTCTGCTTGCGTCTAAACTTGCCCTATTTTAGGCAGAATTCTGTCTGTGGTAGAAACAAAGATATTTTACCCAGTGGCTTGTTTGCCACATTTAAAACCATTTATATAAGGAGTTTCATTGATGCTCATCATCCTCTTTGAGTTAGGCTGAGTGTTCCCAGGAGTTAACCTGTCTCATTGTCAGTGAATCTTTAAAATAATAAAAATATTTTAAATCCTATATTCTGCATGTCTCTAAGGTTTTTGAACACCTTATCTAACTATCCTATGTTATCTTCCTATAGAATCATATCTATCTGCCACACTTAAGTGATAAAAATAGACTAGTAATTAACACGAACATGTTTTAATCTACTAACATTTAATTTGTATAACTTATTTCTCTTAAACAACTTGCTATAGCACTTTCAATGCATTGGAAGTAAACCTTGTGTTATAATTGAGTTATATGGGTACAATAACTCATATATATATATATATATATATATATATATATATATATATATAATGTGTGTATGAATATAATCTTACACTTGAATTCTATACTACTGTATCTACAATTAATCTTATTTTTCATCTATATACAAAATTCTATACCAGTGAATGAAAAGCAACATTGTGACTGACAATTGAGCCAGTAAGTTGAATAGATTCACTAATGTATTTTGTGTTCTATCTTCCCTATACTTTTCTATATTCCCACTTCTTTCTTTTCAACCCGTCTCCAAATGTAATAAGGGAAAGAGAGACATCACTGAATCTAACCTTGTTTTCTGTTTAGTTAAGATCAATAATAACTTGTAACCAACTCCCATTGATAGTAACCCTCTATATCTCAAGAAAGCAACAAAAAAACCTACTCAACCCCCCTTCAAGGAAATGGGGTATCATTCTCTTAATGTTTCCTCAGGCTGATTTAGGATGAATAATACCTTTGTAAGGGCCCAACTAAAATTGGGGGAATGGTTAAATAAGCTAGGAATAGTATTTGTGTTCCAGATTGTAAATATTGAGAAATTCCAGGCTTAATTTTTGGCTATTGTGAAGGGTGTAGTTTCCCTAACTTCTTTCTCAGCCTCTTTGTCACTTGTATACAGGAGGGTTACTGATTTTTTTGACTTGATTTTGTATCCAGCCACTTTGCTGAAGGTGTTTATCACCTGTATGAGTTCCTTGATAGAATTTTTGCTGTCCCTTATGTATACTATCATATCATCTGCGAATAATGATAATTTGACTTCTTCTTCTCTGATTTGTATCCGAAGTGGACTTCATTTTCATTTTGATTTTAAATAATACGAAGGTCATTAGAGATGAGGGATTCCTATTGGATTTATGAGATGGTAAACAAGTATCTTGATTAATGAAAAAATAAGATGAGTGAAACAATCTTTTGTTATTAGTAAACATCAGGGTGCACAAGTCCATATGTACAGCTTCACAGTATGTGCTTTAAGATATACAATTAGTAACATTATGGGAATTAAGCAACTTTAGTAAGAGTGCTTTCAATTAAAAAACAAAATTTAACTTAATATTCGCTTTCTGTTAATTTCAAAGCTTATAGGTTTATTGGCTTAAGTGATATTAATATTTCCTATTTTATAATTTCAAATTTTGGTATGTTGATTTATATAAAAATATGTAGGAAACAAAACTCATGACAGTTTTAATAGCCACGTCAAGAATATCACCTCTAACACAATAAGGACAGCAGTACAACATTATTCTTTTGATCAACAATATTTATTGGTTCTCAAAGATGAGAGTCCAATGAAGAAAAATAATAAAACACAGTCGGTATAATTAAAAGTCAAACATTTCATACGTTGAACAATGGCAACTATTTAAAACTGTCACTGATATCCTGTACTTGTGTCTTTCTGTGTGCTTAGTTATTTCAAATGTCTAATTCAGTGAATGGTACTGATTCAATGTGGTATAATAAAATGCAGACAGACCCTTCAACTGAAATGTTTATGTCCAGTGGTCATGAATTATGAATAAATTGTATGGTAGGTCATTATATGCTGACATTTTAAACATGACGTGCCATGAATGAATTCCCTTGCATTTGCTGTAGCACTGAATCTTATATCACTGATTATTAACAAAAGATTTGAAAACACGTTGCTACAAAGCATTCCAATGGAAGGAAAGTTGAATGACTCATGGGAAGACAGAATCTGGAAGGACAATCTAACGTTTCATCATATTCTATACGTGGTCAAAAGTCTATTCTTTTCATAGGATTTATTTTACACAGCCAATTATAAGTCTATATCATTTATTTCTCAGCAAGCTGCCAAACAAACTTCCCTCAAACTCAAGTAATGATAAACATTGATAACAAAAATCGCTTTTCAATGAGGCGAAGATGTCAGAGATAATACTGAAAATACAGCAGTCAGCTGAAAAATGTTTGAGTCCACTGTCATCAAATGATCACTTACAAGCCATTACTCTGCAAGTAGATTCTCACTTTTAAACTACAAAAAATATTTTCTACCATAAGAATAGGGTCATTATTATGAAAAACAAGTCATTTAAAAAGAAAGCTAAATATTTATGTTAAAAATTAACAAAAGCCCTGTTTGAAGCCAATGGGTTTATGTTCACTCAAGCATAATTGAGAGTTTTTATGCAACAGATATTGAGGATATAATGTAGAATAAAGAACCGATATGAATTCCAAGAATTCAGAGTCAAGACAGAAACAAACAAACAAACAAACAAACAAAGTAAGATGAAGTTTCCATGTGAGGACATGTTAGAACATCACAAGAAAGTCACCATCTGTAGCCCAATGGTTTCATCAAAAAACAAACAAACAAACAAAAAAAACATGCAACATCTCAGTCTTTGAAATATCAGCTTGGAAAATATGAAAAAACAATTTTCTTTTATTTAAACTTCCCAATATGTGGTATTTTCTCACGGTTTCTGAACTATCTAATACATTGGCCCAAGTATTCCCCTTGTTGAGCATTAGGTTTTTATCTTTTTTGGTTGTATGTTTTATGATCATTTTATGATAAAATTCTAACATTTATGATATAATTCAGTGTTTTGAATAAAAATAATTAGACATTGTGAACATTTAGAAGAATTTACATATTACTTAGTTAGCTTGTGTTTTCCCTTAGATTTTCTTCTGGACCATTTACAAATTTTACTCCCATAGGCAGTGGGTATATTCTCTAGAGATATACTTAATGTTAAGCAATCTTCCATTTCACAATGCAATTAAACCCATTTTATATACCATCTTATACCTTCTATGAAGATGAATTTTATATATATATATATATGTGTGTGTGTGTGTGTGTGTGTGTGTGTGTGTGTGTGTGTGTACATATCTATATATACATACAAATATATGTGTGTGTTTGTCCATTACATGCAGAGGCCAAATTAGTTTGTCAGATATCCTGGAAATGGAGGTACAAAAGTTGTGAGCCACTATGTGGGTGCAGGGCATCAATGGACGGTCCTATGGTAGAATAGCTAGTATTCTAAACCACTGAGCAATCTCTAAAGCCCAACTGATCCTTTAAAAGGTCAACTCCTTTAGCTTTTTTCCGTTTTCTGGTTGAGTAATCTCAGATCTTTCTAACAAATTTCACTTTTCTCTTGAATTACATAGTCACTTTTGATTGTAAGTTACCAACTGTATCCAAAATGCTCACACAGGGAATGCTTCGTATTTTTTAACATTTGTTTACATTGTATATTATATATGTTATTATTCACTGAAAAACTAATAAATGTTTCAGAAGTGCAGCATTGGAGGTATTTAGAATTTCTTTGGCTAACAGAGAAGTACAGACCAAGATTGCACTGTAAGTTAGCTTCATTCAATGGTTCTCATCCTTCCTAATGCTGTGACCCTTTAATACAGTTTTTCATGTTGTGCTGAGCTTAAACCATAAAATTATTTTCATTGCTACTTCATAATTGTAATTTTGCTACTGTAATGAATCATAATGTAAACATCTGTGTTTTCCAACTGTTTTAGGTGACCCCTGTGAATGGGTCATTTGAACCCCAAAGGGGTCACTGCACGTAGGTTGCGAATCACCAATTTAAATCATTTTGCTTATAGTAAAGTACACTGGTTTGGTGTTTCACAAGTGATAATTCACTACTGATACCAAGAAAGCATTTTATAGTCATTGTTTCCTTTTAGGGTACTTGGCATTTTGGTTAACTCATTTGCTTGCCCTTTCTTCTAAATATAGCAGCCAATTGTGAGCACACAAATATTCTATATTATGCATTGAAACGCATCTGAGAAGTTCTGATTACTTACATCATGCCTCTTTTTTGGAAGACAGATATTTTAATGTTTCATAGGTTCTTTTAAAAAGCAACAGATGATAATTTAAAACTCAAATAAAAGGATTTATCATTAGAAAAAATAGGTGGGAAACAGTATCACTTTTTATGTATGAGTATTTTTCATAAGGAATTCCCTCTGTAATTTGCTAAAGATAAAAATCATCCAAGTGGCTTTTTATAAGAGAAATTTAGCAGCAATTATAGCTAATCATGTACCAGTGGTTACTTAATTCCATCTTTAAAAGATTGACGTTCTAAGCCAACTACTTCTATGCACTTCAGTAATTTTGTATCATATTAGACATTTACATCTGCTCAAAATCCTTTGTATTCCAGGAAATCTTTGTATTCCTAAACCTTCTGGAAATATCATGCATGGATATGTTAATTCTCCTTATTAATGATATGTATTTCCCAGAACATAAAAATCAAACTGGGTGGTGGGATATTGTAAAACCTTTACCTCTTTTTCTTTTTGAACACCTATTACTACATGATAGTATTTCCCCACGACAATTTTTATTTTATTTTATTTGAAGTTGGCAAAAATCTTCATGCTCAATCCTTTGAGCGTACCTCTAGTGATAGATGTCAGATCAGTGCTATATGGAAAAATTTTTATTAGACAGGTAGATGACAGGAAGAATGCTCTCTCTCAAAAATATAAGACCTATGTATAAAATCTATGAGATTAATATAACCTTTTGTTCTTGTATATAAATGAGTTGTTCATTCTTGCTTCAAGATAATTATTTTACATAATAAATTTGAATAAGGTAAATTTAAGGCAGTTTAAAAGTGACATAGTTGTTCAAATGAGAATGTTTACATAAGATATTTATATAAGTTAAATGTAAACTATATATAATATGATATAAATCTATACAATATAAATTTATAACATCTTATTTAATATACATATTTTAATAATCATAAACCAAAAGTTAAAATTCACAACTATACATAGAGAATGTATTCAAACTAACGAGGATCTTAGGAAGTCCTATAATGCAATGAATAGCTCCATAATAGTTTTTCCTTGTAAATAAAGAAAAAAATTTTCCTTATTTATTGCAACTATTATTTTACATGGTGTTATCTAATGAACTGACATTTCCCATAAGAAGAAATAAAAACTTATTATTATAAAAATCTGGCATTTCAAATTATCTAGTCTATTTTGTTTTTATCTTTTTTATAACTCTCCAAGAAATATCAGGAATAAAGAGGTAGTCAAAACTCCATTATATAACACACATATATGTATATGTCATATATGCATACTATTCCTTCTACTTATATGTATTACAATTATCACAATCAAATTGTTTTTATACATATTAAAATGATAGTTTGTGGATTTGCAACTTTTATAGGTCAATGCATGAGGAATAAAGAAGTCTATATTTATTTGGGATTTTTGTTAAAATATATGTCCAGAAGTAGCCAAACGCCTGCAGTTTTCAGATATGAGGTGAATAAACAGTGAAAGCAAGAAAAGATGTCAAAGAAAGATTACTTCTCTCCAGATACATTTTCATCTCAAGCTTCCCCAAAGGACTTCACCTAAGAATCTGTTCGGTTGTCTGTCTTTAAATAAAAATTCCTGTCTTTTTTCCTCACATAAGTTAGTTCATCAAATACTTTTCGGAGACATAAAATAAGTAAAAAGTAGGTGAAATTTAAGTTAAATCTATTTGATATTGACAAATTTTGTATGGTCTCTAATCTCCAGTAAGATTTAACGAGAAATACATCAGTAAAAAGACTTTATATACTTTTGAATTTTATTCCAATAAGATATAAAAATATTTATTTTACTCAAGATATAGTTTTTTAATGCTATCCACTTCACTCCGACTACATATCATTTGGAACTAATAAATTATTTCATTTAGATAACCTTAGCTCACATACAAAAAAATTAATATTATAAATTAACACTATAAAATGATGCCTTACCTTACACAGGAAGTTGATCTTAAAACCCAAGGACTGGGCATTCCTTGAGCCTGAGTTCATGTAGTTTCCAACCAGAAGGACCAACTCTAGAAGTCTGTTAAAGCTTTCACTTTTCTTCAGTTCTTCACATGCAAGTGTTACTGCTATGATGCTTGGTTTGATGTTGTTTACATGTTCTTCAAAGGTGAGCTTGAAAAGGATGCTTGTGAGACGAGCGCGTAACATTTTCACTGTGCTCATCTGTAAGATAAGGCATCTCTGAGAACATCTATTTAAAATTATCTTTCATTTCTTCATTGTAGATAATTTCATAGACAACACTGCAAGTACATACAGACAGCCAATTCTCTCTGAGATTTAAGATATACTATCTTTGTTTCAAGTTTTCAAAGGAGGGCTGGAGAAATGGCTCAGAATTTAAGAGCACTGGCTGCTCTTCCAAAGGTCCCGAGTTCAATTCCCAGCACCCACATGGTGGCTCACAACCATCTATAATGAGATCTGGCGTCCTCTTCTGGTGTGCAAGTGTACATACAGACAAGATCACTGTATAAATAGTAAATAAATCTTTAAAAAAGTTTTTTAAGGAAAATTTAGGTAAAGGTTTAAAAATCAGAAGCATTCAGATTTGGTAAAAAAAAGAAAAAGAAGCATGATTATGAACTAAATAAAATATAGCTGAGGGTGAATCATTTCAACATGCAAAACTTTTGGTCACACGTAACATACAAATGGGCAAAATGTGTCCCTCAGATGATGTAGGAAAGCACATATACATTAAAATGAGTTGTTAAGTGCCTAACTTGCAATAGACAAAGGGTGTGCACACTGGCCAAAATTGTAACTAACTTTTCCTAAGAAATTATCTATCAGTACAGTGTTGTAATCAGAGGATTAGAACCAATCATTTACTATTTTTGAGTTTATAATTTCTATTCATGGAATGTGTTGAATATTTAAATGTCCTAAAGATTTTCACCTGCATGTCAGATGTCAGTGTTATACATTATTCAAAAATTTACTGTTGCTTTTATTCAAAACAGTTCAATTTTAATTTTAATTATTTTATGTCAGAGTGTTGATGCACATTCCAAATTCTCTTTTGTATATCACCAATAATAAATACTTTGAGGTTTGAATTTCCTTTAGCTCAAAATTATTTAGTTAGTGTTCATTTACCAAATGAAATTAGCAAAGGGGATAGACAGCTATTAGACCCACAGTAGCATTTCATGTGCACACAAGGAAAAAAATTATTAAACATGATAATTATACTTAATTTTTCACATATAGCTTAATCTTCTTAAATACAAATGCTGAGTACAGACCAACACTAACATATCTACAAACACAATTATATTCACTGAAAACATTAACAGAAGTCTTTTTGTTTTAAACATGCCTTCACTTTGTAATCATTTCTGGTCTTCAACGTTTGATCCTTCTATCTGAGCCTTCTAGGTGCATGTGCCGTCACACCTGGTAGCCAGAGTTTAAACCACTTAGTGCCCTTTTGTTGTACCTTCTGTAATGTTCCATGTGCTTTGACTTGCAGTACTTGTTCTCCAGCTGTTGCCATTATTTTGGAAAGTTGTGGAAACTTTAGACGTATGACTGAGCTCAGGGAAGTGAATCACTGGGCGAAGGATCTTGAATGTGTACAACTATAACACATTTTGCTTACAGGCCTACTGTGTTGTGAATGGCCTTTGCCAGATATACCCAACAGCACTAACTTATCTGCTTTGCCATGCCTTCTCCTTCCATGGTGGGCTAAAATCGGAAAACCTAAGCCACAATAAACCTTGCCTCCCTTAAATCAGTTCTGTCGGATATTTTGTCACATTTATGATAAATATAAATATTATAACTTCAAAAGTTACACATGAATTACTGAGTAAATTATAATGGCTATAATAATGAAGCAACCAACTTGTCTGGCTCTCTTTTGACATTAACTTGCCGAATAAGTATGGGTGTCTACCACTATATGAATTTTAACCTTCTATAAATTCTGTTTTCATGCATTTTCCAGGCAGATGCATGAAAGAATGAAGAGGATATTGTCCTCTTGTAGTATTTGCACAGCTCTCATCCCTTTGGACTATTTTGTTTAAATCACACAAATTGTTATCATGTGTTTTACCCCTTTTTAAACGTTATCTGCTCTTGCACCCTAGTCAAATGGATGATATCATCTACATTCAGAGTGGGCTGTCAGCTCCTAGTCTTCTTCTCTCTGTTCAATTGGGATAGGTAGAGATCCTAGAGGATCTATTCACCGAGGTGCCAGAACCAATAAGGAGTAGAAACTGTAGTTAGATATGCTTGAGCTTTCAGTCTTGCTTAAGTGCTAATAACACATATGTGGATTTATATTTTATTCTTTCTTCACTCTGTATTTCAATTCTTAACCTACGAACTCAGAGAACGAATTCGATTTTGTTCACTTTTTAATACTGCCTACAACAGAAGTATAGCCAACTAGTATATTTTAGTAAGAATAGTGCTAGCAATTCCAGCAGTTAACACTTATTGAGGATTTTCTGTCAGACAGTTTTCTGCCTGAATGATTTAATTCTCAAATACATCCTAGGAAAAGTCTACTGTTATTACACTGGAACTATCTATGTGTGCTAGTTTGAATGAGAAATATCCCCACAGGCTGAGGCATTTAACACTTGGTCCCCCATTGGTAAAGCTGTTTGGGGAGGTTTATGAAGTGTGCTTTGCTTAAAGAAGACCATCACTGGGGGCAGACTTCATGTGTTTATAGTCTCTCTTCACTTCCTTTTCACTCTCTCTAATCTATAATTGTTGGTATGTGGGTGTATTCTCTACTGGCTCTCTCTGTCATCATGGACTTTTATCTTTGTAGAGTCTTAAGTCAAAATAAACGCATTTTTCCCATAAGTTGCCTTTATTCATGGAGTGTTATCATAGCATACATATCATCACACTACACTGTCCCTTTAGTATTTTTGGAAGCTGGGACTGTGATTGATTAAATGATGATTAATAGGGAAACTGTCAATAAGGTATAAAAATTTTCCAAGAAACACATGATGATGTATAAGTTTGATAATAGAAATAGAAAGAAAAAGGTATGAGAGAAGTTAAACAATGGTTTCAAGGCTTTAGTTTTGTTATTCTAGCAATGTTGGCATTAATGGTAGTTTAAAGAGAAGCTGAAGAAATTGCTCAGTAGTTAAAAGAACTTACTGTTCTTCCAAGAGTCGCAAGTTCCATTCTAAGTACACAGGGCAAGTGGATCACAACATCTAAAACTTTAGCTATAGGGTATCTGTTGTCTCTTTTCTACATTCATATGTCCCAACACATAGACAGCCAGACACATACATATAATTAAAAATAAAATAACATTATAAACTTGAATTAGGCATTGCTGTGGTATTGGTTAGTGTTGGGATGTTCATTGTTTTCAAGGGTTGTGGGGAAATGAATGTACTTCTTTGGATCTCTTGTGATCTATACACTAGTAAGGTAATCAAGGACTAAGACAGCAGAGGCAGATAGGGTACAGTTTAGCAGCAATGCCAATCAAACAATTTTCTGTGTGAAAATTGTCTGCCTAATTTTCAGATCTTCACTTTCCATATGTGGAAATTAAGGAATATTGTGATTTTTTTCTAAGTTGTAGGACTATAATGAAGAGATTATAGAGAAAGTGAAGTCATTCTCAGATACTAGTTGCAAGTATGAACATATTAAAATATATTGTTAGCTAAAATTGTCAATATAATTGAAGTGAATTTAGTTGGTAATTTTGCTGTGTGGCAACACTGCATATTTTTTTTACTAACAAAGACAACATGAGCTTCTGATTATTAAGATTCTCAAAATTAGAATACTAGTCCAATTATTACCATTGGTCATACAATACTACACAGCAGCAATATTTGCCCACATTTTAACATGTTCATTTACTGATCATATTTATCATTTACACTATATATGTGTGTTTATATATTACACTTGATTATGTCACCAATATACTAATTAAATGCCCTGATTTATCTAAAGCATCTAAAATTTCACCTCTAAATCCTCTAGCTGATGATAAAAAATAATCCCTTTAGGACTGGGGAATAATATGATATGACAATAATATTTGATAAAGTTTTAATATAGAATTGAATTTGATAACTATATGAATAAATGTGATTGGAGACAAAATAATTGAGAAGGCCAGTATGTGGAAGAGAGTGGAGAAAAGAGTCAAATGTACCTTCATAAGCACCTAGTACAGCGTCTTGCACATACTAGATACTTAAATATTTGCTGACTCATATTAAGACCCCCTAGGAAAACAATAGCTGTTGTTAATGTAACCTTTATTTATCCTTAGAAATTCTTAGCAAGAAGTATACATGGTCATTAACATGTCTGCTAAACATGAGGAAAAGTCTTTTTGAATCCACAATTAAGCAATGTAGTCAATGAAGAATGTGGCTCATTATCCACTGAGTAGACTGAAAATATTGTGCTCCTATTATCTATTTTTCATTCATACTATATATTTACTAGCACACAGGTTATAACTGGAACTTCATTTTTTTTAAATTAACTAATATATTTATTTATATATTCACTTTACCTCCTGACTGTAACTCTCTCCGTCATCTCCTCCCATCTCACCCTTCCTCCCTCTCTCTTCCCCTATCACTCCTCCCCTACTTCTCAGTAAAAGGGATCCTCCACCCACCCACCCACCCACCCAGCAAATGAAGTCACATCAGGACTTAGCACTTCCTCTTCTCCTGTGGCCTGGTAGGGCAGCCCCACCAGTGGGAAGTGATAAATGTATTCTTTAAAAAGTAAAGAGATTATAGAGAAAGTTAAGTCATTTTCACATATCTCTAACCATCAATTACTAATGACTTAAAAAAAAACACATCAGCAGGATTGTTTCACTCTTAAGTTTGAACTTTTACAGTCAGACCAGTATATATTGATAGACAGAAACTGAACTGTCATCAGAGGGTTTTGCTGTGTAAAGGAATAACATAGATAGTCATGCTTAGAAATAATAGGAAGCACTGAGATATGTCCCCAGCCACATATACATCTATTAAAAGGCACATGTCTCATAAAGTTACTTGAGTGTTTCTAAGGGATATAAGTAAATAAAGCAGAAACTCCACTAAAATGTATGTCTTGTTTATTGTTGGTGTCCCTTGCATCAATTTAGTTGACTAGCATCCTTTGTTTTATAATTCATTCCTTGAAGTGCTGTAGGATGCTGACCACAGTGTTGTATTATGTAGGGGATTTATTTGTGTTGCAAGTTACTTGTCTATCAAATCACATCAAGTGGCTCTCATTTCTTCAACCAATATGCACTATATTAAAAAGAAAAGTACATTGACAGCTTTAGTGAGAGGACTACAAGTGGGTTATTTCCCCAAAGAGCTAGTCACAGTTTCATTTATATAATTTGAAGTGTATATACTTTATAACCATAAAGTTGGTTAATATAGATACAATACAGAAAATACCGTAAGAATGCACAGAGAAAGCCAAGAAGAAGCAGTGGTAACAATTATGCATGAATGAGGAGAAGGGCATATAACCATTAGGGTTTTCACATCACCTTTTATTAATGCCCATCATATGTGAATACAACTGAAACTTTAGTCCCTTAAAAATAGTAGAATTGATCCCAATTATTACATGGCTATTAAGAGATAGTCATTAGGAGGCATTATCCATTGAATTTACAAAATGTTTATTTTATTTTAGTATCAAAAGAGAATGAATTCAATCATATTCAAGGATAGATTTTTTTTTCTTGCTAGCTTGGCAGTAAGATTCAGAGGCAATGCCTGACAAAACTCAGTTTGGATAGAGATGAAGCAGATACATTTGGGATTTTCTATTAAATGAATAATTTTCTTATCTTCTAATACACAGTAACTTCTTCAAGGGCAGAGACTCTTCTATTCATTGTTTTACTTCCTACACTAAATCCAGTACCTGTACGAAATAATCAACACAAGAATTCCTGGTATATGTAGAAAAAGGAAAATGTTTGCACATTAGCTGTCATGAGAGATGAGAGCAGTAGTTAATCTGTGGATTGAAGATTCAAAAAATAGTGTTGAAAACTGACTGTACATCAGAAAACTAATGATGTGCTGATAGAGAATATTTCCCCAAAGATACTGATATGTGCAAATTATGCATTGAGAAACATCTACTCATTTTTAGTATGGAACAGAACAACATAACAATGTCTGCCCCAAAAGACACTGTACCCTCGGCAGAATCACACTGAGAAGTTGAATAAGAATTACAAAATATTCTTGTCAAAACACCTACTTGAGGCCACAAATGACTATTACCACAGAGCTGTGCTATTCTATTAGAAAATTAGAGACTTTTGGAAATAAGTAAGATGGTACATTTTTGATATTTTAGAAATTAAAAAAGTATCAATTACATATTGAAAAATATTGACCTACTGTGATTACTCAATATTCAGGTGGTTTGATTTTGCCTTGATTTATTACAAAATGTGACTGATATAAACAATCCTGAGGAAAAACCAATCCTGAGAATGGAATATGAGATGTTAATGAACTGAATAGTAATATAAATGCAGGGACTTGAGAATGACTGATGGTGAATTTTCTTTTACTTGATCAAAAACTGTTAAGCTGGCCCTTTCTCAGATAAAATCACCCACATCTACAAGTAAGAGCTAGAATATATATATGAGGAGAAAAATGAAAACAAAAACAACTGGGGCACTGCACATGAAAATGTTGAACACTCTGATTTCAAACAAGACAAAGGAAAACGTGATTTTTTTCATAATGAATATACAAACTTAGAAAATGATGTAATATTAACAGAACCTAGGACCTACAATTTTCTTTCTAAAGTAATTGCTTTTATACTATATAGGAAGGAGAGAGCTTTTTATCAGTCTCCTTTTCACCTAGTTAAGCTCTAGGTATATTTCTAACTCTCCTTTTGCCTTCGTATATTTGTGAAAAATAAGTAAGAAAAAATTCACTGTTCCGTCAGTAATATCACATAATTTGTACTTTTCATTAAAGATTTATACGTATGGGGCTATCAAAACATCTTTTTAAACAGATTATAGCTTGAGAATGTTGTTAATTGAAAAATATGGGTAATTTTGAAGTCAGAAAAACAAAAGTACTGATTACTAAGAGAACTAATTATTGCTTTTTTTCCACAGCAGACATGCTAGCTTAATAGATATACACAGTATGGGTCTCCATCCCCAGTGCAAGACAAGTGGGAATTTCCCTGGTTCTGAGGTTTGAGAACAGCTGAGCTGCAAACACACTTAGAAGCATCTAAAAGCTCCAGCTGGGGGTTCTGACTGCCAGAGATTTCAAAGATCTGTGCTTTTCTTCCAGTAAAGGTACAGCACATAATTACAATAGATGTACCAAATTCAATTCCGTAGGAGGTGGGTTGGAGGACAGTCAGTGGGAAGCAATGAAGCCAATCCATCCCTTTAAAGAAGAAGATTATTGATCACAGAAGGTGTATGAAGTAGCATGTCCCTCTTGCTGGGAGGTCTGCATTCACACAGAGGGAAAATCTCCGGCTTGATATTGTTTGTTTGTTTCTACTTAATTTCCGCCTCTGGTTTTATTCCCCAGTTGATTACAAGTGATTATAAGGGTTTGCTTAGAGCAAAAGCTTACCAAAAAAAAAAAAAAAAAAGCTTAGAGCAAGCTCAACAACCCAGGGACTGACTCAGATAAGCTTTATTTTTTTTTCTCCTGAAGAAAACTCTACCAGTTTTGAACATTTCATTGTTTCTTATTGGTAGTAGATTCTGAATCAATATCGAAGAAATACTCTCATGTATGGCACCCATCTTGCCGTGGCTGATGAGACTTCATTTTTATCTAGGGAGTTATGTATTAACCAAAATTCTACAGTGTACTGGGAAAGAGACACTTGAAATGAAAGCAACAATGAAAATCTCACTGCATAAGAAAGCAAGACAAGAAAATATTCCATTTAAAAAAAGTTAAATCAGCTGGACTGTGGTGGGGCATGCCTTTAATCCCAGGACTCAGGGAGACAGAGGCAAGTAGATCTCTGTGAGTCTGAGGCCAGCCTAGTCAACCAAGAGAGTCCAGGACAGCCAAGACTACACAGAAAAACTCTGTCTAAAAACAAACAAACAAACTAACAAACTAACTAACCAAACAAAGAAACCAAAAGTCAAATCTGTTAATGCTACCAAGTGGCATATGGATTGAGAGTAAGATAGGAGTGGAAATAGTCCACTGTGATTTTCATCTAGGCAAACAAATTCAATAATATGGTGGGTACAGTTCATGAATAAAATCAATGTGGTACATCTACTTAAAGAACTTAAAATCAAAGAGAATATATTATACAAATAATCTCAAAAAATGAATAATTAAATTAAGACTTTCTAGAAAGTAATTTGAAATGGAAGCTCTGAGAGTTTAAAAGATAGACCTATTTTTGACAGCTAGGCAAATGGCATAAGTACTGGGAAAGCCAAATTTAAACTACAACTTAATGACTTTTAGAAAGGCAGGTAAGAAGTAGGAATCAGTGGTGATAGCACATGCAATGATTCTGAGAGGAAAAGAATAAATTCAAACTCATAAATGATGAAAGTCAGTATGGCTGGGGTACAGTGAATAAGAGTTCAGTCCACACAAAAACCTAACACCTAAAACTAAGAAATGTTGGCAGGCTTCAGGCCAAAACGTGCCTGGTAGGTTAAAACTAGTTAGCACTGTGGTGATGGCTGGGAATATGCCGCAGTGGGCAAAGTGTTTGCTGTATAAACAAAATGACCTAAGTTCAGTCCCGAACACCCATGAGAATGTACAGAGTCACATATCCATAACCCCAGCCCTGAGAAGAACAGAGGAAGTCACTGAGGAGGCCAGCCTGTCTAACTGAAACAGTGAGCTCTAAGTTCACAGAGAAACCCTATTACCCCAAAAGAAGGAAGATAAGTATGCAAAAAGATACGTAATATTGAATCTGTCTTCCACACATGTAGACATGGACAAGAGCATCCACTCACATATGGCCAAATGCATATATACTGTATTTATACAATGAAAAGGGGAAGGAAGGAAGGAAGGAAGGAAGACTTTAGGGTTGTAGGAAGTAAATAATAAAATGCAATACAAATACACTCTAGATAGGGGGACAAAGATAAGACTGATTATTAGAAGAGCTAAAGTTTTAGTAGAAGACTCAGTTAAGGGTATGTGATAACAGTTAAAGAGAATGACCATGCTGCCTCAGACTATGACAGTGACAGTACAGATGGAGAGTGAGATCTGATGCATTTTTCAGTTGTGATTAGGAAGACATTAATGACCTATTTTTTTTTTCACTATGCATCCTAGTCATAGCCCCCTCCTTCCTCTCCTCCTCATCCTATCCTCCCTCCTTTTTCCACTATGCCCCCTCCCTTACCCCGAAAAAATGGGAGCCCCCCTCCCAACTAACCCACTCTAGCTCATCAAGCGCAATCAGGACTGAGCATGTCTTCTTCCCCTGTGGCCTAGCAAGGCAGCCCCGCCAGGGGGGAAGCGATCAAAAAGCTGGTAACAGAGCCCATGTCAGAGACAGCCTCTGCTCCCCTTTTGATCAATTTTGAAACACAATTTAAAGCAGAATCCTGATTGCTATTGGCTGATCAGTGAATGAGAAGGAAGACAGGAGGGAGCTGATGAAGACTTCATAAGAAACTGATGATAGGGTGCTACAAAGGGGGCATGGGTATGCACTAGACCATCTATCTCATTGCTCTTTTCCCCTTCCTACCTTCCTTTAGTAAATCACAGTACTTAAAAGCACCAACTCTGAATTCAAACTGAATTTAGCATCTACTATTTGCTATGAAACCTTGGGAAAGTTACCTGTGCTTAGTTGGCCTCAATACCTCAGCAGTAGTACAGAGATAGTAATAGTGTCAACCTTGCAGTTTATATCACAAATTTTAAGAGAACACAAATATTTTGACTGGCTTGACCTTGAGCAGGTATTACACAAGTAACTACAGGTGGTGGGAGTTGATGTGCACACTGGCAGTTTCCCATACCTCACAGGATAACTCCAGAACCATGTGCACATAAATAGCATTAATAGCACTCAGGAATTATTGATTACAAGAAGCAGGACAAGAAGTTCAAAAGGAGATGAAGGCTAGCAGTAGGGGACACTTGATGGAGGCAACAGTGGATAAATAGGATCAAAACATGGTGTATAAATGTAAGAATTTTCCAAAGAATAAATTAAAACTATTATTTAAAATATGGCACAAGTAAAAAAAAAGTGTTAGCATGATCAAGTCATGGTGGCACATGCCTGTAATCCCAGCATTCAAGGAGGCAGAGCCAGGTGTGTCAAGTTCGAGGATAGCTTGGTCTACAAAGCAAGTCCAGGACAGACAAGCTACACAGAGAAACCTTGTCTTGAAAACAAAAAAGTAATCATAAAGTACAATTTAGGAAGCTTTTTGCAATCAATAATACTGTAATAGTACTATTAGTAATAAAAATTGCCAATCTCCTTTTCTAATGTTTGACAAAGAATGAGTTAATAAAAAAAAAAAAACAAAGGTGGGGGAGGGTGAGGAAAAAGCTCTGTTCTGCAGTAATTGCATAGCATATAGGAGATCTGGTCTCAGTACCCAGAACAACAACAAAGAGCTATAGACCTGGTTACTTAGATGACACAGGAGGCTAACTTCAGCCCATAAGTTAGAGACAAGCTTGGGTGACACAACAGCAAAGCAACTTTGGAGATAGAAATTATGAAGTGCTTTTGTTATGTTACTGGCACTAAAGAGTTCATGGCAAATGAAAAGAACAGATGCACAGACAGAAGAAGCAATGGTAAGAAAAGAAAAGAGAAGGGGAACGTGGGACTTGATTTTATTTTCTGAAGTCAGGGAAACATTGAAGTGTTTTGTTTTGGAAATCATAAATATAAATTTTAATAGGAATATACTAAATAACATTGGCAATGGGTGAAGAAAGCTGAGGACAGGGGCTTTACCAAGTTGGGGATTCTCTTATTAGTGGGACTTCTGTTTTTCAAAGTTCTCTTCACATTAGACAACTGATATAAATTAAAGGGATAAAGAGTATAATAATATATTCTCACAGAACTAATTTCATTTGATAATATTTTAGTGCATGTTTTGCTTTTTGTCCTTTTAAAATCTCTGGCTCACACTTTTGTCCAAAAACTGCTTATAGTTCAACAAACATTTACTGCCTATTTTACAAAAGAGACTCTACATAAATGTTAATGATGGGGTTATTATAAATTATTATTGATTAATTATTAGTGATATCATTATTTATTTAATAGTATATTCTTCAAGAAAAGTGTGCCTAAACTTTATTTGGTAAGTCTCAATTGATATTCTTAGGCAATTAACATCGTATAAACAGCTTGGTAATAATCTAGATTCTCTCTGACCTCACCTGAGCAGACATACAGCAATATACAGTGAGAGTAAATAAGGGGAGTAGTAGAATTCATGCACATACAGCCTTATATATTTATAGTTATGTGCATAAACAAGAAACCTCTTCCATTTTCTATTTTTGCCTCTAGTTCAGAAGGTATATTGATTTTTATGCGCACCCCCCAATTTCATTTCCTCAGTGAGGTACCAAGGATATTCCTCTTGAAGGACTTGCTTGACAAACTAATACATCTTCCTAAATAACCTGCACTCAGGGAAAAATGGCTTCTGAGAAACTGTGTAGTGTACCTACTGTAAAACTCATAACCATCATGATGTAGCTGAAATCTCAGATGGTGTATAGTGCTGCTTTAATTATAAGATGGATCTGAGCTGCTTAGGCTTCAAGTGTGTAATTGGGGCTACACATTTTATTATTTAGCACTATGCTAAAGTGCCACTAGTTAATAAATAATACAGGGCCAATTCACTTGACTAATAGATCTGATTTAAAAATAAGAGAAATGTGTTCCATAGGTACACTATATTTTCTATTTGATCACAAATATGCTTGTCTGATTTTCTTTCCAAGTATTTGACAAATCTTTCTACGTCAATGTAGGAAAAAGAATGCTCTAGAATCAAAGAACTTTAAATACGTGGAAGCATTAATTGTACATGTTATTAATAACATACTCAGTCCCATCTAACTGTCATATGAACAAGATGTCAAAACAGCAAAGTAGGAAATCAAATCAATTCCTTTTTTAATTTTTAATTTTAATTTTATTAATTTATTCAGATTACAACTCAATTGTTATCCCATCACTTGTATCCTCTCATTCCTCCCTCCCTCCAGCTTTCAGCCTATTACCCTCCCCTAGGTCTATGACCGAGGGGGACCTCCTCCCCCTCTATATGGTCATAGGCTATCAAGTCTCATCTTGGTAGTCTGCTTATTCTTTCTTTGAGTGCCACCAGGCCTCCCCACCAAGAGGAGGTGGTAACATATGGAGCACCAGAGCTCATGTCAAAGTCAGTCTACACTCTCCACATAACTGTGGAGAATGTCCTGTCCATTGAGTAAATCAGAGTAGGGGTTCGATGTTTACTATTGTATTGTCCTTGGTTAGTGCAATAGTTTGAGCAGAACTCCCTGAGCCTCAATCCACCCATCACGATGTTCTTCTTGTAGGTTTCTAGGACCCTCTGGGTCCTTCTATATCCCCATCTCCTATATTTCTCTTACCTAGAGTCTCAGTAGGATGTCCTCACATCTATCCCAATATCCTGGTAAGTGAAGTTTTTATAGGACTTATAAGTGAGTATATATACCTTGTGAGTCTCACTCAGTATGATCATTTCTAGTCCCATCCATTTGTCCACAAATTTCGGGATTTCCTTGTTTTTAAGAGCTGAGTAGTATTCCATAGTGTAAATGCACCACAGTTTCTTTATCCATTCTTAAACCGTAGGACATTTAGGCTGTTTCCAGGTTCTGGATATTATGAATAAGGCTGCTATGAACATGGCTGAGCATATGTCTTTGTGGTGTGGTGGAACATTTTCTGGGTATATTCCAAGGAGTGGAATAGCTGGGTCTTGAGGAAGCCCTATTCCCAGCTTTCTGAGAAATTGCCAGATAGGACATCAAATCAATTCTAACATAGCTATTTTGAAACATTATGGAATATTTTGGATGAAGTAGATACTATTTGAAAAACAAGTTCAATTGTAATGTTAAAATCCCTTGGTTTACAAATGGCAAATAATCAGGAAGCCAAAGTAAACTAGAATCAATAAAGGCATTGGTCATTCATCTAGCAAATAAATCTATCCTGAATGAAATAAATGTTTTAGGGGTTGGGAATTTTGCTGAATGGTAGAGTGTTTGCCTAGCAAATATAAGGCTGTGGGTTCAGTCTCTAGCTCTGAAAAAAAAGGTTTTATTCAAAGAAACTAAAATTTCAATGCCCTTTATGTTTTCTTCCTGGCTAGTTATCTGAATAGCAGGCTTGTGATATTTTGCGATATATGATTATATTTTTTATACTCAGTCATTGTGTGTCATTCAAAGATAAGGATAAAGGAAATGATTAAATTACAGGAGGTATCCTTATGAGTTATTTGTCCTGATACAAATGACGCATTGTAAGCTCTCAATAGATTACGATGCCCTAGAAAATTTGAAAATACTTATGATTTCTTGGCACAATGTATATAGTAAAAATAGTTGCTATTATTTTTATTTACCTAGATATTATTCTTGTATTTCAGTCTAAGTTCTCCGGGAGCTAAAATCTAACATTCATATCTGAAGGGAAGAAAATTATTCAGTGCAATACAGCATACTATTTTGCATGCATTGATATCATTAAATATCAGCACTACTAAAAAGAATATCCCACAATGCTTTGACATATTTTGTGAATGTAAACTAGCTACTTTTTAATACCACAATGCTACAAATAAAGATTTTTCTTAAGTCAATATTATATTTAATTATGTAGTTATAATGTAAAAAGAAATCAAGTAATATATTTCTTTTGTTTTGTGAGAAGTTTATTCTTAGGCCTTCGAGATTAATACATACCACAACACTAAACTGCTCAGGTTCACAGAGATCATCATATTCGTTCTTCAGCTGTGCTAGTTCTCGGAGGACATCCTGCTCAGGAAGATATTTTACAAGATTCTAAAAAGAAAAACATGAAAGTTTAGTGGTTGGGCAGTAACACTTTTAAGCACACATTGACAACTCAAATAAACATATTTTAAAAACTCAACCTTTTTAATGAGAAAAAACATGTGTTAACTAGGTTTAAAAAAGAAGGTATGTCAATATATTAAAGACTCATAGCTTCCATGATTTCTATGTCACCAAATCACATAACCTAGAGTAAAAAACTAATTCCTACACAAAGAAAAAGAATAGGCTTAAGAAGAAATGTAAAATCTGAATATACTGACAAATAAAAGACATTAAATCAGAAACCAGAAATTTTGTAACAAAGAAAAAGCTAAGAGGATGTTATGGCTTCAATAGGAATTGTATAAAGTAATTAAACTGTAATTATTACCATTTATTTCTCAAAATGTTTGAAAAAAAAAGGAAGGAGTATTTGTTAACTTTGTGAAACTAGCACTGTTGATACCAACTTATTAAAAAACAACAGAAGAAAGAAAGATTATGATTAAAGACAGGTAATAATCTCTTTATTTGCGATGTGTGTGTTTTGATTTACATAACTAATCACTCCAATTAGAACATTCAATATTTTGGTCTATGTGAGTGGTGAAACTGGCATGACTGACTTATTTTGATTATGGCTTTCAAAACTTTTTCAGCATTGTTACCTAATATAAGTTTTTTACAGGTTACTCATAAATGGCACATATTTAAGTCTGTCTGTCAAACTCTTCCTTTTATTAGAGAGTTTAAGAAATTCATATTGTAAGTTCATCAGTCTTGTAGCTAATACACAGTTATTTATTTTCTATGTGACTTATATTTTATTTATTTTTTTACATTTAAATTAATTTATTCATATTACATCTCGATTGTTAGTCCTTCCTCTGTTTCCTCCCATTCTTCCCTCCCTCCCACTTCCCCCCTTCTCCTCTCCCCTATGTCTGTGATTGAGGGAGACCTCCTCCCCCTATATATGCTCTTAGAATATCGAGTCTCTTCTTGGTAACTTGCTATCCTTCCTCTTAGTGCCGTCAGGCCTCCCCATCCAGGGGATGTGGTCAGAAAAGGGGCACCATAGTTCATGTGAGAGTCAGATCTCACTCTCCACTCGATGGTGGAGAATATCATGTTTGTCGGCTAGGTCTTGGTAGGGGTTCGAAGTTTACTGCCTATATTCTCCTTGGCTGGTGCCTTAGTTTGAGGAGGACCCGTGACTTATATTTTTAAAAAGTTATTCCTTGGTTTTATTATTTACTATGTTCTTTTTGTATCCCCAGGATAGGTCAAATGCCAGTGCATAAAAATATTTTAATAAAATATAAGAGACTAAAATTATCAAAACAACTTTTGGATCACAATAGAAAGGAACCTGATACAAATGATAAAGAAAAAAATGAAGAAATTCTTAATTATGTAGGAATGTATGAACAAAGTCAAATATGGGGTCACAAATTCAGTAGAAAGGGAAAGCAAAGAAGAAAAACAAAGAGCCTGAGAACTATGGGATCACATACTATGATACTGCATCATGGGATTTACAAAAGAAAGAAAATGTAAGAAAAGGCAATAGAAAAACAGTGATTAAAACTGAAATTCAAGACATCTGAATATACACATTTAAGAATTGTATCAACTTAACTATGATAGCCTCAAAGTGAACTACATTGAGGCACATTACAGTATACAGTCAATAGCCAAAACCGAGTAAGTTTTAAAATAGTAACAAAAGAGGAGTCATACATCACAAAGACATGTTTTTTTCAAGATTTGTACAATAATTTATTTCAGAAATAGTAATCAAATTTGTAGGGAAAAATAATGTCAACTAGTTGCAGGGAATACAGACAATTATGCCATGCGCCACACAAGAAATTCATTTAGCTCATAAAATAATACACAGGCAATAAATCACAGGTTATTTATCTACTGACTATATATATATATATATATATATATATATATATATATATATATATATATATATATATACAATTACAAAGTTAGAATGGAAATGACACAAAACTTTTACAAGAAAAAAAAAGGGTGTATTTTTGAATAAGATTCTAATGGTGGTAAGCTGAACTGTAGGAATAAACATTTATTGGGTGATCCAGTGTGATAAGGTGCAAAGGCACTGCCATATGAAAGAGCATAGCATAGCTTGTTCAAGGGAATCTGCCCCCCTACGTTTTTTCCTGAAGATTTTTTGACAACAAAACAAGTTAACCCCTGGAAACAGCCAGCCTGCCTCAAAGAAGATGACGAGCATCAAAAATCTCCTTATGGAGTTGGTTTCAAATGTGGCAAACCAGCCACTGGGGAAAATGTCCTTGTTTCTGCCACAGACAGAATTATGCCTAAAAGTAGGCAAGCTTGGATGCAGGCAGGGTTGACAGCTAAACTCTGCTAAGACAGGGTAAGCAAGTCCTCAATAGTTCCTGCCTTGCAAATATATCTGTCACATATATTGGAATAGAAGGTTGAAGAAGATGCTCCAAATATTAAAGAGTGATGGGTGACTGTTCAGGCAGTAAACTGTCTCAGTCATTTTTTTCATTTTGGAAGCTGCTAATCTGCACTTCTTGTTCACTCAATTATCTAAGTTTTATTCCTTCTCAAGTCTCTGATGGGTTTGAAGACCAAATAGTTTAGTCTTACAATTAAGCTGAGTTGGTTAGGGGTTATGATGTTTTTAGATCAAGATAGATGTTTTAAGTTTAAAAAGATGAGATATGATAGATATTGATCTTCATTCAGAAATTTAGATCTAACAAGATAAGAAAGATGTTTACTTCAAGTTTGCCAAATACGAACAGTCAAAGCACTATAAATGTAACATTTATATAATTCCAGATTTTCTCATGGTTCTTCCTGCCATATGGAGTTTATTTTTTATGTGTAATAACACAACTGTATACATTAAGAAATAAACATAAAAAACAAAGTTTTTAAGTGTCTGATTTTCAGAGGCAATGATGGGAGGGAGCCAGAGAGCACTCAAATAATCTATCACTATGTAATGCCCTGAGAAATACAATTAACATTCTGTTTAAAGCAAAAAATCCACCCTTTACTAATGAAAATTAACAACAACAACAAAAAAAAAAACCAAACTTATTTTTTGTCTTTAGATTATATTATCTTATATAAAGGTTAGTGCATATATGCATGAACACACACATAAGCATGTTAGATATGGTGAATGTTGTAAAACTCAATTTAATTTCTATTTCATTTACAATGGCTTCAAAATGGTACCTACAAAAGCATTGTTTCACATTTAGCACAATTCTTTCTTTGAAAAACCTAGAAATACCATATGCTGATATCTCAATTAGGACTTCCATTGCTGAGATTAAATACTATGACCAAAAGCAAGTTTGGGAGGAAAGGGCTTACTCTCACATCATTATTCATCATGAGGGGAAGTCAGGACAGGAACTCAAAGAGGAACAGAACCTGGAGATAGGAGCTGATACAGATGCCATAGAAGCATGCAGCTTACTGGCTTGCTCAATCTGCCCAAGAAAATCAGCCTAGAAATGCTTATATCAGAATGTACCAACAAGTCCTAGCTCATTCTAACAAAGACCTCCACTTTTTTCCTCTTAAAACTAATATTTGCAACTTTATTTGTTGCTGTTTCTGCCTGTTTTAGATTCAGCTACCTGGTTTCTTTGCCTTGTCCCGCCCCACTCCGTTCTGTCAGAACTCTATGGGAGGGGAATAGGGCAGGAGAGGTAGGGAGGGTGGGATAGGAAGAGGCTAACAACCCAGATGTAATGTGGATAGATTATAATAAAAATAATATTAAAAAGGGATCTCTTTGAATTTGCTTTGTGCATGAAAATTGGTATTTTGGTGTGGTCCAGAGGAGAGCATCCCAAAGTATTTGGGTCCTGTAATAGGAAATTAACCAGTGTCTTTCCAGGACATCCAGTTTTCAAATCACAAATTATGGGATATCTTAGCTGTTATATTGGATTAAGCCAATTCCCTATAGCCGTCTCCTTATAGTCAATTGTTCAGTTGCTCACAATGTTACTTTATACAAATACTCTCCTTAATGTCTGGATATCCTTGTGTATGTACACAAATGAACTGAGTGTAGATATGTATACAAATGTTCATAGCATTGTTATCTAGAACATGGATAATGTCACCTGAATATGAACAATGCCAATAAAATGTAGTATATGTATCCAATGAAGTTTTGATGCATAGTCAATAATCTATGAAAATTTTTATAATATGAGAGCAAAGAAAGAAATTTTATCATTTCATTCTTAGTATATATCTAGAAGAAGCCAATTTTAGAGTAACAAAGCAAAACTAATTTTACAGTGAAATTAAATTAAAATGTTAACAGCAGCTGGGTGCATTTGCACATGCCTGTAATCCCAGAACTCAGAGAGACAGAGCCAGACTTCTGTGAACTCTGTGAGTTCAAAGAAAGCCTGGTCTACAAAGTAAGTACAGGACAGCCAAGGCTACACAGAGAAACCCTGTCTCGAAACAAACAAACCAACAAACAAATGATTAATAGTATTATTGCAGTTATGAAGTAATTAAATTCAGCATATATAAAACCTTCCATTTCAACTTTCACTGTGAATATAATTATAATGAACAAAATCAAGTCTAAAATAGAAGTTTAGAATATGAAAATTGTTACTATTTTATTTCGTTTTTCATTATAATCTTTTAACTCATTGAAAGCAGGCTTCATAGAGATGATTTATCTCCTCTTTCTCTGCAAAGCTATATGTAATATTTAAGCATTCAGTGGGTTTGTGATATATCCTAGCTTAAGGTACTGTTTGATAAGAAAAGCAAAACATTTACATAACTGGTAATGTTTTGTAGGTCCTGCCTGTGAATAATGATCAAAACAAGACCCCAGCATATGAGGTACACGCAGATTGTTATGACAGTGCATATTGCTTCAATGAGTCAACTAGTAGGAGGATCCACGTTACAAGCAGCTATCATAGGAAATACCTAGAGGGGCTTTTACAAACACAGGCAATGTTGCCTCCAAAGATGCAGTTTTTGTCTATAAAATTCTAACCAAAGGAGGAAGAAACATTATCAGAGCCATCATGAAAAGAATGTGCCAATCTTGAGAATCAATCTGACCTCTATTTGTATGGTGGACTACAAAGCCTCCTGAGATCTAAGTCTCCCAAAGGAAGTTAAGAAGCAGACTGTTTCCAGAAAGCCTCTAATAAGGAAAGAATTAGAATGATGCAGGCTGCAGCATATTAGTCTCCCAACTATACCTCAAGCCACTCCTAACATGCTCATACACATGAGATTGGTAAAAAAGACGAGATATGTGATATATTTAATGAAGCACATTAAAATACAAAAGGTTCTGTGTAGATGCTCAGAGGGAGAGACGTGTTATTATGTCACATGTCCTGGTTTTGATTACCTTACCCTATGTGTCCCAACCCCAAGCAAGGGAAGAAAAGCCATGCATCCATGATTTTCCATAAAACATGTATTCTTGACACTTAGAAGGCTTTAGTGTATCAAGTAGTAAACTTTTCCTTTGTCTACACAATTACTCTTAGAGTAGATTTAGACAAAAATTGGGAGGGAGGCATAATTCTCAGCTGCTATGTGGATATCGCAAAATTTATTTGGAGAACGTGCAAATTGTTTACAGAAGTGCTTAAAATGTTCAATGAAGAGGCTTCTTCTAAGAAGTCCTATGTGCATGGACAGGAACAATTATCATTAAATAGATATATACTCAAACAGACCAGAACAATACTGTAAAAATCATACTGCCTAAGGACTTCATATGGAAAAAAATAACTCTTGATTTTAGCATTATTCATATTGCATCTCCTGGTTTGTAAATAAATTGCGATGACGAGTTAATAGTTCATATGCCCACTATATGTACCACATGGGAAAAGCTAGACATAATAGTAGAAACTAGAAACAAACAAACAAACATTAATATGAACCTTTAAATGTAATAGATTCTGAAAATTTACTGGGAGATAGGCAAATGGTCTGTAAGTTTTAAGACATGATCCATTTTTACTTCTCTCTTCCATGCTGCTGCTTAATAGAATGCTCCCCCTACAACTATTTCAAAATTTGTGTTTGAAAGATCATTTCTGGGTGAGTATGAAAATTTCATTCTAGAAAATGTCAGTGAGTTGAAGTTTACTAAGAAACAACAAAGGAGAAAGCAGTAAGTATGCCACCAAATGAGGAGATTTTTTTTCCCTCATCTTTTATGCATCACAAAATCACTTTCTGATAACTGTCAGTGTTATTTCAAGGAAGTTCTCCTAACAGATCCCAGGCTTCTAACTATTTTTTACATTTACACAATTACTCTATAAGACTTCCAAAACTGTATATCTTTTAAATGTTAATTGCACATGTAAAGGTTACTTAAGTAAAGGTATTGAGCCATACTGCCCTTTCCTTCTCAACAAAACATAACCTTTCTTTTTTGCCTTATGTCTCATTAAGCCATTTTACTAGTAGAGAACTGAGTCAAGTGCACTCTGATTAAGTGTATCATTTACCACATAAACGGAGGAGGGCCAATATTTTTAAAAATTGCATTATTGCAGTACTTTCTAGTCATCTACATATAGATGAATCAAAAGATACTGAAATTGACTTAATTTCTATTGATAAGTGTACACATCCTTATTAACGAAGACCAGGATGTTTTCCACGACACTTGGCTAAATCCCTGTCACTTTAACACAACTTTCTCTACTTGCTTGAACTTAAAATTCAATACCTTAACTATCATAACTTATTAGTCTTGTTTTTAATGCTTTCATATGGCATGCAGCTTAAATATTTGCGTATGCATGTGTGCATATGTTCTGGATAGTTTTATGTCAACTTGACACAAATTAGTCACTTGAAAAGATGGAACCTCAGTTAAGTAAATGTTTCCATAAGCTCAGATTGTAAATAAGCCATAAAGTATTTTCTTAATTAGTCATTCCTGGGATGTGATCTTGAGTTCTCTATGAAAGCAAACCATGTGGAGCAAACCAGTAAGCATCCTATGGTTTCTGCATCAGCTCCTGCCTCCAGGTTCCTGCCCTGTTTGAGTTACTGTCCTAACTTCTTCTGATGATGCACAGCAATATGGAAGTGTAAGGCAAATAAACCCTTTTCTCCCCCACTTGTTTTATGGTCATGGTGTTTCCTGCAGCAATAGAAACCCTGACTATGACAGAATATTTTAGGCTTTAAAATCATTCTTACCTGTTCTTGTTCTTTGTTCTTAGAGTTACAAAAAAACACAATTGTTTTCATTTACACAGTAGCAAAGCTTTGTTCTGTCCTTAGATTTTGTTTTAGACACTGCCTGCCTCCTGTGTGATTGCCACATTAGCCATCAGATACTGTGCTAATGGAGGATTACAAATTTCATAGGGTCATGCATGCTTCTGGGAAGCCACAACCAGCTTAAAGCAACAGTAGTATATATTCCAATAGGTATAAAAACAATTCCTCTTGGGTAATGATGGTTAAAGTCTCTCATTGTGTTCAGAAATACTCATTATTTCTGTAACACTTAGTTTAAGGGCAAATATAAATTGAACTAATATCAGATTCACATAATGAGACCATCTTGTCACCAAGACTGACTACATAGGCAGCTTCTACAATTTCAAACTAAAAGTTGTTATTTCAACAATGTTGCTGTTAGCATGATGGAAGCCCTGTACTCAATCCCCAAAACTGAATAAATAGCAAACAATAAACAAACGAATACCAAAAAAAGTGAAAAATCTAGGCATTGAGACAAAGAGGGATACTATATTACTAGTACATAGACATATGAATTATCAAATGATATAAATAGGATAAATTGGTCTATTACTGAAGAGAAAATAAGCCACTACTTTGCAATTCTAAGAATACATATAGTTCATAAACCATAAATTCTGAAACCATAGAACCAGTACAAATATTTTATAATGTGTGAAAGAATTATAGGAAGGTCTAAACACTGATAAAAGTACTCTACACCAACAGTTGTGTCAGGAAGTTTAAGTTCATTTTAGAAATTCTGTACTTCCAACATGTGTGAGATAATATATTTTGAAACACACAGGTCTACAGGAGGTTTTAAAGAATTAGAAAACAGTATTTTACATGAATATGTAAGGCAATAGTATTTTCAGTATTTGTGTTAATCACAACATAAAATGAACATAATAAAATTAGTGAGGACAACTAAAATGCTCACTGACACAATAAAAGGCCATTTAAATACAGGAACACTTGTGTGGTAGAAAATTATAGCACAAATTGGGTGATGAACAAACCTTAAAAAATGAAAAAAATATTTTTTAATATTTATGCTGCACTTTACTGTTTACAGAATGTTTCAAAAAGGGAAAATTAACTAAATATATAGTTTAGTTGCATATCCATATGCAGTAAAGTCATAAAGAATAGAATGAGATTGATAAGCTCCAGTTTGAGGTGCATATTTTTTTCTTGGGAAAAAGAATAACCAGTGGATGTCATATGCATTGGCACTGTGGGCATTGTTATATGATATGCTCTGAATCATATACATATGATATAATGTTAAAGAAGTATTATGAATGAACATTTTGTAAAATTTAATACACATTTCTTTTCCTTCAACTTTTATGACATGTCTCTGATCATTTATATTGCTGCCTTAAAACCTTATGGTAGGAATTAGCTTACTATTAATATGGTCGAATTTAGTATAGATTGCTTTAGATAAGAGAGTCAGCAACATTTTTGCACTGACCACTATTGTTTAGATAATACCCTTTGCATTTCCAAGGAATATACTCACTTTTCATTTTGTTTTTTCTATTAAAAAAAAAACCATGAAAGTACTTAAAACAAACAAACAAAGAAACTTCAAGTCTAATCTTGCCATGGTGGTTGTTTCAGAAAACAACTGTTAACTTTTTGTATACTCTTATAAAATATCTCACATATGTTCTCTTGGAGAAATCAATGATGTTTAAAAGAATAGGAGAAAAATCACATGATTTTGAATAGTTCAAATTCTTGGCCATTTACAAAATGAATAAAGGGAAGCTTGTCAAACTGAAATTGAAGTTCTGTTAAAAAGTCCAATTTTGTATTATTTGAAATATTTCTACCTCAAATCGATATTCAAATTGTCTATGAAAATAATGCATAAAAGTGTATTTGGCCAGAAGCACTGATTTTCTAGCAGAGAAAAAAACAATAACAGTCTTCTCTGCAATCTTCAAAATAAGATTGTCCTTTCAACTAGCAATATGTGCTCATATTTATAAATATTTATATAGCTAATTCTTCCACTACTCTACCAATAAATGCAAAACAATAATGATAGATGGCATGTACAGATGATTTGAAATATATGCATTGCCAAGTTCCACAAAAATGACTTAATGTTAGATACACAACAGAGTATACAAATACGTCTGTAAATGCAGGATTGGTTTTATATTGGTTGAGTAGTTTCTTGTTTTGTAACACCTACATCTCCTTCAGATGTAGTCACATTTCACTTTGTCACTACTATGTGATAGCTTACCACATCATCAATGAGTTATTAACTCCCTGAATGCCTGGCTGTGTTTACAATGGAACAGTTGCCTCAGGCTTTTTATTGTAATGACTTTCAAATAATTATGGAGATTTCTTCAAAACACTATTCAATAAACTCTTCCTTCCTTCTCTCCTTAAGGTGCTTTGAGTGTGTGTGTGTGTGTGTGTGTGTGTGTGTGTGTGTGTGTGTGTGTGAGACAACTAACAAATATATGGTCTATGACAGAAATAATGAGGAACTAGGCTAAGACTTCTCCATACTACATATTGACCAATGTAGTATGTTTGATAGCTTAACATTTCCATAAAGTCACTTTATTAAATAAATGTTATTAACATTTTATAACTAGCAGATGGAAAATATTAGATACAGAGCATTAAGTATAGTATGGATACCTCATCCATTCAGAATGATCAAGTAGAAAAGGTCCATTAAACAGGTTCAAATATATACTTTGAAATTCTGCCATATATGGTGTCATTGTGACAATTGCCATAGAAGCAGTACACTGAATTATAACTCTGACTGATCCTGAAGTAACCAAAAAGAAATAAACGAAAGAAACAAGGATATTGGTGCAGTCCAAATGTAAGCATCCTATCAAAGAATCATATTCAAAAAACATTCTGAATAGTTATTAATGACTGTAGAAACATACAAATAAAGGATAAATATAAGCAACATTCTGGAATATATCATGGACAACAATTTTAGAAGAAAGATACTTATGCTATATATTGAAAGATATTAATTACATCTAAGGAAAAAAGGGATAGGAAAAACATGGGAAGCATACAAGGCCTCAACATTACGCAAAGAACTACAGGCAACTAAGGAACACTGAGAGCAGGAGAGAATACTCTTCCCCAGACAAGCATATCACTTGGTTATGCAATTCCAGAAGGTCAACTCTGAAAACATATGGACAAGCATCAAAGAAAATGAGCATATACACACACACATACATGCATGTAACAACAATTAATGGGAAAAGATAGCATGCATTTGCAAGAGGGCAATGAGGGGCATTTGGGATGTTTTGGAGAGGGGAAGAGATGGGGAAACTATTATATTATGAAGTCAAAAAATAAAAGCAATACTTTAAACATATGAAGGACCAGAAATACAGGAGGCAGACCTTTACTTGGGAAAATATGATATAATATTATTGGAGGGTTTTTTAAATTGACAGCTGGATGTTCATTTAAAAAGTTATTCTTTAGATAAATGGCTATTCAAAGAAAGAAGTTAAAGTTAAGTAAATATCGAAGAATTTGAAGACATTTATATTTTTTTTTACCAATTTAGCACTTTATATTTTACAAAGTTTTAACATATGTGAAAACCTATTTTTTATGATGTTATTTGGAAGGATAAATATTGCAACAGGTGTTGGTGAAGAATTTAAGGAACAATTCCCCATTTCATGTATGACAGGCACAAGGTGTTACAAGGAACCTAAAACATAATGTCTTATTTTCCCACTACACTGGATACTTTATTACTAGTGTAAAATTACTAATACCAAAGAGTAGAAACTGTAAAGAAGTGATGTGGCAATTAGCCATAGCACTTGTGCTGGCCAGCTTGATATCATCATGGCACCAGCAATAGTCATCTGTGGGGAGGGAGCATCGACTGTGAAAAGGCCTCTGTAAGACCATGCTGTCTCCTCAGCGCACAGGAAACCCCACAGCAGAGGAGGCAGAAACCCATAATAGTCAGAGGGGATCTGAGGACAAGGCCGCCTAACTCAACATAAGTAAAGTTCATATGAACTCAGAGAATGATGCAGCATGCACAGCGCCTTCACTGGTCTACACCTGGTCTTCTGAGCTTTTATTTTGGCAACCAGGTTAGTGTTTTTTTTTTTTTTTGGGGGGGGAGGATTTCCTGAATGTGCAAATGAGTAGGTGTATGATTCTTGTGCCTCCTCTTCATCACTTGTCCTTTTGTTGGTTCGCCTCATCTAAATTCAATGTGATAATTTTCATTTTATCTCATTATATTTTATCTTGTTATATTAAAAAATGAATGAATGAATGAATGAACAAGCAAATGAAAGTTTAGACATTAGTGTAAACGGAATTGTGACTCATAACAGCTGGGAGAGGAAAAAATCAGTTGTTTCCAATGGAGTGACACTGGTTATATAACCCACTGCAGAGCAGGTCTCTCATGGTTAGTAGCTGACTAACATACATTGGATTCTGCAGTCTTTTGTGTGTATGCTTTTATTTGGTGACAGAGGTGTGTGTGTGTGTGTGTGTGTGTGTGTGTGTGTGTGTGTGTGTGTGTGTGTGTGTGCGCACACGTGCGCGCGCACTTCCATTTTGAGGTGGTGTTTTGTTTTCTTGGTTTGCTGATTTTTGCTGTTTTATTGGTTTGTTTTTAAGAAAGAACTTCATGTTGTGTGGGTAGGGAGGAGGGAAGAATCTGTAAGAACTTGGGAGAGGGGACTAATAGGATCTAAATATATTTAATTTAAAATTTGTTTTAAAAATCAGTCTGTAAGCAATCCTGTAAGGAATTTAATTAGTAAATCATGTGAGAGGACCTAACCCATTGTGGGTGAGGAAGCCATGAAGAGCAAGCCAGTAAGCAGCACTCCTCCATGGCTTCTGCTGCAGCATTTCCATGTTTCTGCCCAGTCTGCTTTCAGTGATAAACAGTAACTTTGAAGTTTAAGCGAAACAAACCCTTTCCTTCCCAAATTGTTTTTGGTCATGGTATTTCAGCACAGAAACCCTAAGATGCACACAAGGTAAAAGTCAACATCTTACTTATTTTACCTATGAAGCAAGTTATTTTCAACTCTATTCAGCTATATGCATTGTAGAAAATTATAAAATGAAGACCAAAATGTTTACTCTAATCTTTCTAGCAAAACTGAATGATTATATTATTTCCTTAAATGAGTCTGTCACTGTGAATACTTCATTTAGGCTAAGATAAATAATGATTGCATTAATAGTAGAAGAATACTTTCAATTTACCAAAAGGCTACTGATTAATGGAGAGATAGAATTCAATGTTCTTTTTATTGCATTTAATAATACTACGTATTTATTTTTGTTAACAAGCTATATATTTGTTATAGAACATAAGCAATGATAAGTATCAATAAATGTGCATATCGTGTGTTGAAGATATTTTAAAATAAAATTAAATATCAAAACTGATTTAAAATTAGAGACACTGTAAGACGTGTTTAGATAGGAACCCATTAATGAATACATGTTGTTGCTTTCCAACAGTAAAATCAAGTCAGTCACTCACTTATATACCACAGTAAGGGGGAAGGTAGATAAACGATGGTGTGTTAAAAAAATCAATGAACAAAGTATCATTTGAACTAAGTTCTGATACCAAATTGATTGTGTGATATTACTTAACTTATTTGCCATACTTTAAAGCTAAAGAGGCATATATTGAAAATGTCAGAACATGTCAGCTTCATTAAGCTCTGGATATAAAGCATACAATTGGGCTACTTTGTGATAATGGAGAAAAAAAACAACTCATAGTAACATCAGTTGATGTATTTACAACTGAATATTTGCAGCCTTTAATATAAACAATGCCTGTGCTGGGATTTTTACAATTGAATAAGAAGCAGTAGCAGATTTCTTAACGTCATGGTTTTGTTTTTTGATCTATACTAATTAAATGTATAAAACTTAAGCCATTGAGTTCATATTAAACTTAGAAAAAACAATTAATTGTATAGATCAAATTCTGAAACTTTACTACTTTTCTATCAAAAGCAAAAGTAATTCTTAATAGTTTGCAACTGGGGACAATTTTTAATTCTCTATATTATTGGACAAAAACAAAGTCACAACTGGCAGTGAGTGATGCTACTAGCATCTAGAAGATAGAACCTCGCAATCCAATGCTCAAAAGGTCATAGTCGAAGGTAAGAAAATATGACTTATGGGTGTTCACTAACCAAACACTTTTAAATGGATTTGTTTTGTTATGGAGCTATAAAATGCATATATAAAAAGTGAATCAATATGTGAACAACAGAGTTAA
The DNA here is from genome assembly GCF_964271855.1 of Acomys minous. Lineage (NCBI taxonomy): Eukaryota > Metazoa > Chordata > Mammalia > Rodentia > Muridae > Acomys > Acomys minous. The sequence goes on from NC_140488.1 coordinate 54,593,552, forward strand.
CTCTCTTGGGTTTTCTTTCTTGACTGTTCATCTATAATATTTAAAAGGATTAGTTGACATGTGATTATGTTAAATATATTTTATATTATACTACACTACACTGATATAGTATTTTAACCCTACTATCTTAGGATCCATTGTAATATAATCTCATATATATTTAATAGATATGATGAATAAGTAAATATTAATTTGCATTAAAGATACAGAATTACAGAAAATTTCTGACTGTCACCCATTGGACCATAACAAAAATTCTTTTAGAAAAATAATCAATACAAAGTGTTATGTTTTCTTGAATATTTGGCTAACAAACTATATTTATATTTCAACCCATTTTACATACTTTAAAAATTAGTATGAGGTTAGTGGGGAAAAGTGAAATTTTTTTTTATCATATTTTATTTTTCTCATGAGGAACGTTTCCAATGTGCTATCAGTTCCCCTTTTTCTTAACTTAAAGGAGTATTGTTTTTTGTTTGTTTTGGCTAGTCTCGGGTTTATGAAGAGCTCCTAGAATAATTTGGCTTTTCATTTATTTTTAATTGTGGGATTCTGGAAGTTTATATGAGAAAATGCAGACACTTTCAAAGTCATGCAAGTGAAAGGGAATTCTTGGGCTTCTCTGATCATACCCTCAGTCCAATAAGAACAGTGGTTCAATAGAACGAAACAATAAAAAATTATTAAGTTTTTCTGTAACGAGAAGTGTAGAAGACATGAAAATCAATATGAGGCAATATTTTGCACAACTATGAACAAAATTCTCTTTTTATACAAACTGGAAGCATTTAAAAATGCTACAGGGGTCCAGTGGATGTGGGTTCAGGGGTGCCTGCACAAAGAGATGTACCAACCAAGAACAATGCATGAAGAGGACTAAGACCCCATATTCAGATGTAGTCTATGGACAGGTCATTCTCTATGTCTGGGGATGGGCAGAGGGAATGTGGACTGCCTCTGACATGAACTCTGTTGCCTGCAATTTGATCACTTCCCCTTGAAGGGGCTACCTTAGAAGCAAAGGGAGGAAGGGGATGCAGGCTATCCAGGTAGATTATGGTCAGACTGTGGGGGAGGAAGATCCCCCCTTGTCATAGGCCTAGGGAAGGGATTTGGGTGGAGGAGGGAGGGGGTATATGGGAAGATAAGAGTAAGAGGATAACAGTCTGGATAAAATGTAAATTAAATATTGAAAAAGAATATTAAAGAGGCAAAAACTAAAAAAACAATTGTGAAAGAAATAAAGCACAGAACCTAAATGTACAATTCCAAGTAATTAATAGCTACTCTGCAACACAAAGAATACAGAAAGTAATTTTGAATAAAATGTATTTTATTTCAATATGCACAAGACATTTTTCTCATTGGTATAAGCAAAGATTAATTACTTAAAGTACCTTTTCTTTGCTTGCAAATAAGAACAGGACTCATATTGGTGACAAATGAAACACTGGGTATTCTTCAAAAAAAATTCAACAGAGAAAAAATGACAATGAGCAGACACAATATTTGTTTGGATTAGATTCAGCTTAACAATATACTGAAATTAGTAAGCAGTGTTCAAAAACAAAACTTCTGTCAAAACAGACAAGACAATGCATTTATAAAACCATAGAAGGAAAAGATGAAAAAACAATAACAGCTCACAGATAAAAATATCTGTGGACTGCAATAGCATCACAAAAAAATTATTCCACTATGATGAGAAATATGAAAGAAATGTTTTAAGATTAGTCTTGTCAGAAAGAGAGAGAGAGAGAGAGAGAGAGAGAGAGAGAGAGAGAGAGAGAGAGAGAGAGAGAGAATGAAACTGAGTGGGTGAGGAGGATCTGGGAGAAGCTGGGAGAGGAAAAAGTATTATAAGAGTATATTGTATGAAAATATTTTTCAATATAAACTAAATGCTTTTAAAAAAGATTATTCCTGTCATCGGTAAAGGCTCAGTTTCCTTACAGAATTATGAAAACAAATGTGGAGAACACAAGTTGTTAGTTAAAAGAATGCTATAAAATTCTACAATACTAATGCCTTTACAGACTTAATTGATATACCTGTAGCCTTCAAAAGCCATCAACTCTTGTAAAGTGCACAATCACATGCAGACTCACAAGCCTGCATAAAATACAGATGGTCGATAGCCACGTAAATAGATCAATGATTACAAAGATGGATTGAAGAGACAAAAACGAGCTCTACTATTACACATGCATGAACTTCCTGACTATAAGAATAATTATACACTAGAATTGGTTAATTGAGGGAAGGTGAAGAATCTTTTTCCTTGCAGAATCAATAGATACCCATTTATTTTTGATGACTTAGGTGAAGCACTGCCTGGAATCCAGGGGATGGATTGAATGCCCTTCGCTTCTATCTAATCATTTTGTCAGTTTATTCAAGAATGATTTATATAGATCATGTAATGTTTTGAGATGTAAAATCACATTTGAGAAAACATAATCATGTGGGAAGCTGTAGGTTTTATGTCTTGTGTGAACTTAAGTGTTAGATATTGAACTGTGATTCAGAACCATAATGCAGCTATAACACAGAGAAGTTGTAAGTAGGGGGCAAGCAGAAATATTCTGTGCATGAATTTTCAGTTATTAAAGAAGTAGTGTAGTCCTGCATTTTACCTGAGTTCCTATTTTAGCCTCCTACTGCATAAGTGGAGAGTGGGGTCTGACTTTCACATGAACTCTGGTGCCTCACATTTGACCGTGTCCCCTGGATGGGGAGGCCTGGTGGCACTCAGAGGAAGGACAGCAGGTTACCAAGAAGAGACTTGATACCCTATGAGCATATACAGGAGGAAGACGTCCCCCTCAGGAACAGTCATAGGGGAAGGGAGTAAGGGGTAAATGGGAGGGAAGGAGGAATGGGAGGATACAAGGGATGGGATAACAATTGAGATGTAATATGAATAACTTAATAAAAGAAAATTTAAAAATAAATAAATAAATAAATAAAATGAAAAGAAGAAATGAGCAAAGGAGAGAATGAAGAATGTAAATATCAGAGAAATTACAGTGATGAGATAGCAATAAATGAAAACCCAGAAAGTTCAATCCTCTGAAGGAATGTAATTGTTTCTTACGTGAATGGTGGAGGACACAACACCATAAATAAACACAACATCTGCTTAAAACCTACAGGAGTCTTGTATATAGTTCAGCATATTTTAAGGGAGACCTACAAAAGAATGATTACTAGATGTAACTGCAATTGGGAATACTAAAATAAGCTGTATGCAATAGGGGTACCGTGGGCAACACTAACGTATTAATAGTAACAAAAAGGAATTTTGAAAGACTTTATTATAATCACATGACAAAAGGTTAAAGAGATGTTTATTCTAATATACATACATTTTTATGTGTGTGTGTGTGTGTGTGTGTGTGTGTGTGTGTGTGTGTGTGTGTCAAAATTACATGGTACTATATTTAAATGAACTATTTTATTATTTCTATGCATCAGTTGAAAATAAATGCAAAAGGTATTTTTCCTCCTCTCCTCAGTCACTTTATCATTACTTAGAGCTCTATGGCATCTATATTTTTAACTATTCTGGCACAATGTGCATATTTCTTTTACTCTGGTTTCCTATTACCACCCACTACCTCACCATATGTGGTCTACATAAATGCATTCCTTGACCTTCTATTTGTCACCTTTCTTTCACTGGAAGCCTCAAGAATTTCAATAGTTCTCATACTTTAAGAATCAGTGCTTTACAAATGATCCACTGATCTTATTTTCTATACTAACGTCAATTCTATCCTTGAAACATATTATAGTATAATAATACTACAGTTCTTTTCTAGTATGTCCTGAATTTTTCCCTCTACCTAATTTGTCTCTCACTTAATCTCCAAGTGGTACAATCATTATATAACCAAAAATTTTCAATGACTACATGTTTTAAAACTAAGTTATCTACCTGCCACTGACTAATACATGCACAGGTCAGTCCTTTATTTATTTTGTACTTTAAAAAGTACTTTGAACTTGCTGCTTAGTTTATTAATAGCAAAGCACTTTAGACATATATTAATAATCATATTTGTGTGTTGTATTAACTTTTGTGAACAAAAATTGAACGTTGCCCAAATTAAATAATTTTTATTCATATTATCTACTAGGATTCAAAGAGTTTAATGTTTACAGGATCTAGGAATAAGTCAAAATGACTAAGTTTAAGGACAATGCATGCAGTAAACATAGACCCCCTATCCAGATCTAGCCAATGGGATCATATTCTCCACAACTGGGTGGAGAACAGCGATTGACTCAGACATGAACTCTGGTGTCCACTGTGAGACCACTTCCCTGTGGAAGAGAGACCTGGTGGCACTCAGAGGAAGAGTAAGCATGCTACCAGGAAGAGACCTGATAGGCTGTGATATTATAGTGGAGGACAAGGTTCTCTTCTGTCAGAATCCTAGGGGAGGGGAATAGGATAAAAGCTTGATGGAGGGGAAAGGAGAAGATACAAGTGATGGGATAACAAGTGAGATATAATCTGAATAAATTACTTAAATAAAATATGTTTAGGTCTCACGTTCTCGTTTTTCTTGAGCTAGAAATGATCATAATGAGTGAGTTAACCCAGAAGCAGAAAGACTCAAATGGTATATACTCACTTATATCTGTATACTAGCCTAAGGGGCATGTCCCACGAAAGCTTTCACTTACCAGGAAACTGGGACAGAGGGGAGGACATCCTATTGGGACTCTAGATGAGAGAAACATGGGAGAATAGCAAAGTAGAAGGATCCAGAGGGTCCCAGAAACATAGAAGTAGAACAGTATGATAGGCAGATTTGGGCCCAGGGGTCCTGCTCAAACTAAGGCACCACTGAAGGACAATACAGGCCGTAAACTTTAAACCCCTACCCAGATTTAGCCAATGTGCAGAACATTCTCCAAAGTTGAGTGGAGAGTGGGATCTGACTTTCACACATACTCTGGTGCCTCATATTTGACCATGTCCCCTGGAGGGGGAGAGCTGGTGGCACTCAGAGGAAGGATAGCAAGTTACCAAGAAGAGACTTGATACCCTATGAGCATATACAGGGGGAGGAAATGCCCCCCAGGAACAGTCATAGGGGAGGGGAATAAGGGAAAAATGGGAGGGAGGGAAGAATGGGAGGATACAAGGGATGGGATAACCATTGAGATGTAACAAGAATAGATTAATAAAAAATAAAAAAAAATTAAACCATGAAAAAAAGAATTTGTTTTCCACTCAAAAATTATTTATATGAAACCTACTTAGTATTAAATACAAATCTTCAAAAAATGTTTAAAAATGAGTGTGACAAGGAATGTGAGTCCTGTAGCAAATTGGAGAATGTATGATATTAAAATTCTAGCACTTAAACAGGAAAAGTCCAAATAAAGCATATCCGAGGCATACAGAAAGACAGAGAGATAAAGGATGGGATGAGGAAGACTACTAGTCACGAAACTGATTTATTTTTCTATAATAGGACCCCAACCAATTCACAAATCATATACTTGCTCATCACTAACTTACGTTAATTCAGAAATATATCTGGATAATAAAAGATATTACCCTACATATTCTTCAAGTATTTGTCCATCACTCACTTTCAATAATCCCTTACTGAAGCCTATTAATACTTCAAAGTCCAGTTCAAGGTGAATTTGTTCCAGAAAAACTACCTTAACCATAGCACCCCTGGGAGCATATCTATTAGGTTCTGGTCTTCTTGGTTGTCCTATGGACTTCTTTTATGTTGGGATAAATTATCAGAATGATATCAAATGTATTTTTATAAATGAAACAAATTGTATTGAAATAGTTGTCAACATATTTACCAAAGCAAGTAGTGTATAATAATAGATGTGTTTCTAAAGTAATAAAAAAAGATCTAGTTGCAGGACTAATAAGGACTTTAATTCTGAAGTAGCAATGAATATAAACAATGCTTCTTGATATCTGCCACAACTAGAATGTGAAAAGAAAACATTTATTACTTCTATTACCATCAGTTGTAAGTAGTTATTACTATTTTGATCTCTTGTCAATATTTTTAATTACGTGAAATGTAAAATGTTAATTAGAATTTTTATTAAAAGAAAGATGTGCTATTTTACACTTCCATGTTCAGAATCTGCTGAATTCTTTCCAATTGTACTAAATTAGCACAATTCTAGAAACTTCTTTGCACTACATGTTACATTCTATATAAATCTTATTTATTTTATATATGCCAGGCAAATATAAGTATAAATTGTCTTTCAATATATGTCTCCATAATTTAATATATACTTGCAAGCACTATCTCAAATAATACATAATTTAATTTTTCTATTAACATTCAATTTTTTAAATTGTTAGTTTTATTTTTTGTCACTGTTCTATATGTCTAACATGCACATATTGTTTTTAACAACATATAGCCTAAATACTAAGCTTCTCTGTAGTTTATTCTTGTCTCAAATTATCACGTTAGATTATACTAAACTAGATTTTCAAGGCTGGAATAATAATGCTACAAGTCATATAACTCTGTATTATACATTACTCAAAAGGAACTTGTAAATTACATATATTAAATATACCTCAACAATCTGAAAATATTGTATGTGCTGATATATATATATATATATATATATATATATATACACATATATATGCAAACATTATTTCAGTTCCTTCTACACACTGAACTCAGTGTCTAGTTTAAATCATGATATATGGAAATATATTAGTATTTTGTTAAAACCTTTACATTTGAACTTTAAATATTGATAAACAAAAGTAGTTTTTTAAATTAGGCCATTTAGCCTTTCATATAAGCACAGTCTTCTAGCTGGCTACTGAGGAAAAGTTTATTGACCCATCTTAGGAGACACAACACCAGTGTCAAGCCAAGTTTCTCGGAAATAATGTGTCCTTAATTGTTTTTTGTTGTTTTTGTTGCCATGAGGAGACAACCAGGCTTCCTGAGCAACAAACTGTGATTATGCATGGATGGAATTTAGCACTGTAATCAAACAGAACTTACAACAAAGTTAATCTGATAATACATATTTCATGCTGTGCATTATCGATGTGCTACATGGTAATTAGACATAAATGGTAAACACTTCATGTGAAAGGAAAATTGCTGTTACTTTTGCATCATTGAAGCAAACATATCTAGTTTGGGAATGAGAAGGAAGTTCTAGTGACATTTTTTGTCATGAGTAAAGCAATCTTTTGGGGGAGAATCCTTCCTTGCCAGAATATCTTCAGATATAATGCTCATCCAGTTAAAATTAATATTAACCTTAAAAACTCAATAACTTGAAGTCATGTCTCTCCCAATCATATATCTTAAATATACATTCATTTTTATTTATGTAAAAATCAGAGAATCAGTTTGGATTGAGCAGGAATGGCAGTCAGACAAAATGTTTCTCTAGTGCACAATCAGTTATATGGCGTTTCAACAGAGACCTATCAAATAGAAGCCAAGAAAACAAAGAAGACTGAGGCTAGAGAGAAGAGTCAGGGGCTAAGGGAGTGTGCTGTTCTCAGAGAAGATCTGAGTTCAGATCCTAGCACATATTTAAGGCAGTTCATAATTGTCTGTAACCATAACTCCTTGGGAAATCTGATGCCTCTGGCCTCCAGAGGCACCTACACTGACCTGAACTACTCTAGGATTATTTCCATAGTAACTAAATGTGACTTAGTTACCATTCTTTTGTTTGATTGTGTCATTCTGTTTTAAAATATGGCAAGTCAAGTCTGCTAAACTTGTGACACTTGAATGATGAAAACTTTATTTGATTTTGTTGTTTTGCTTTGGTTTGCTTTGTTTTGAGACAGGGTTTCCCTGTGTAGCCTTGGCTCTCCTGGGCTTGCTTTGTAGACAAGGCTGGCCTCGAAGTAACAGCAATCTGTCTGCCTCTGCCTCTCCAATTCCTGGGATTAAAGGTGTGCCACAACTTGCCCAGCTGTAATGAAAGCTTTTTAATCTTTCCAATGTAGTGAAATTGTAGTAAGATAGGTTCATAGTTTGAAACCAATGCAGTCATGCTTCTGTTTACTATAACATATTTTTCCTCTGGATACCTTGGCATATGAAAAATATTGTAAAAATATCAAAATGTTCAGTGTCCTTGTCAATATAATTTTTTTTAGTCCTCTTATTTTTAAAATCAGTTTTTAAGTAATTCAGAGAATAGAAGACACGAAAATTCTTATTTATGCATATTCCCTATATGCAACTAGGATTCAAAGTATGCATATTGGAAACATAGACTGTGTTAACTTCCTGTTATTTTATAACATGTACAATGTGTCCTTGCCTCTGGAAGAACTAGGTAAGTCAGGTCAAGTTAGGAGAAATGAACTGCTTACAGTTTTCATATTAGTAGCATCTTATGTTGCAGTTCATTAAATTCCCTACTTTGATTTATTGTTACATTACTCCTTGCTTTATATTCTGTAAAAGTAAGAGACAGAAAACCAAATTTCAATCCCACTTGGGAACTTGGTGCTTCCAGAAGTTTCCTACCTGCTGTGTGACTGCTGACTTTGACTTGCCTCATCTCTTCCTGTGCTTTAGACCTCTATACATGCTGCTAAGCCTTTTTCTTTTAAAAAACAATCTTTGTGTTTGTTACACTTTTACTTCTGTCTCACCTGTATCTTACCTTGTTATTTTAGAATACATTTTTTAAATTATTGACTTTAAAAAAATAGTAAAGCAAACCTTGTTAATGTTTATTTTTCCCACAAGAGGATTTTTGTAAACATGTCACATTGATACAATAAGATGTATCATGATAGCAAAAACTCGGCACAGACCCATCAAGGTTTAATCCTACTGAAAATAAACATGTCCAGATATAAAATATATATGAGGCAAACTGTGATGTTGATATAAACCATCTATAGAAATATGACTTGTTCACATCATCAATGCAGATTCTATACTATTTACAGAGAGTATGGGAAAGTAAATGGGTACATTTACATATAATATAAAATATTTAATTTGATATTTGTATTCTTTTTAAGATAGTACCTCACATATGTGTCTTAGGCTGGCCTTTATTGTCTAGGTAGTCAAGGATACCCTTGAAGTCCTGATGTTCCTGCCTATTCCTAAGTGCTGAAATTACAGGAATGAGGAACCATGCCTGCTTCACTTAGTGCTGGAAATGGAGCTAAGTTATAGATAAAAACTCTGAGTAATCTCATGAAATGTTTAAGATTCAATGAGATAATAATAAATACATAGTGCTTGACATAATATTCAGCACAGGTTAAGTACCTAACAAAATATTAGTCTACTACATTTACCTATGGATCCTGAGAAAATCCATAGAAATTTAACCTTTAGATTACTCAGATTTTTTATCTATAACATGGTAATAAAAGAGCCATTTAATGAGGCAATTATGATAATAAAATACATGCAATTTCATGATGTTCAGTAAATGACATATCTACAAATGCACATTTCTATTTAAAAGCACAGTAGATCAGACATGCCAGAAAAAGAACTGGAATCTGAGTCTTAAGGGGTATGACATCTCAGTATTAAATGGAGAAAAAGACTACAGATTCTATTATCCAAAGTAAGAAACTATTTTTTCATAATACCATTGAAAAAAGACACATTTAACATTGTTACAAAACTATTTTAAAAGTGAAGATATCCAATGTACCTGAATTAGGGCCTCAGTAAGCAACTCTTCATTAACCTCCAAGATGATGTTCCTTATTTCCTTGTACGGCATGCGGTAAGATCCCAGGAAGATAGCTAAAATAAAATTGGCTTTTATTAAAGATGTTTTGGAATCGATCCCTCACAAACATGGAAGGAGGCCACTGAGCTTTGCACGAGAATAGCAGAAGTGCTCAACTCATCAATGGACTCTGGATTCCTGCTGATATTCAGATAGTGAACTATTAGTTTCTTCATATACAGAATCATTTCCCTGTCAACATTTACTTTAATAATTATATTTTATGTCATGTTGGAAGAATTCAACTTATTTTACCTAGTATAGCCTACTATTATTACATGGACAGCATTTGTTAAACAACACATTCCATTCCATTCTCCATTAACCCTCTTTTTAAAATAATATAGATATGCTTGGAGAGGTAGAGCTTGAACACACCTATTAGTGAATTTTATGAAAAGCTCTGCATGACTGCATTAGTAACAAAACCAAAAATTAATATTCAGTAGCCAGACAAATGGTTATCTAGACATGGGAACTGAATGAGAATTCTAAAACCTAAATAAATCACATGGACATACACTAACCAGATAATAAGATCACACTGTATAGTAAAAAAAAATTACTGAACTCCAACTTCGTGAAAATGTCCTACCATTTCAGTAGTGCACAAATTCTTTTTTTTTTTTTTGAGTTTTGCCTTAAATGTTATTATCAAAATGTTTTCTTTCAGAATAGAGTTCTTGAGAGCTATTAGTAGAATGTTTTTTGAGATACAATTTGCCTGTTGCCATAATGATAAGTTGTTTAATTTCATTCTCAAATAATTCCTATGGTACTTAGAAATGTATGATGTGGTGTTAAAACTTCTCACTCAGAGAGTGTTTTAGTATCATAAGTACCTAAGCACCCTTCTGTAGTGATAAATAAAAGAAATTGTCCAATTGAACTAGGCATATATCTAAAAAATATGAATCCCAGGCATGGTAAGAAAAACAATAATTGTAAAACCTAACAATATTTTTAATACTAACTTACATTATATTTAAATATGTTCACTTTGAAAGTTTTACTAACAATACATGCTAAAGCTCTACAAATCATAGACTTCAGCAGGTTAAATGATTTCATTTTTGTTATTTGGCAAAAAGCAACTTGGAATATATATATATATATATATATATATATATATATATATATATGTGTGTGTGTGTGTGTGTGTGTGTGTGTGTGTGTGTGTGTGTGTGTGTGTGTGTAATTTTGTTTCCAGCAGTATGTATGTTCAAAGTTGTAAGGCTGTTTATATCAAATAGGCCATCATCACCACATCTATGTAGAACATATTACATACACAGATTCTGGGCTGTTTTGGCATCCAAAATTCTCAATTCCTTTGCCTTTTTCTTTGGAGGATCATTCCTGTTTTCTTCTGCAGCAGCATCTCCCTCCCTTGGACCTGAAAGAAAAATGTTGATTCATAAACAATAATGGTTCTAATTCAAGTATACGAAATAACATTATTAAGACATGTTAACTACATTAATAAAGGTGATTCTGAAATCAATAAATGTGTTTATTTCATTAGCTAGGAGAAGAAGATAAACATAAAAATATAGACTTGTTTAGAGGATTCCCTACAAATTAAATATCAGCACTTAAGCAGAAAAGATAAGCCAAATAGTACTAAAAATCAATTGCTGTTTCTTCCCTAATGTGTAACATAAATTACTCCTTTACAGGTAACTGCAGCATCACTGAAATTAAATATATAGTAAAATCTCACTAATTTGGACTAATTGAGGAAAGATGAAGACATGTTTTTTTTCTCCTAAAACATGCTAATATTTAGACATTCAATTCAGAGATGCTGTTTTAAACACCTAAGGAAACTTTAGCTGCTAAACATGTTGTAACAGAAAAGCTCCCCACTGAGACATTTGAAATATAGTCATGAAGCATTTTTTGAGTTGTACAAGAGTACCTCCCATTTGCACACACATAATTAATTACATATCCTCAAAGATGGTGATACTGTGAGTATGTGAATTTTGACTTAGTTACCACTTTAAAAAGTTTTCTCAAGCAATATATTTACTGTTTTTTCAAGTGGTTGATAGGATAGAAACAGTGAGTATAGCATTAAGGAAAAGCTTGAGCCCCTATTCACCGTTGAATGACACTAGTGTCCAACCTGTGGCTGTCTGCTAAGAAAATGAAATATGAAGTTTTCAAGTCTGATCTGCATGCAGAAAAAGTTCTAGCAATTGCGCTAAAGTACTGTTGGTTTACATCTTCCATGATAAATAGAAGATTGTAGTCAGTAGGACCACTAAATCAGGTTAGACAGGCAAAGCTAGCGTTCTTTTTAAATCAAGTAGCATTCTTGTGCTCAAACTCAGGCTTCTAAATGTAATCATTGACTTATAAATCTGTGATCCTCATGCTGCTTTTTTTTATCACTGGCAAAAAATAAACTTTATTTTGAAGTGATAATGATTTTTATTATTTAAATTGATGCAATTTTGTCTAAAGACCTGACATACGAGTTATTTCCTTTTCTATTGAAAAAGGAACACTCAATCATAGTATACTTTTGCCAAAGAAAGTATCAGCATCTGTGAAACTTTTGCAATATTTCAAAGGATGCATAAAAATGTTGCAAATCCATAGATTCTCTGCATTAATGGTGTACAGTATACAAATACTGTTATCTTAGCAGATAAGTAATATAGGAAATGAATTTAAAAAAACAACTTTTAAATGTTATAAGGTTTAGTAGAACAATCAATATAAGAATAGACAGTCTAATGAGACTAGATAATAATTCCCTTGAAAATTATGATTTTGTGACAGGTGTCAAGTTCTTTGCAATGTTGCCAAAACACAATCACTGGATTGGTGAAAGAAAAATGACTTTTAATATATTTCTTTTAAAAACACCATAAATGTTCCTCAAAAGAATTTTCTGAGAGTACAGTGTCTTTCTTGTGCAAGAGTCAACATTTCAATTTATTTTAATTTTAAGATGTTCTCAGCTTCAGACAACTGCATAAAGAAAGAAATGACAGCTCAATAGCTATTTCTAATGTCAATAAGGAATATTTGAATTATACAAAAATTACCTCTGGAAGCACATTAAGAAAATTTAACACTATCAAAGAAGTAGTCAAGAAAATGTTCCTAATTTCCATAGGTCTAAACTCGGGCACAGAAAACTAATCAAACAGGAACATACAGGATGAAATGCTGTCATATGAAGATTATATGAGTAGTGTCTTATTTTAAAATAATAGGCTCCTGGGTAATGGAGGTACAAATGATGTTTATTAGTAACTTTACACTTTGTCTATTATTTTTTTCATTAAAATCTAGTCTTCATTCTTTACTTTTCAAATGAACAAAATGTTTGAAATTAAAATTAGATCCTAAATATCTATAGTTCAAAGTTTCCTTAGTAATTGCAGTCAATTTTACCTGTACTATGAACCTTGTCTAAAGCTGTGAGTTTAGAAAGCAATAAGCATTTCCGCAATGTGCATTATGCTGTTGAGAATCAAAGTAATGAGGCAAATTTAAAATCGTTGACAAACTAGTTAAGTCATCAAAACAATGTATTCTTTAGGGATCAAAACCAGAGGCACAGACAGAGACTACAAACAAGAGTGAAGAGACAAGTATGCAGAAAGTAGTAAGGTGTTCATATGTTAAAATCTGTCTTCCACAGTGATCTCAGTATGCTACTTGTCACAAACTAATGCAAGTCCAAAAATTTCTAATGTATATAAACTTAAAGTTACATTATACCAAAGCTGTAACCATTTCAAAGTATTTGGATGAGACTGAAGTTTGACTTTTTTCTTTTTTTAAATTTATTTTATTAATTTATTCATATTACATCTCAATTGTTATCCCATCCCTTGTATCCTCCCTACCTTCCATTTTCCCCTTCTTCAATACAAAATTTATCTCACTCATTCATCCAACAGTCCTGGCAGAGGTCTCAAGGTGACATCTGTTCATTCTAGGTAGTAGCTCAGTGGCTCTGAAATATTAGTTTTAGTAATTTCCTACTCTTTTGATTTAGAAACAAAACCCCAGACTAAAGCATATAAAAGGTCCAATCTATTTCAGCAGTTTATAAACTGATAGCCTTGGAAATCACAAAGAAAAATGTAGGGATCATAAACAATAGTAAGGAGGAAAATCTTTTAAATGTAGGTAAGTTCTACTCATTTTGGCAAGCAACAAACTATTCAATTGTGTTCATATATTTTGTATAGAATAGCAAATTTGGTATGGAAACTTTGATAGGGAAAGCTAATGCAATGTGGAAAAAGAGATTGCGGTTCTGGTTGCTTTTCCATGCTACATACAACAGCTGGGAAGTTACCCCTTTCCCTGCTGCCTACAGCTGTACATTAAGGCATCCTACAGAAAAGTAGATTTTATCCTGAAACCTGCATAGTACCTAAAGCAATAAGAATGGCATTATCAGGAGTGTTCCTGAAGTTCAGTGCACATTAAACAAAACTAATGGTCCTAATAGTGGGAAAATCTCTCTCTCTCTCTCTCTCTCTCTCTCTCTCTCTCTCTCTCTCTCTCTCTCTCTCTCTCTCTCTCTCACACACACACACACACACACACACTTTGTAATGGTTTCCTAATTAAGGAACAAATCTTACTAGTTGTAGTTTATACAAGAATCCCCACCCCCAAATCAGGAAGCACATGTTACTGCAAATTAACATCTGCATCACTAACATACTTGTACACCTGTTCATTAAGCCAATTACTGAACACTGTTAAATGTCATCAGAACAGTATGTTTAAGAATGTGCATAGCTAATGTTGTATATTTTCAAATTGGCCTCAATATCTTAGCAGATATTGTATATTTTAGGACAGACAAATAATGATATCTTTTTTTCTTTTTTATTAATTTATTCTTGTTACATCTCAATGGTTATCCCATCCCTTGTATCCTCCCATTCTTCCCTCCCTCCCATTTTCCCCTTATTCCCCTCCCCTATGACTGTTCTTGAGGGGGATTACCTCCCCCTGTATATGATCATAGGGTATCAAGTCTCTTCTTGGTAACCTGCTGTCCTTCCTCTGAGTGCCACCAGGTCTCCTCCTCCAGGGGACATGGTCAAAGGTGAGGCACCAGAGTATGTGAGAAAGTCATATCCCACTCTCCACTCTACTGTGCAAATGTTCTGACCCAAATAGTGATATCTTACAGTTTGGGGGATAAACTTTGTTTCAGTTGGTAGTTTCAAAGCCAAAGCCAAAGCACAGTTCTTACTTGAAAGTACAATTTGTCAAATAAGGTTGAAGTTTTTCCCATTAACTTTTAACCTATGCTAATTAAATTATTCAAGGCAAGAGTCTGCCCCTTTACCCACATGTTTTCCTTGGCTTTCTATAAACCAATGGCTATCTTCCTGGCTGAGGTATCTATTCAAAATTCCCTGTGCTTAACTGCATAATTCATGTAACAAGGCAAATATTCAAGTAATAAACCACAAGAATAATATGTGTCAAACAGATTATTATAAGGAAGAATATAACTGTAAGAATTTTGATGCTAAATTCTAGTACTGGTAGGTATGAGAATATTTCTTATTGAACAAGGATCATATACAAGTTGCTTTGATTTTTTTGTGGTCAATCTTAAATGATTACAAATCTTGCACTCAATTTGCTTTAATATGGAATGCAGTTAGTTTTGTTGAGCAAGACTTAATAACATATAACTACCACTAGGAATGACACTACAAATCTTCTCATATAAATTGAGCATGATATTTATTTTTATTAGGCAAATAAAGGTGTGACAAAATTCAGTAGACCAGGTAGCCTTAAACAACAAGCATTAACTTAATTCTGGAAGAAGTTCAAGCTAAAAGTTTTACTGAGGTGGGTTTCATTCTGAGGTTTCTTATCTAAGAAATCAGCATCTTTCTGTGTACTTATTTGGCTTTTCCTCAGTGTGAGTCAGAGAGTGAGTCCTAATTCTTAAGCATACTATTAGCGTCTGATTATGATTTATGTCTTGTTTGAACTGTGGTTACTTCCCCATCAGCAAATAGCATCACACTTAATAGAAATTTCACCTAGTTAATCTTCAAAGAAACCAAATAATCAGTACCTCACAATACTAGAATTTTACATTTTTGGAAAACAAACACTCCGGGGACAAACTTGTGAAAGGCCACACAAAAGAATTAAGTGGTTGATGTATGTGGTCCCAAACTCTCTTCTATTTTCACCAAGTTCCATCAAGTTCCACAACATGTTTTTCACATGTTTATAAATAAGTAACTGGAGATAAGAGAGTTCATTGGAGAATGCTGAACATATTTTATAATTTAATTTTTTTCTAATTGAATTCTTCTTGATGTCCATGTCATGCCTTCATATCATAAATTTCATAAAATGGGATTCTGAATTTGATGGCCAGTGATCTCAGCAGGAAGTATTCTGCATTCTTTTTCTTTTCTTTTTTTCTTTTCTATCAATACTTTTAATGTAAGCAACTCGGAGAGGAAGGTAAAGACCAGCCATAGAATAATGACTTGGTAGTATGGCTTTCATTCCTGACTAATCCAGCCTGACAAAGAGATATTTCTGTAATGTTTAAACAACAAATTTTAGTGAGAAATTTGATGATAATGCCACAGATCTAAAAAGCAACAGTAATCTGTACATGAAAAAAGGAGGTTGTTGAGAGTGACACAAAATGCACATAAAATGCACACAGAAAATGAATTTCAAGACAAATAGGCTAGCTGACCATCTCTCCCACCACTCTCCAATCTCAGCATCAATGGGAAAAGCCTTTGAAAATCTGGGGTAAGCAGAATCTTGCTTATGTGATATAAATGGAATACACATGCAAAAGTTTCATAATACATGAACACAAAACATAACATTTGTAGCAACAGTGTGTAAATATTTTTGTCTATCATAAGAGATGCCTAATAAATGACCATGGCCCTTGTCCCTTTCCTTTCCAAAAGAGGTCAATTTATTCTTATTTATATTTCCGAAAATGAGTAAATGTTCAACATTTTGCTTGCAGGATAATGTTTGGAAGTGCTGTATAATAACTGTTGATTAATAAATCTGGTTTTTAAAAAGCATTCATATAATACACAATAAGCTACATTTTGCATGATTTCTAAGTGTGTCTATACAACAGGGATAAGCCATATGATACTAAAGAAACAGCCTTTTGTTTTGTTCCTTTTATATTCTCATATAATGTTATATGTTATCATATAAAATAATCACAAAGACAAATTAATCTTAATAGAATTATAATAAGCAATTCTTATTTTCCATTTTTATTGAGTTTGAATATGTTTGGTAATGATTTACTTGTGATTCACTGGCTTAAGGTAAACTAAAAAATTGAATTCTACCCCAAAAAGCCACATAATCTAGACTTTGAATTTTGTGTAATATTCTTCTTTTGCTTTATGCACATAAAAGTATTACTGAGTGTTTCAATTTGGTTTGTTGCTGGCTGAGCTCAATGGGAAATAAGCAGAACTATATTGTCTCTGTTTTTTGCCATTTGGATTCCAACCGCTTTCAATTTTATCTTTCAGCAGTAATTTTCTTTAGTTCGGAAGCTACATCGGTGTAATCTGTTGAAGGTGATCGAAGCATTAGGAAATCTTTTTGCGAGGGTAAAATAGAGTACCTGAACTTTTCTTTTCTTTCTTTGTTCTTAAAGTTAGGTTTAGCCTGCTGGTGACTTTTTATTTGAAAGCAGAAAGGTAGTATTTGAGACTCCTTTGGAAATGTGCAAACACATCAGAAAAATGAAATTCAAATAAGCATAAAGGGTCTATTCTTAGGACAGACTCCTGGCCATTTTTCTTCTCAACCTATTATCCTTCCTTGTTACATCACCCAGTATTTTGGAAGAATACCTGACACCATGTCTTCATTCTTCTATTCTCTTCTATCACTTAGTTACACTGTGAATTCTAAATATACATATACCCACTGAAAAAGAATGTCAGAAGCACCATAGGAAAGGTCTCAGTATGGATATATGTTTCAAATTCCACGGATTATTAGCAAAGTTTGAATCAACTGTTACAAAGCATATAATACATTCAGATAGTGATAGCTCCATAAATGAACATCAAATTGAACAGTGTGAAAAACTATCAATAGTAATCCTCTAAAGTCCTCTTTGCATTTCCTTTAAATCTGAGCATCTATCACTAAGGGAAACTTCTTTGTCAATGATTTACTAAGTTTTAAATCATTTAAGAAAAAGATGCATCCCTAAGTACAAGGATTTCCTAAATATTTGTATTCCACAATAGTTCATATACACAGATTTCTAGAATAAATGGGAATGTATTTCACACATTAATTAAAAGTCACTGCACACAGAAAATTCAAAAATGAAATATGGCATAATCACCTCTACCATTTTATAGATAGTTGTGTCTATCTCAAGCGTAGAAGAAAAAGCAAAAAATCTGCCATTACGAAAGTAAACTGAGGCTAAAAATCAAACTTCTTACTTCTGCAAACATTTATTTATTATTTATTAACAAAACATCCGAGGCAGGTAAGGACTTTGACTATATTTAAAAATATGATTGAATAAAAGCTGGATTCTGAAACAAAACAAAACAAAACATATTCGTCTAAATCCTGAGTTGAGCTAGCCAAATGCTAAGGAATCACACCATGGCTTAGTTTCATTGTTACTGCACACTACACAGTCACATTCAAGCCTGTGTGTTTTAGACCAATAGATCTCAAATACAAACATCTATTGAAAGTGATTATTCCTAAATACTTCGTATGTCAAGTACATTTTTGCTAGGCTCTGAGCTACTATTACGATGATACCAACTACATATAAGAATAATGATCACCTGAGTTTAACATGAAAGTTGCTTACCAAAATAAATGGATTAAATGTAAACAAGTGAACACAGTTCAATTTTGAGTCCTTGGTAGTCACAACTAATTGCTGTTTTTGTGTGAGTTTGTGTGCAATCGTGTGTGTGTGTGTGTGTGTGTGTGTGTGTGTGTGTGTGTCTGTGTGTGTGCACGAGAGAGAGACACAGAGAGTGAGAGACAGAGACAGAGAGTTTATCAGTGACTATATCACTATTCAATTGTTTCAGTTGAGCAGTGAATTTAGATTAGGTGCTCTATTACTGTAAATGGAAGAAATGCTTTACACTGTACACTTAAAAGCACTAAATTAAAAAAAAAAAGAAAACACTTGGATGAGGACGCAGTTATGAAGCTGTGTCCCGTAAGAACTATCCTTTAATAATTCTGCGTTTGGAGCTATATAGCATTTTAACATTAATGGAAAAGACAAAATCTTATACAAAAACATAAACCTAGAAATTTATGGTAGAACAATTAGGTTTTGTCTACTATGCAGATCTCATTAATTTTTGAGACAAAAATTTAAATAACAGAGGGCCCTATGCTATCTATAGAGGCATGTAAAAAATAAATGCAATAATTATGAATGACACCGTTTGATTGTAAACTGTAATCTCAGGTGTAGCCACCAAAATTCTTAATTGTTTTTAAAAATGTATACTATGCAGCAAAAGCTATTGCAATGTAAAGTTAAAGCATATTTCATAAAGATTAAAATGAAACCTACATCGTGGTAGAATAAAGACAAAATACCTGTAATTTAAGGTTTTACCACAAACTTATTAAAGATAAAAGAGAAAGTAATAGCCCAGATAAGAAACAGCTGCTAATAGTCACAGATAGCAAATGAATTTGACTGGATCAGGACAGCAACCTGCTGGCTCTTTTTCCTCCTAAACCATTTCAAGCCTGCTGTGCTTGCCATTAGGCTGGCCTTTACTTCACCCTAGCCACTTCAGTCATAACACTGTGGGGGATCATTGTTGCTTCCCTATGGCTGTTGCCAAAGAGTACCTCTCTGCTTTTAGCCAAGAATGCTTTAAATCTAAACTTAAGCACTGGTTATAAGTGCAGAGAAGGAGAAATAAGGCAATATGTAAAATCTGAAACAAATTTCATAAACAAACAACACAGATACAAACAGATGCACGCACAGACACACACACACACACACACACACACACACACACACAGAGAGAGAGAGAGAGAGAGAGAGAGAGAGAGAGAGAGAGAGAGAGAGAGAGACAGAGACAGAGACAGAGACAGAGAGAGAGACAGAGAGAGAGACAGAGAGAGACAGAGAGACAGAGAACATCAAACAGGCAAATATGGCACAATAGATTTCTAAATTGTTATTTAAAATCATTTTGGAAATGTGTTTCCATTATGGATATTGTCCCCCTATGGAAATGACACTACATAATCCATTCATTTGTATTATTAATATGCTTTGATAATATATATTTTAAATGAACTCTAAGACTTGGTATGGCAATTCATGAGAAATAATGAAACAAACATTAACATGTCTAGCTTTCCATTTAGATATTATGGAAGTGAATCTGATGAAACATTAAAGAGCAGATATCTGAAACATTTCTTAATAAAACCTACACATATTTGATATAAAAGATGAGAGTGGACAAATAAACAATTATGCTTATTTAGGACATCCTTGAAGAGCTGATTTTAGAATACTTTCATTTCAAATATACTATTGCCTTGGAGTTATTTTGCAAACTGTTACTATGTGTCTGATACAGGTGGAAGCACTAGAACCATTCTAATTGTGAGTTCTGATAATTGTATAGCAACAATAAATATAATGAAATTAGAAAAGTTGCAACCAGACGCTTAAGCATCTGTGAAATAATTTGCTTTACACACCTTCACATTTCTTTCTTGCCACTGAACCTTTATCTGTTGATTAAGGAAAAAAACAAGATATGATTGTTTCTAAGAACCTTTCTCTACTGACGTGCTATTCACGCACACCACTAATGATGACTTTTCCCTACTACTGATCACCACCACTAATGCACAGGTATGCCACTCACTGTCTTATCTATGTCACAAATTCATAACAAAGAGAGTTTATTTTACCTTCCCTATTAGTGCCTCCTCCAAAGGAATAAAATGGTTGAGAAATTAAGGGTGAAAACATGAAGGTACAGGGAAATGTGAATGTGACAGAATATGACAATTATGTGAATGTTTGCATTGAAGATAACTATGGCGCCTCAGAGCAGACATAATACAGTAAATTAGGAAAAACATAATCAAAAGAGTGTTAAGAAAAAAGAGTGTGTGCTGCCCACAAAGTAAAATAAAACAGTTCAATAAGAGAAACTGGCAATGTAACATCACAGGAAGGTCAAGCATATTCTAAGTCCTACAAAAACAAGAAGCTGAGAAGAAAATAGGCCATTACAGAATATACACAGTGATTTCAAAGAAACTGTGGTGATGGACTATAGGAAACAAGAAAGAGCCAAATGGAAGCAAAGAGTAGACAGCGCTCATTTCAGACACTTACGAAAAAATATTTCTATCTACGGTGTGACAATGACAAAATAAGTGAATTCTAATATTGTATAAATTGCTCTATTACAGGAAGGTACTTGAGTTACAAATTCAAGAACAGCTTTTATGCTACAAATGATTTCAGAACAAACACAGCATACAATGGTTTACTGGACAAGATTAATAGAAACTGTGCAAAAGAGATTATACTGATCAGTGATCCATATTGTATCAATATCTATATTGGAAAAAGACAAGGTTATACAATGGCCCAAAGCTTCCTGAGATTCTCTTCAAAAAATTAAATAGAAAAATAAAAGTCCACATAGACTGTAAGAAAATAACACACCCTATTCTTTTCCTTATGAAAAAATACCATTTCCCATGTCATATAAAAAGTATAATATATAAGCATAAAAGTAAAACTTAATTTCTAAGTAATAAAAGATGAATGTAACAAATATACTGCACAAGGTTCTTGCCAACATTACTGTGAAAGACACATGACACCACTATCTGTGTGAGTCAACAAAATGAGCAAAGGTGATTTGTTCAATAGTCAATGGCACAGAAACAGCAGATATCAAACTGTTAACAAAGATTATAACTCTATTTACTTTTGTCATATTGAGGTTAAAGTGAAATGTGAATATTTATCTACATCATTAGCTGAAGGAGATAAATTGGCTGTCATCTCATTGCCCATGGATTCCTGAATGTATGAAATTTGACAATAGACAAACCTAATGGTAGTTACTAAGGCTTCTATCCATTCCAAGTACAGATGGATCAGCTAGGTGGCCTGCCAATAAGGAAACAGGTGGCGTTCTCAACTTATTGAGTGCATTTGTGGCATTATTTTAAAAAGATATTCCAGACAACTTCTGTGTTGATTTAGTGAAAAGAAATGCTGTTTCAAACAATCTCAATGCAATACAAAAAGATAAAGTAAAATTTCCAGTGGTGGGGGGTGGAGGAAATCTTACTCCAGGGCTCCATGATACAATCACTAGCATTAAAAAATATGCAATATCCAACATCATGCCAAATTATTACTTCAATTAAATCTTTAAGTTGTGTATGAAAGGTGGTTGTCTGTATCATCCTAGGCCTCTTTAAGCAAAGCATAAACTACTAGTCAATAACAGCACCCAAAGCAAAGCAAATATTTCACCCGTTTTCTAATAGTAACCATTAATGACACATTACTATGTATTTTATTTAATGAGCATCTCATTCAGTACATTTCCACTTTATAATGACCATATTACCTATTCAAGGTAAAGATCCCATTTTGACAAACTGTATCTATCCTTTAGTACATTTTTCTACTGTTATATTTACATGAACTGGCATGTAAAATATACAACAGAGTGAATAGCACTTAATTGGAATATCTTTACATGTCAGTTCATATTCCATGGCCCCCAAGAAATATTTGCTATCATGCAATCTAAAAAAGAACAGAGTAAAAAAAAAGGGGGGGGGAGATTCTTCAATTACAGGTAAGCATACCACCTATGCATAGCAAATTTCACTACTAAAGATGATACAGGAAAATCTGACTTAAAAATAAAAGGACTGAAGTGGGAATCAATACCTATATCCACTTATACATTAAATTGTAATTCAACCCCGATGGGATGATTTAACTTTCGAAAAAGGTGCCTATTCAGTAAAAATTTCTAGGACTTTTTTCCTGTTTAAACTTTTTATTTACTTTACAGACTGATCAGAGCCCTCCTCCCTCCTCTATTCCCAGTTCCACCCTCAAGTCCCCTCCCCCATTCCACCATCCCCTTATTTTCAGAGAAAGGGAAGCCACATATGGATACCAACCTATCCTGGTACACCAAGTGCCAGCAGACCTAGAAACATCCTCTCCCACTGAGGCTAGACAAGGCAGCACAGCTATGGGAAAGGGATCCAAAGGCAGGCAACATAATCATAGAGGACCCCAGCTCTAAACATTAGTGGATCCAAAAGAAGAACAAGGTAGTCATCTGCTACACATGTATAGGGGTTCCAGGACCAGCCCATGCATGCTCTTTGGTTGGTGTTTCAGTCTCTGTGAGCCCCCATGAGCACAGGTTAGTTAACTCTGTAGGTCTTCTTGTGGCATCCTTAATGCTTGTGGTCGTTACTAATTTTACAATAAAGAATCTTGATATGTAGTTTACTTAAGCAATTCTAGTATTTTATAAGCAACACTGAAAATTTCATATAAACTACATTACTGTATAAAATAGAATGAAACAATATCTTTGAGAATGACTTACTTGATGAAAAAATAAAGAATATAAATATAATTTTAGAAAACCCTGACAGATAGAGAGGGGGAGAATATGCTGTATTTTGGGCAGTCATTAAATCTGGTAGTTTATCATTACTAAAATCTTTTGCACCTGAATCTACAGTACTTAGCCACATTAAAAATCTTTAAATCATGTAATCAATGAAACTGAAACACATCAATATGAATATTACAGAAAAAAGTTACATGAAATTGATCACTAGAAAAAAATCATGTATTGTTTTTTAGATGGGAAATTAATGAAAATTCTTTTTCATTCTTTCCTCCAATTTATCTCATTGATTCAAGATTTGATATTTTATAATTCAAGATAGAAACAACCTTGCTATCTTTCAACTTTATTAATATATACAATATAAATATAGAGCCATATCGACTGTATTTATTATTCATACTACCTGTTCCTGCAAGATTCTTTTCAATGATTTCCAAAAATACTTCTAAAGGTTCAGTGCTGGGTTATCTTTTAGAAATACTAAGGTGTTATTGATGGTCTTTATTTGTTTCTTATTACCTATGGGGTAACACTTACGACTTTTCAAACCTTAGGTGCAAATAAACTCAAAAGCTCTAGTTCCCCTAGTGTTTGAGACACAATGGAATATTCATCAATCATGGATAAGTAAGGAACTCTAGGTTTGAATATCTTTCCCAAGTGTTCTGTATACTGTACTTTCTAGACAAGAATACATTTCTCTTGGCTAAAATGCTACTTCTTCATTGATTCCTTGAAGAATGCTTAAAGCAAAGTTAGTGATTTTCTTCTGTGTGCTTCTACAGTATTTTTCCCTATTCTGGTGTAGCATTTAAAATTGCATTATTAATACCTTAGGTGTCTGGTTCTCCAATTTGTTGTGTTAGATTCTGAGAATTATCAGCTATAGCTTGACCACCTTCGTATCACTAGAAATGAATGTCAATTTAATACACTTACTAGTTATTGAAAATAATGCATGCTGAATAGTAAGGTTTATGTCCTGAAACTAAAACTGCTTTTATTTGTAACAAAGGCTTATACCCATTATTATTATTATTGAATTATATATGTATGCGTGGCTGTGCTCACATGTAGGAGGTGTGTGTGTATGTATATATATATATATATATATATATGTGTGTGTGTGTGTGTGTGTGTGTGTGTGTGTGTGTGTGTGGTGTGTATAAACATGACTTTAGATTCCTAGAGAGGGCAGACGTTTTTTTGTTTCCCTGGATTTGGAGCTACATATTCTGGAAACAAAACTTAGGCCATCTACAGGAACAAAATATTATCCCTAACCACTAAGACATCACTCTAGTTCCCAAGATTTCTTAAATAGATATAAAATAAATCATGGTTTAACAGAGTTTCAACAAAAGTTTTTTGTAGCAACTGGACTCCACAACGTGTATGGATGATTAAAATGCAACTAAGATGCAGCAAGTATTCATTGATGTGTACTAAATTTAATAATGGTGCGTCTATGAATTTTTAAATGTCCTTCTTTAATAAAAATCCTACTTTATCATTTGCATTTCCCTTGTAAATATCATTATTGGTAGCATATGTTGCAGTGGCAAAATGTTCCAGTGTCAAGACACACTGGATCACAAGTAGAGTTTCTGTGAGTACAGGTAGGCAGTATTCACTTCAAACTCCCTCCCTAGTCATGATATGATAAACCACAAGTCATACACACACACACACACACACACACACACACACACACACACACACACACAAGTTCATATGCATTTATAATTAATGGTCCATTTGTAATAGAAATATTTGCATAGACGGTATTTATGTTTTAAAATTTCTCTCTATCCATTCTTCTACTGATGGACACTTGAGTGGAGAGTGGGATATGACTTTCACATGAACTCTGGTGCCTCATATTTGACCACGTCCCCTGGAGCGGGAGACCTGGTGTCACTCAGAGGAAGGACAGCAGGTTACCAAGAAGAGACTTGATACCCTATGAGCATATACAGGGGGAGGTAATCCCCCTCAGGAACAGTCATAGGGGAGGGCAATAAGGGGAAAATGGGAGGGAGGGAAGAATGGGAGGATACAAGGGATGGGATAACCATTGAGATGTAACAAGAATAAATTAATTAATAAAATAAAATAAAATAGAAAAAAAATTTCTCTCATTTAAACCATATATTTTGTTACTTAGGAATGTAAATTGAATGAGATACACTGGAAAATAAAGCTAATAAAAACATGTTTTTAATGGAAAAATGTCAAAAGAATTATTCTGATGGCTATATTAACATCTTTTAAAAATGAGTATTAATACCCAGATAAGTTTAACAATAAAAAACAAAGTACAGCAAATTCTCTATTCAAACATCCAGAAAGGTATAAAGTAAGAATAAAATAATTTTGAAATAAAATTTAAATATAAAAATTGTTCCCTAAGTTTCTGTTTCAGAAAGTATGGTCAAAATATACATCATAACATAAGTTACCAGTGAAAGGAATCAAACTTTACGAGTATGTTAAAAATAACTGAAAATCTACGGCATATTTAACAAGGAAAGGAGGCAGTGTCTGGATGCCCAGAGCAGGGTAAGGTGAACAGAGAAGGTAAGCATGAGCAATGCGAGTTTTGACTTTGAGTGAAGATTAACTTAAGCTTCAATTTGCAAAGCTTCAATGTGGGGGGTGAAAACCAAGCCATGACCCTGATTAAAATGGAAAATTAAGAGAAGACGGTCTGGAAGCCACTCTGGACTGTATCTCAGATTAATAACAAATTAGAAATGAACTTGTTCATATTTCTGGAGACTTGAAAAGAAAATCGTACATATCAATGCGTGGTGAGGAAGGAAAAATTATAAAAATCTTTTCTGAGTAAAAAGGCAATATAAATATATCTTAAAATTACAGGTGAACATAAAAATAAGAGAAAACCGAATGCAGAAAAAGAAAAGAAAAGAAAAGAAAAGAAAAGAAAAGAAAAGAAAAGAAAAGAAAAGAAAAGAAAAAAGGTCCTATGTTGGTAGAATCTTAATAAATTAGAAATTAAATTTCCAGGTTTTCTTAAAATACAGGTAATTTGAGAGGCGATTTTATGAAAAACAAATTAGCCCAACTGTTTCTTTCTTTCACAAGGACCCCCATCAGATTATACAGAAAGTCAGTATCACATTACACATGTAAGATCCTAACACAAGCACAAGTCACTTGGTTATTGTTTTCCTTTACATTGTTGAAATAATAGAAGTAATATCAACTAGCCTTACAAATATATTCAGATATGTTTAAGCAAAGGAAATATAATTCAAATGTTAAGGTAGCTAAAGAAGAAAGGAGATTGAGGAGAAAAGGAAAAGGAAATTGGGAATGTAATAGAAAAGAAAAAGAGGAAAAAGCATAGTACTATACCAGTAGGATAACAAGAAATAGATATTACCTAAAAATTTAAACCAGATGATAGATAAAACTGTGTTTAAATCTGTTTCAGAATATTTTATAATTCACATTCTGGAAGCATCTGTTAGAAACAAAGCCCTCAAACCCATCAAGCCATCAGCTGCGTGATCTATTCACTTATTCCCAGAACCACCTGGAAAATATGCAAATTGTACAGCTTTGCTCATTAAAAAAATTGCCTATGTTGAATTTCTACCCTCCCTGAACTAGAAGATTTAACAGCCCTATCCAGGGAGATTACACAATTAAAAATTAAAATTTTAATATTTTAATCAGTATTTAATATCACCTTAATTATATGATAGATAATCAGAAGGGGAAAATGTGATTTTTCTATAGAAATTTTAAGCCTCCAGTAGATTAAAAAAAAGAAAAAGAAAAAATTTAGACAAAACACTTGCAACATTCATATTTTTCTAGGTATTACATAAGACTGGGTTAAAAATAGTTTCTTAAGAATTTATAACTACTGAAGCTATTCGGCAGTAATAGCTGCTGATTTTCAAATAAACAGCCTTATGCAGGCCTACACAACTGCTCTACTAAGGTACAACTACCAGAATCTAAAACTGATGCTATCAAGAAAATAATTTTGTAAATCTAATAATCATATTATCTCAATTTCACTTGGCTGAAAACTTAAATCACTATATTGTGTATTATTTATTTAAATTCAAGAAGGAATTTAGCTAAGCATATTTAATGTATAGGTATTTGATGGCACCATAAAAATTAACTAGAAAGAGATGACAGGATTTACAAAGATGAGACAAATCACAGGAGAAAGAAGTACCAAAAGGCCTAAATCAGATGGACATAATAAATAGGATCCTCAGGCAATGATCTAGTTTAATATAACATTCAAAGAGCATAACAAAGTTCTTCTGTACCCTTAAGCTAAGAGAGTGTTTTTGTATAGTTTTGTAAAACTGACACATTTTAATAAACTCCAATGATAACTCCGATTTCATTGTTAGTGGTAAGATTATTTCCTTTATACAGAATTAAAAAAAAAAGCAACAACAACAAACAGCCAAACAAAATCCTACATAGTTCAATTATTGTTGAATACTTGTGGTTATATAGACTGGTCAATTCCAAATGAATTTCTTTTAATATACTCTCCTAATTATGCTACAGCTATTTAATAAAATAAGTAAGAATACTTGATTATTCACAAAACAAGGGTCATTAAAAGGAAAAGAAGAATAATAACGTGATAATAAAGGGAAAACATGAACTGAAAAGAAGCATTAGACTAAGACACACCAAGTTTGGACATACCAGGAAAAATGTTTCAAACAGCAAGCATTTAACCATCACTATCATAATAGAAAAAAAGACTACACCCTAAATTCAACATATACCAGGGAACTTAATAATTAACAATGTCAGATTTGAAAAGAATATACCAGGAGAAAAAAACAAATTAAAAGTTTATTTGTTTTAATCAACAGATATGGCACTAATAACAGAGTAAAAACATCAAATACCATCACGCTATAAACTTCAAGCTCAGACCGCATTTCTTAGCAACCTAATGTATAATGTCATCTGGCAAGCTAATCAAAAGAAAGGGCATGTATTCTACCATGAACTTCAGTGGAAATAGCGGTAATTCTAATAAACATAAAAGCCAGAGAGCTCTCTGTGCAGTACTTTACATTTAGAAAGTGCTCAATTCCTAGCTCATGTCTAATAGAAAGTATGTGAACTTCATGTTTGTCACTGTGGATCACTGTATGCTTATTTGCATTAAGATCAGTTACCATGCTTGTGAGAATACCGGAAACTAAATGAAACACAAGCAATTTCAGGAAATAAAACAGAATACCAAATTCACTGAACATATATAAATTTGTTGCAGCAAATGGGATTTTCTAATTACAATCTACTTAAGAAAATATAGAATCACCATTTAGAAGAAGGGCTACACAATTCTGAAGATTTTAATGTTGAGAGTGTAAATTAAACATACAGATCCTTTGACCACATCTCCTGGATAGGGAGACCTGGTGGCACTCAAAGGAAGGATAGCAGGCTACCAAGAAGAGACTTGATATCCTATGAGCATATACAGGGGGAGGAGGTCCCCCTCAGTCACAGACATAAGGGAGGGGAGTAAGGGGAAAGTGGGAGGGAGGGAGGAATGGGAGGATACAAGGGATGGGATAACAATTCATATGTATTATGAATAAATTAATAAAATATATTTTAAAAACAGAGTAATTTAAGATGCTTGATTACTTAGTGTACTCTATGGCGAATGATTAAAGTGTTCACAGGCTGGAATGTTTTGAGGTAGAAAAAATTCTTGCTTCTTCACTAAAACTATTTTTCTAATTCCATTTAATATTTTCATTTCTCATTTGAGTTAATGAAGCAACTCAATTGCATATTAATGTAATTAATGTATGGCTAAGAGGCAAATCAGCATTTTCCATATGTTAGTACAGGTAGAAATTTGATATTTAGTAACATTGATGTACATTATAATTAAACATTATTAGTTACAATTAGACTACTATTGGCATATATATGTATGTACATAATATCATATACATGTGAACAAGAAAAATGGGTCTTAGATAAGTAAAAGCTCCAAATTTACACTAAACAAGAAACATTTTCTGGTGCTTGTATTCTGTTATTTCAAAAGTTAATTGTAATTTCCTGCATACCAAAAGGGAGAAACACATACATTATTACATGTAGCAGAGTTTCATACAATGGACAATGACTAGGATTATATTATTACTGGGTTATAAGCCATTGATAAATTACAAATTCCATAACGATACTGGTGACAGATAGATAGATAGATAGATAGATAGATAGATAGATAGATAGATAGATAGATAGAAAGACAGACAGACCAACTGACCAACTATGGGATCTTGCAACCCTTTGCAGTGGTGTGCATCACCCCAACTATTATGTGTGAAGACAGTATTATCATTTGCATCTCACCATTTTATAATCATTATGGAAAATAAAAATTTTGGTGAATATAAGAACATTATTGCTTTTCATTACTTTTTAACAAACTGCTTATTTATTTCACTGGAAGCATAATTAATTATATGCTCAAAAAGGCCATATAATAGCGTAAAGGCAATACAGATTCCACCAATGAGAGGCAAGCAGATCTTTAACACCAAGAAGCCTATTTTGTGTCTAATTAGAAAGAAAAACTAGACATATGCAACATTAATCCTCACATAAAGAAAAGGGCACATACCTTGTGTTCAAACTTGTGTGCGCAAGTGTAGGAGTGCATGTGTGTATGTGAATGTGGAAGCCACAGAACATTTAGTGTCTTACTCAATAGCATTTCAACATAATTTTTGTGAGACAAATTATCTCACAAAAACCTCTGTGAAACTTGTGGTTCACAGATTTAGATACAGCAGTTGGGGAAACCCCTTAAAGTTCCCTCTGTCCCTACTTCCCCAACAACAGGATTACAGGAACACAGTGCCATGTTTGGCTTTTATGATGGTTGATCTTCAAGCTCGTGTCTTCCTTATTTAGGCTGCAAGTATTTTTCAACATACCCATCTGCTTAATAAAAAGATTTATATTATATTTTAAAAATTTGTATTTGTTACTATTTTTGAGAATCGCACACATGATTTCCACCCCTTCATCCTTCCACTCCAACAACTCCCATGCCCATGATCCCCATCTTGTATCTAATTATTGACCTCTTAATTATTATTGTTACATACAATCACACATACATACACACAGACACATAAATGCATGTAAATGCAGTCTGATGAATCCATGTGTTCTTGTTCATATGTAACAAGTGTTTATGGTTGGCCACATGAGATTGGATAACTTATGTGGAAGCTTGTCCCTGAATAAGACTCAGACGTGCTTTCTCTATAACCATTAAATGCCTATAACATGTCATCCAGGGGTGGGGACCTGTTATATATCCTCCATCCCCACTAAACCTTACAAATATCAGTATCAGAAAATGATAAGCAATAAGAATAGAAATAATATCACACTCAAGTTTTTAGGAAGAAATGGAGTTGTGGAGAGAAACTAAAAGGAAAAGTCATAGAGTAGAAAAGCCTGAAAACAGAGGGGGAAAAAAGGAATCACATTATAGTGAGTTTTCATAAGGAAATATACAAATATTCTTTTCACTGTTTATACTCTTTCAATTTCTGGATGGTTGAAAATATCTTCAAATGAAAACATAAAAGAAAGTTTTCTTAGTGCTTATTAATGTTGTATACTAAAAGATTTTCCTTGTTTTGATTCATATAATATATGAATACCCATAAAATAACAATACATAATAAAAGGAAAATCTGAAAACAGTAGATTAGATCATCCCTAACAACTGGGAATAATAGATGGGTAAAAATATACATAGCTTAAAATATTTGGATTCATCTACATAGAAAGCTAAGAAACACATTTCATTAAAATGCTTCAAATTTCATTTTCTTGCAATCCCAAAACAAAGTCAGAGGATTCCTATATAACTATCTAGGATAACATGTTTTTAATTTGTATAACAGAGGTCACTGAATCAACAAAAATAAAAACTAACACCAAGACACATCTGGAGGTTGCTATATGAAAAGTCTGTACTTCTCTAACTTAAATTGGTCCGAAATACTTCAAGTATATGCTTTATATTCCTATAAAATAATACAGAAAAAATGCATTTCATGTCCTAAAATTATGACTGTCACTTAATTATGTGTTTATTAAAATGGTATGCAATTGTATGTCTTAAAATATGCTTATTTTAAGGGGTAGTATGTAAACCTAATTTACTAAAAATGAAAATGTATTATAATTTTAGTTAACCACTTCTGTCATTCCTCTTAACATGCGCTCATTAAATACAACAACTTAATTAGATAAATACAATGGAAATCATCTTCATTGTCATACTTCTAAAAACATGAATTGACGGTTGATCACCCATTTGTTTATATGTTAATTGGGTTAGAGTTATTTAATTCTTATAATTTTCTTGTGAAAAATGGATGTGAGGCAGCATAATTCGCTTATACCAACTCACCCCTTTTAATGCCATATGTCTTAATTTACCAACAAACCTAGTAACTGACTCAATCTTTACCACCCATGTCTTCATGTTTCATACACAAAATATATCCAAATATTCCTGACTTTATTTTTGTATTTTTCTTAATTCAGGCCCAAACACTAGATGGCATAGCACATCTTGTTCTTCATTAAATCAATCAATAAATCAATAACAAAAACAGTCATACAAACTCACACACAGTCACACAAACCCACAAACACCAATAAAAACATCAATATTTTGTTACCAATTCATTCAGAATCATTGCTAACTTTTTCCCCTAGAGTTCCTGTCCATCTGACCATGAATCCCAGCAGAGTGAATCTTTCCATGTTTAATTTGTGGTTCTTGGAATCAAATAGAAGTTTTTGCACATATACATATATGGAACACTCTATCAATGTTTTATATATTCACATACCCTGTGTCAATTATTATGTATCAAAGAGGCTATAAATAAGTCCATTTATTCAACATCTATAAATCTTTTCTGTTCTCATTCACCATCCCATCTAGTTCACTTTCCATATCTTTAAAAGTATTAATTATTATTAATAATCATTTGCTAAAAATATTCCATACTAAGTCTTAATGCTTTAATGTCGTTGTAAAGGCCTGAATTTATGTTAATAGCACTCTCTAGAAACAATATTATAAGTAAAGACTCTCACATGAAGTAACTACCAATTTCAAAAATATACTAAATATGGCTGAGTAATGACAGCAATACCATAAAAATTAAATGATCCATACCTCAACTATGACAGTTTTTTCAGGGTCAACATTTCCCACAGGTGACAAGCTGTAGTTCTTTGGCTCCACCTACAACTTCTTTCACAGTAACAACCATCTAATTCAAGTCATCTTATGAAAAGACCTCAAACCATCAATGACCTCAGTTTTCTTATCAACAGCATGGATGTTTTTCCATATCCTTACATAATTATTCAGTAGGGTTCATTAGAGAAAATCAAGTTTGTTGGAGCACTTTCTTATTCTACTTCCATGGGACCACACTTCCCTAATTTTTATAGCAATAACTTTCTTAATTTCCTGTGCTTGATCTTTATATTTTCATAATTAGAGAACTTGTTACATGACTACTGCATCTTAATCACTCCCTCCTCTCCTTCCACACTTCCAACTCAACCAAGGCTCCTTTTTCTCTGAAACACCTGATTTCTTCTCCTTCATTGTTGCTACAAATGTATACATAAATATATGTGTCACACACACACACACACACACACACACACACACACACACACACACAATATACTGAGCATTGCTTTTATACTTGTATTGATGTTGTTTTTGTTTTGAGAAAATAGTGTACAATAATGGGGGTCAAAGCTTAACTGGAGTGAACTGAATAGACAATATATGAATATTAGAGAAATTAATTGAGTGATACCTGTGTCTGTCCAAACAGAAATGAAGAATAATTAAACAGGACTTTGGGCTCAAGAGTGACTCCTTTTATCAAGAGAAAATATAATGGAACATAGTATATGCTGGTTAAAATGATTCAGCTATGATGAAAAAATAAATATATAAGAGGAAACAGAGATAAATCAGTGGGAGAGACCAGTGAAATAAGTAAGCAGCCTTCTATAGGTGAAAATACTTTCATTTATAATAATAACAAATAATAAAGTGACAGATAATGAACAGCACATTGTTAATGAAGGCTTGTAGATTTGTCATTGAATTATGAGGAAGGTTAATTTGTTCAGTGCATGGTTTAGGAATTGAACCCTAAGCAGATAAAGTAGTTGGGAAAAAAGATAGTAAATACTGTTGTGTTAATTAAAAACAAAGACAATAAAGGTAATGTGAAATATATTGAGAACCTAATCATTCATGTATAGAATTTGAATGTAAAATCTTCAAACATATTCCATTATTTTGACTGAAACATCCCAATTTCATACCACATAGCAAGTGTTTTGAAAGACAATGAGTTATTACATGTTTTTTGTTATATGTGGAAACTCACTTACAATGGCTCACAAATGAAATAACACTATACAGGCAAACCATTCAGTGATTTTTCTTTATACCTATCTATTTCTGTATAGAGATGTCAATTTTTAATTTGGTGATACAGAAGAAAGCAACTCATATTTCACTGGGATAGAAACTATGTCCAAAGCAGAAATGATTCTATTATTCTGTGAATTACCGTTGCATGATGAGAGAGCATGATGTCTTAATATGGGCAGTATTCATTTAAAATTATATCAAGTAAACGAGTTGTATTTACAGTACCAGCAGCAGTGGCTGGAATTGTTTGCCTTCCGTTTAGCAGTTTAATTTAGAGCTTTCTAAATGCAAATTAGAGGAAGTCTCTTCTAGGAAGATAGGGAGATGTTTTTCCTTTTCAAAATACCTCTATTATGTTAGTGATGTTGCATTATTGGTATTTTCTTTACACACAGCCTTCTTATATGGACCTCAAAATACTTTGTAAATATTAAAAAGCAAGAATACAGTACTCCCTACTACATTTCATAAATGTTCTACTAAACCTGTCCTCCAGAAAAGATCAAATATTGGTATTTTAATTTATATATAAAGAATTGTTACTTTTGCAATTTGATTTACGTGTGTGTGTGTGCGAGAGAGAGAGAGAGAGAGAGAGAGAGAGAGAGAGAGAGAGAGAGAGAGAGAGAGAGAGAGAGAGAATAAACCCTGAGTCTAGGGTATAAACATAAAATTTAAAATACCACAAGTTATAAAAGTCACTCTGCTTTGTTCTCAATTATAAGCTCTATTATAATATAGGGTATCTAAAGCAGTTCTTGAGCCAACCAGCAATGGCCTCAGCTATTCTCTGCAAAACAAACAAAGATTCAATGTCTTTTCTGAAAAAAAGTCCTTGTAAGTCCTCCAGAATTGAAAAGCTAAAACTGATGAAGCTTGCTAACATTCACAAAATGGCCTTTACTCTCTGGGAAAACTCTAACCTCACTAACATGGATAGTTGGAACATGATAAACTTTTCTTATGAAGCAGGGCTTTGGGTATGGTCAAAAGAATTTTTTAATTGATAGTGTTCACTTTTTTTTGCAGTCTTTTACACTACATCAAAATAAATGTTTCAGTGATGCATTTTAACAAAGGCCAGCTGCATGACTATGGAATGAGAACTGGTGTGTGTGTGGTCAATAGAGATAGGATAAAAGTAAAAGAGGATGAGGGGACAGAGTCAGAACGCATTATACACATATGTGGAATTGACAAAATATAATAAAAACAAATTATACCCTCAAATGTTTAAATAAGTTAATGTGTAATGTCATACTTTATTGATTGATCGATTGACTGACTGGCTGATTGACTGATTGATTGATTGAATGTATTGTCAAGACAGGGTTTCTCTGTGTAGCCTTGGCTCTCCTGGACTTGCATTGTAGAACAGAGTGGCTTCAACTCACAGAGATCCACCTTCCTTTGCCTCCTAAGTGCTGTGATTACAGGAATGTATTTCCATGTCCAGTTCTGCCACATATTTTAAATTGTAGATATTACCAGACAAATATTATTTTAAAATAGAACATTAAAACACTGTGATTGTTCAAAACTTAAAGCATTTTCAATAGTTTCACTTACTTAATAGATGTAGAAAATAGATAGGTAGGTAAAGATAAGTAGCTGGCACAAAATAATTATGCATATACATGTTCAATATGATATAGCATAATGTGTTTCCATGTAGGCATATGACAAGTAACAAACATGTGAGCTTAATCCAATATATACTTCATTTATAATTTCTTCATATTTGAGTAATTTCCTCTTGATATAGATGATATATAGAATAACCCCCATGAGATAATCACTTGGGCCACAGCTTGGTGTTATTGGGAGCTGAGGCTCAGTAATAAAGGCTTCTAAATCAGTGAGCAAAAAATAAACAATATTTATAAATTTATTACCTTGATTGATGTCATAGGATGAAAAATTGACTAACATATTTTGATGTATTCATTTAATCGCTATAAAGCATACTTTTCCTATGGTGCTACTAAATGTTGAAAATTATTGTCCATATTCAGCCACTGTACAAGTTGATAACAGGACCTCATCCTCTCTGCCTACAAACAGCCACTCCAGTAGCTCACAAAAACTATTCTACTCTCAATTCTCTACTTAACTGATTAGTTTATACATATAAGGGAAAACATGGGGTATCTGTATTTCTTTGTTTCACAAGCTTTACCTAGGATTAAGTTCTCTAGTTCCTTCAATATTGACCAAATGATATACACTTCTCTTTGATACCAGAATACACATGTGAAAGTGCCTCATATTTTTTCTACATTTAACTTCCTGTTAAAAATAGATTCTGTATTTTGGATATTTGTAATGACATTTTGATAAACACACAAATAAACGATGTCTATGTCATGTACAAATAATAATATAAAATGTGTTCATTTTGAGTTTAACCAAGTTCTGTGAATTCCAACTTTAGCAATAAATTTATCTCATAGAAACTCGATTATGTTCATTTATGATGCTATTTATTATGATTTGTCTCAATAGGCAAAAATCATGTTTGATCTGATAAAAAACAGGGACATTATAATAGTTTCTCACTAATTTATACATATGTAGAGAGTTATATAATGAGAAATTTCTTAATTGAACTTAAATTTCCTATTAATTTACATTTTCCAAGAACCAACAAATAATTACTTCTGAGAAAAACATCAATGTTCAGAACACAATTATCATTTTATATTTGGGATTATTAAAATAAAACTCATCACAAAAAGGAAAATGACAACCCACTTCTTAACTAATGAGTATCTGAAACATAATTGGAATATGACATTCCTATTTAATCTGAAGTGAACACTTTAGAGCAAAACAGCCCCATTCTGCCAGGAAATATTTCTTCCTTGTAAAGCCTTGTCTCATTCATTACCTAATTTTTGCACTGGGTATGACTATACTGTCAATTTCCTATATCATCTATCTTCAGAATGCTTTGCCATGGGAAGTTCTCAATGATTAGCTCCGGTGTAAACATTTGTGTGTGAATGAATGAATGAATGAATGAATGAATGAATGAGTCAAAGAAGGCATAAATGTCACCAAGGGATAATTTATAATCAGTTCCAAATAGAGAAGACAATATGAATTTCTTAAAATCCATACAGACATAAAATACACATGAATTTTAAAGGATAATTTCTGAACATTGATCACCAACTAAAAACAACTGTATCACTTGGATACAAATTGTTAATAATGTTAGAAATTCTGTTTGAAGAAGAATACAGCTCATTATCACAACCTTTCTATGGTACGTTCAAGACCCTGGACTCAATATGCACCGTATGCACAAAAACCTGATCGGAAGAAGTAAGCAAGAACACTATGAGATTTTTTTCTAGTATTAATTTGTGTTTTATTTTCTCTGTCTTCAGAGACCAGAAAAATGCACCAGAATCCCGGAACTGGAGTTAGAGGAAGGTGTGAGCAAATTGACTTAGAAGTGGGAAACAAACCTCAGGTTCTCTAACAACTGGAGTAGGTGTTCTCTCTGATTCTGTTGCCTGCTTTTAGGTCCCTTTCCCCTAGCTGAACTGCCTTGTCTAGCCTCAGTCAGAAGGGATATGCTTAGTCCTGCTGTTACTTCATGTGCCAGGATGGGTTGGTACCCATGAGGAAGCCTACCCTGTTATGAGGATAAAGGGGAGGGAAATGGGGGTAGTGAGTCTAGAGAGTGGGACTGTGAGGACAGGAGAGAGGGGGCTGTCATCAGGCTGTAAAGTGATTAAATAAATAAATTCAAGGAAAAAAGGAGCAGGAGAAGCTTGGCAGGATGTAATGCTTTTTGGAAGGCTAAGATTGTGTTTAAAAATGAAAATTATTAAAAACTGAAACATAGATTTTCCATTTAGGACTTGTGAGGAATGGAGTAAAAATTCTCAATATTAATGTTTGTGAAACAATGAAAATGTAAATAGAAAATTTTATTAATCTGTGTAATGAAAGGGAATCATCAAATGAAAGCATCAGGAGACAAAAAAGAAAACCATATGCATTATTGTTTGGACTTCTAAAATGCACTAGTATATATGTGCCTACAGTAACATGTGTAAAATACATCAATCTACACGTAAAACTGAAAATACTTACAAATCCAGACTAATCAAATTGAGATGTACATGAAATTTAAAAATATCTGATACATGCAGAGGCCTAACATCACCAGACACCAAAAACTATTTCAAAGCATTCTTACTCAGGGCTCTTACATCTGATAATATGATATTTCTCTTCTATCTGGTCAGAATATATACATATATATATATATATATATATATATATATATATATATATAGTATGATATATAATTAAAAAGCTCAAATTATTTCTAGCTATCACTTTACCAAGTTTTAGGGTTTATAAATG
Organism: Acomys minous; assembly: GCF_964271855.1. NCBI lineage: Eukaryota > Metazoa > Chordata > Mammalia > Rodentia > Muridae > Acomys > Acomys minous. The sequence continues at coordinate 54,631,988 of NC_140488.1, forward strand.
ATATAATAATAAAATTAACTGGAATATGATTTCATTTTTATCTGCTTTCTTTTTTCACCATTTTTATTTATTAATTCATTCATATTACATTTCAACTGTTATCCCATCCCTTCTATCCCCCCATTCCTCCCCTCTCCGACTTTCACCCTATTCCCCTCCCCTATGAATGTGAATGAGGGGGACCTCCTCCCCCTGTTTATGATAATAAGGTATAAAGTTTCTTCTTATTAGCCTGCTATCCTTCCTCTGAGTGCCACCAGGCCTCCCCATCAAGGGGACGTGGTCATATATGGGGCACCAGAGTTCATGTGAAAGTCAGTCACCCTCTTCACTCATCTGTGCAGAATGTCCTGTCCATTGGCTAGATCTGGGTAGGGGTTCAACATTTACTGCATGTATTGTCCTTGGTTGGTGTCATACTTTGAGCAGAACCCCTGGGCCCAGACCTGCCCATCATAATGTTCTTCTTATAGGTTTCTAGGACCCTCTGGATCCTTCTATTTCCCCATTCTCCCATACTTCTCTCACCTGGAGTCCCAATAGGATGTTCTCAGATCTATCCCACTTTCCTGGTAAGCAAAGACTTTCATGGGACATGGCCCCAGGGCTAGTGTTTCTTAAGTTATATAAAGTATGGAAAGCAATTTCTTTTTATCTCACTATGTTAACAAAAATGTAAATGTTTAAAAACTGTTTTTCATAATAATACTTTCATCTAAATATGACTATAAACATTCCACAATTTGAGTATTTTCAAATCTCATCCGTAAAATTTAGTGATGGTGAAATGAAGAATTAAATCATTCACTAAAAAGTTACATGTTTAAAAGGTCAAAACCAGTAGAATCAACAAACCTGGACTCACAGGGCCTCTACTGAAATAGACTCAACAGTCAAGGAGCCTGCACGGGTCTAACCTAGCTTCTTTGCATAATTATAGTTGTATAGTTTGTGTTTTGTGGGATTCATAACAGAAGTAGTGGAGGCTCTTTCTGAGACCTTTGCCTGCTTTTGGAACCCTTTCCCTTCTACTGAGTTGCCTTGACCAACTTAATATGAGGGGAAGTTCCTAGTCTCATTATAACTATATATGCCATGTTCGGTTGAAATCTCTGACAGGCCTGCCCTTTTCTGAAACGACATGAAGGAGGAGTGGATGAGGAGGGGAAAAGTAGGGGACTGGGGACAGGAAGAGAGGAGAGAAGACAAAATGCAATATATGAGAATAAACTAATAAAATATAGAAAAATACATGTTTAATCTCTATTATTACATCTCTCTAAAATTCCTCAGCAAAGATTGTGTGCATGAGAAAGAAAGTGAAAACAATGTGGTTGGATCTCTCTCATGCAATCAGTGAGAATTTTAGACTATGAACTTTAAGGACCACTAACAATTTGATATGCTTCACTTCCATGGCACAGCTATGATCCCTTAATTTCAATATATATGACAGCCCTCCATACTGGCTGGTAGCTCCACAATCACAAGAGCTGCAAGGTACTAAAGGTGCATTAAGAGGGACCTCCTCCCCAAAGAAAGATAATCTGGCACAGTACCAACCACAAAGATAAAAGTTAGGAGTAGACTGAAATCCTGCCAAGAGACTGTCACAGATGGAGACTCAAGAAGGAGAGTATGAAAATAACACATCCAATTCCATTTGAATGGGGGCCAGGTATAATGTATAGCATAACCTGGATAATTTCTATTGAACCTGTCTATATTACAGTTATTATATGCCACTCAGTTACTAATGCAGCTGAGGTATAACTTCTCAGTTGTAGAAAGGTATCCTTGCTTATATAGTTCTATCAACTTTGTATAAAAGCAACCATTATTCTCTCATCTAGAGTCCCACTAGAATGTCCTCCCCTCTGTCTCAGTTTCCTGGTAAGTGAAGGCTTTCGTGGGACATGCCCCTTGGGCTAATATGCAGATATAAGTGAGTATATACCATTTGAGTCGTTCTGCTTCTGGGGATCCAGAGGGTCCTAGAAGCCTACAAGTAGAACATTATGAAAGGCAGATTTGGGCACAGGGGTCCCGCTCAAACTAAGGCACCAGCCAAGGACAATACAGGTGGTAAACCTTAAACCCCTACCCAGATCTAGACAATGGACAGAACACTCTCCACAGTAGAGTGGAGAGTGGGATATTACTTTCTCACATACTCTGGTGCCTCACCTTTGACCATGTCCCCTGGAGGGGGAGACCTGGTGGCACTCAGAGGAAGGACAGCAGGTTACCAAGAAGAGACTTGATACCCTATGAGCATATACAGGGGGAGGTAATCCCCCTCAAGAACAGTCATAGGGGAGGGGAATAAGGGGAAAATGGGAGGGAGGGAAGAATGGGAGGATACAAGGGATGGGATAACCATTGAGATGTAACAAGAATAAATTAATAAAGGAGAAAAAATGAAAAAAATAATAAAATAATAAAATAAAATAAAATAAAAGCAACCATTATTATCACAACAAAATAAATGGTTTATCTTACAGTACCCTAAAACCAAATTAATAAACATAATCTTAGGAAAAAACTACCATCAACTATTAAATAGGTAATAAGGAGTTAATATGAGCATATAGTAAAACCTATAGATATATAGGAAAAATGACATCACTCTAAATGAAAATGTGTAAAATGTAGAAATACAATGATCACTGGCCTGGCAAGATATCCCCACTGACTCAATATTGGTATTTATATCTCGGGGTTAAACAACAGATGTTTACTTGGACTTAAGGTGTGCTCAAAAGAAAGAACTCATGCTTAGTATTGCAAACCAATGAGCTAGTCTTGGCTAGAGATCATTGACCCCAAAGGAGAAACCAGTACTCTCTTTTCCCAAAATCAATACAGCATGTAACTCTAATCTAAATACTTATCCTTATAACCCACAGGTACGTATAGCTCTCAAACCTCATAAAAGAAGCCATGTGGAGGAGGCTAAGGCTACTAAAGAGATCCCAAATGGACAAAATGCAGACACTATGTAACCATGGAACATTCCTCTCCAATTTACACAACTATAACACAAACTTAACACCTAAGTCTCAGGGAATATTGCAGGCAAGGGAGAGTATTTTAGGAGCCAGACCATGAGACTTGCTATCAGGATAGGGATACTATACCCATTGACTCTCAATAATATGGCTTTCTAAATAAGAACTACATAATAACCACACCAGTAAACAGGACAGTGTTGCTGGGGGAAATGTCACTAAGCTTGAGCCCTAGATGAAGAGCAACAAGTAGTCAATGACTGGTAAATGAGAGAGAATGCATTCTCTCCAGGAAAACCCAAGTGGTCAGATACTTCCCTGTATATACTGTATAGATTTCATTTACATATATGAAAAACAATAAATGAACTCAGTACATTGATATAACAATGATCATATAAAAAGAGGTTAAGAATTTGACACATAAAATAGGAATAAAGTACAGAATATTCACATAAAAACTAGTCTGACTCATGATTTACCTCATAAGATACCACAGTAGTGAAATGAATACTGTTTTATGCTTTTTGAGTTGTTTAAAATTAAGACACACAGAAAGTTGATCATTTACAAACTTATTTGTACTCATATTAAATTTTATTTTAATCAGTGTCTCCAACAACTCAGCAGTCCACTTGTATAATTTCATGTGCACAAGGTGTGATTTCATGTAGCATGGGCAGAGTCCATTTTACTGGTAGATGGCACAGTCATATGCCACTCCATAAAAATAATCCATTTGTTGTTCTCTAATTTTACATGGGAAAATACTCAGTTTCCTTTAATACTAATTTCTATAGCAGTTTATAAGCAAAAACAAACTAGAAGAAAAATGCTACTGAATTAAAAGAGTGAGATGTCAACATTCACTATGTTAATATAAGAGATATTTTACGATCCAATTACAAATTGTTTGAAGAACAATAGTAGTGGGTAAAATCACAATTCCAAAAACATAATGTTTAAGGCTTATAAAATGTAACGTTACATTTCAAGTTCTCACATGTAAATATTATGAATTTTAATATTATGAAGTTAAATATTATGAAATTAAAGGGGAAATTGTTCTCACTAAATGCCTAATATTCAAATGAATATTATAATCTTGAATTTTAAACATTTCAACCAGAATTAAATCAATCTGTAATACTATTGCATCTACAAGTATCTTTGCTAAAGATACATAAAATTCCCCATTAGCTATAACCTAGCTCTGTGCATCAGACTAGAGATTCATTTTTTGGAATATACTAGTCCAAATGCTTCTTTAGTTAATATGTAAGATGATATTTAATATCTAGTGTTTATCTAATAAGAGTCCATGGTCAAAATATTTGTTGACTAATTATCTGAAAGACAGTTCCTGTTCTCTACCTTATATATTTCAATTTTTGCAGGAAAAATGGGCCAATATTCATTTGATCACATTGTTTTATGATCTCCACCTTCTTTTTTTTTTTTTTACTTTTTTTTCTCCTTTATTAATTTATTCTTGTTACATCTCAACTTCTTTTTTTTGGATGTAGATATTGAGTCCTTGCAGGATCAAAAAGGTAAAAATACTATTTTAAAATTCTTTATACAGCATACCTCCTGAATTTCTCTTCATTAACTTCATGCAAAAATCACTCCCAATAATGAATAGCTCCCATAGATCAAGATGACTTGCATGAATATATTCATATTTCATGTTAATTAGTCCCTGTACATGTAATCTCTTTCCCTGGTGTGTCCAGTACATGTGTTTCTGTCCTAGATTGCTCATTATATCTGCTATAGTTCATTTGAACACTGCATCACTGTGACTGAATTAGACAATTCGGGATCCAAGGCCTATGATTTCTTCCTCTGTGTATTTCTTACAAAGGCATACAAGCAAAGCTCTGATAGCACTGAAATAATGCATACAGCAGTCGATATGTTCTGTAAGTGTATAAACAAGGTTATCATAAAGGTAGGCTGGTATCCTCAATGCCTCCATTGTGCATGCAGGCAATATCTGCAGCATCTGACAAGGTCTGAGAAGTAGCAATCCTTATTCTTTTTAATGGGGACCTCTGAGACCAACACTGTCTAGAAAAATATCATGCTCACTGTTATATAGAGACTTTCCAAGATTACTGCATCCAACATATGCACACGCGCACACACAACACACACACTTTTTTTTTTTTAAATTTAAGTTGCAGAAAGTTTGCAGAGCACAATTGTAATATTTTTCTGCCTGAACTATAATGGTCTGAATCTAGTTGCAGTTTAGTTTTTGATTTTTGTTTGGTTGTTTTTTTTTTACATGATGGATAGTTATGTTAAAATAGGACAGTAGTGTAAACTTTCAAGTATGAATTAATTTTAAAAATCATTACAAGGTGATAGTTTGATTTCTATACTTTTCTAGCCCAGTGTAATGAAAGAACACTGCTGAAGGATGAAGTTTTAACTTATCATTCAAAATAAGTTCTATAGAATTCCAAGGTGAGATATTTTGCAGACTTGAAAATTCTACATTGATTTTCACTTTCCTATTTTTTGGAACTGTAGGCTAACATCAACAACAACAAAAGCATGTATCTATCATATAAGCTGCGTTAATATTGATTTACATCACATTTAGTTTTACTCAGAACATATTTGAAATTATTAATCATCTACATACATAAAAAGACTGTCAAGATTAGTTTTTAAATCACTTTTTTCATCATGTTAATTTTGTGTTTTAACTATGAAAGAATCATCTGTAATTTCTTGTGTTTCCATTTTTAGCATTAATAAAATGCATTTTAAATTACTTGAAATGTTAAAGTATTATCACAAAGAAATGAATACAACAATCATGATGTAACTATTTTTAAAAACAAAATAATTTCAAATTTTATAAAATAAAGTTGAAATACCAACTAAATTATAAATGACAAAGAAGTAATATGTTATTTTATTATATTCTAAGATAAGCCACAGTTCCTTTCTCTGATTACTGGTAACAATGATACATCAAATATAAGGCAGTAACATCAAAAGAAAAAATTAAAACACTTCTGTGTATCTATTTTTACAGGAGGTTTTTTAAATTCAATACCTATTCATGAATTTAGAAACATGAAGGTATGAATTTAATCACATTTATGAGTAAAGAGCCTGAGAGCTACTTTGATTCACTAGCAACTTATAAAAATGCTGCTTTTAACTCTGAAGGCAAAAGTCGTTACAAACTTTGAGTTTGAGGCCAGCCTAGTTCTTATAGTTCTAGGCCTGTCAGGATTACATAATAAAACCCTGTCTTAAAAGCTAAGAAAACAAATAAAAGACTTGATGTCCTATGAGCATATACAGGGGGAGGAAGTCCCCCTCAGTCACAGTCATAGGGGAGAGGAGTAAGGGTAAAATGTGAGGGAGGGAAGAATGGGAGGATACATGGGATGGGATAACAACTGAGATGTAATATGAACAAATCAATAAAATACATTAAAAAAAGAAAACAAACAAAACTACAGGTGTAAATGTGGCAATGTGATCCCAAGGGAACTAAGTCCTTATAACAATGAGTCATTTTTTTAAAAAATATTTATCTTTTTATTTATTATGTATACATGTAATGATTGCACTCCAGAAGAGGGCACCAGATCTGATTATAGATGGTCGTGAGCCATCATATGGTTGCTGGAAATTGAACTCAGGACCTTTGGAAGAGCAGCCAGTGCTCTTAACCTCTGAGCCATCTCTCCAGCCTAGTGAGTCTTTTTTCAACCTTTTTCTTCCAAGCATACTGAAAGAAATTATGTTTATGGACATTGTTACAATAAGACAATCTCTATTGACTTGTTTTTCTTTTTTAAAGATTTATTTATATATTTATTATACAGTGTTCTGTCTGCATGCACATCAAGCCAGATCACATTATAGATGGCTGTGAGCCAACATGTGGTTGCTGGGAATTGAGCTCAGGACCTCGGGAAGACCAGTCAGTGTGCTTAACCTATGCTCCATCTCCCCAGCCCTGATTTGTTTTTCTTAAACAGACACTTTGAATGATTCATCAAGCTTTCTACTTAGTCAAAATGTAAGTTACAGTACACCAGTTATCATTTTTCAGAGAAAAAGAGAGTGAAAAAACATAAGGTGAACACTTGAAGAAGTAATGGAGATGGCATTATTTTGCTTAAACAGACACTTTCAATAATTTATCAAGTTTTCTATTTAGTTAAATATGCTAGAGTAAAATAGTTATCATTTTAAAGAGAAAATGAAGAAGACAGTTAAAAAAACAAAAGGTGAACACTAGAAGAAGTAATGTCTTTTAAAAAGACATTTAAGACTATCTAAATAGAACAGCCTCAGTTTATTAGATATGGCATCTTCCTCATATCTAGTGCTATTGTCCTACATTAGAAATTAGTTCATTTTGAAAGTCCAGATTTCAATGTTCAAAAATGTAACTTATTTTTAACTATTTTTTTAATCTCACAGGTGAAAATCTCACATTTTAATATCTCGACATGGAGCTGGTATCAAATCTAGAGGGATTTATCGATATGTAAATATATGTGAGAATCAAATAGTTTTACTGCAAGTTAATAGCACACTATGAAGTATTATTATAGTGTGTTGTGGGGTGTGTTAGTGGCTGTTGGGCAGGGTGTTTAGTTTTCAAAATACAGAGCCTGTAAACTTTGGGAATGACAGGCTACAATGGTTTCCACTTGTTCTGTGAGGTTACAATAGTGTCTTATTTACAATCCTGTTCTTTGAATAGAGCAAGGTTCAGTAAATGTTCTGGTGATCTGATGATCCTAAATAGAAAAGCTAGTATACATTAAGCACCAAGTTGAATGGCCAGTGCACACGCACACACACACACACACACACACACACACACACACACACACACTAATACAAAGATAAATGAGTTTTCAGATTATGCTTTCTAAATGACGTTTTAGGGAACATACAGAAAAATCACCATATAATTATGAAAATTTCTGTCATATTTCTTGTAACAATAAGTGTTATACACTTGAATCCCTTTGTTTCAAATGTAACATAACAGAAAGCAGATGTAAAAAGGTAAAGAACTTAAAATTTAGCAAGGCATGACTAGAGAAAACCCTCCACTTAATAGATATTATTAGCAATATGCAATAGAAAAAATGTATAAGCAACCCAAATGTTGGATATATTACAATGCTATGAAAATATAGTATATAATGTAATAAATAACTTGAAATCATATTCTTTGTTAAGTAAACTACAAACCTAGGACAAGAATTAAATAGCCCCAATTGTACAAAATATCCACATGGGATTATTGTTGAAAAATGACAAGTTGTGATTCAAATGGGCAAGGGATTGAAGTTACAAGATAATGAGAATTGCTGATAGGTAAAACTTTCTTCAAAACAGAAAAAATTTCAACTATTCACAAGGTTTCATGCAGCAACAGTTTAAAGTCTAAAAATAGTAATAGTTGACTAACACAGGGCAGAAGATGGAGCTCAGTGGGCTAGCATTTGCATAGTATGTATGTGGCCTTGAGTGCAAGAACTGTAAAATAAAACAAAAGTGCTTGGCAGGCCACAGAGAAGCTGGCTTCAGTATAATAAGAAACCTATAGATGAAACTATCAGAGTTCAGTGATAGAGGTGGAAGGTAATAAAGGTAGTAGAAGTTAAAAATGACTAACCATGAAAAAAATAACACCTTCCAAATCATTTAAATGCAAGAACAATAGTCACATTAAAAACAATTCCATTATCATTTTTAACAAATATTCTATAGCTATTTTGACATCATTACTTCTATAATGCAATTACTTTTCTAATTCCTTAAGAAGATTAAAGTAATATTAATGCAAATGAGCAAGCTTTTATATAACATTGCCACAGCATTTCATATATTGCAAGATTTTAAATTGAAAGGTAAATTTGGGATTTTTTTGTATGATTATTCTGAATTAAATTATTTTCACTAAAAATATTCTTAGATGTAACTGCTTGTAAAATAAAAAAGAAACATAGATGTATACAATGGTTACATGTACCCCTAATGCTGGAAGCTCTCCTTTCTTTTGGAGTCACTGGAATTTTCGTCTTTATGTAGGTCCATTGTGCAGTGATAACTGAAATGGCTACTGATGCTCTCTAAATAAAAGACTGCCTCTCCCTCAAAAGAAGCAGGTGCTATCAAATAGCTACTGTTTGCACAGTGACTCTCCAGACAAAAACTTTACACAAAGAAAACATAAAAATAATTCTTGGGAGGCCTCCTCTGTGAATCACTCAGACAATAGTTTAACCGCAGTAATGCCGCATGTGTAATTTTTAAGGTCAGTTTGTATCTGTGCTTTTTTAAATAGCAATGTACAAGAACATTTATAAGCCACATATCCCATAGAATTTGACATTCAGGGTTATAATTTCATTACTTGATGAACATCTTTCTATAATACTTTTAATGTCAACAATCTTTTAGCTACAGTTGCTTACAGCTTTTATACAAGTACTGAAAAGAGCAATCTTTCTAGCACTCCAGCCATTGCCCCTCGTATTTTGGACTAATCTATTATTTTAAAAAGCAGCAAATGCATATCATTTACTTACTTCGCAAAAGAAAAACTCAGATTTTCAATTTATGAAAATTTAAAGTGCTATTATTATTGATGAGAGTTCAGGATTCACATTAAGAATTGTTATTTCTAATTTAACTTGGCATATAATTTTCTTAAATGTTTAATGAAACTAGGAAATTCCTGTAAAATTTAAATCATAAAATATAAATATATAGTGAATCAAAACTTAACACCCAAAGCTGTCAATAGGTATCCTTAGTCATGTACTTTGATGCTTCTAAAATCTCCATCTTACATGTGTCCAAAAATAAATCAAGGTATAAAATAAAACTACTACAATTATATATATAACATGCATCACACAGATTTCAATATAGAATGCCTCACTAAAAACAAAATGAAGGAAAATTAATGACATCACTTTTTTATTATTCTTATTTATATAATGGAATACAAAACATATAGTCTTTTAGAAGCAGTCTCAATAATAACACTTATGTATAAGAAATCCTCCTGCAAAAGGAGATCACAGGCATTCGAAATGTTGATTAAGTAACATTTTAAAAAATCTTCTATATGTGAGGAAACAAAGTCATGCTGCTTATAAGCCCGTAATAATATACTCAAAAGTTTCAAAAGGAAATCTAATAATATGGGTAAAAATAATTTTCTATGTACTTAGAAGACAGGAAGAAAGTAAAACAAAACTTCCTACCATAATAACTAAACTGAAAGATCAAGAGGGCCACCTGCAGTTTAAAATTCAGGGTTATGAAAATTTCTCAACCAATCTCCTTAAAAACACTGTTTCTTTTTTTAAATTTAAGTATTTATTTTACTTTAGAAATTATAATACATCAACCCTTCTTTTTATTTTCTCCTCCAAACTCTCCCAAATATTCCTTACTTATCTCTCAAATTTATGGAATATATATATATTCCATATATATGTATGTATATCTATCTATCTATCTATCTTAGATATTAACACACACATATAGGTACATAAATACAACCTGCTCATTCTGTACAATGTTATCTGTATGCATGTTTTCAGGGACGGTCTTTTTGTATTGGATAACCAATTGGTGTGCTCTTCCCTGAAGAAGACTATTTCTCCCACAGCATTTCTTGGTTGTGGTTCTTTGTGCAAGGCTGAAGCCTCTTTAGCTTTTGCCTGCCCACCTTAGCACGTCTGGTGCTGTTGTTTTTGTTCAGCTCATGTTTAGGAGTCGTGTTGGTGAGGTGTTTAGGGCCATGCTTGTGACTACTAGAAGACACGTGAACTACAGTGACAGAAGGCAGAGCACCAGTTGCATCAGGCCAGGAGAGGGAGGAGGAAGCATGAGCACTAAAGGACATGAAGGAACATTTCAAGGAATAGAAAATGTGTGTCTTAATTGCATGGTGCATGTTGGAATACACCCTGTTGAGCCTTCCACTCGGGTCTAGTTTACTACATGTTATACTAAACTAAATTTGATCTTTTTAAGACTCCTGATAATAATTCTACTGGAAATACAATGACTATTCTCTGTCTTCACTCTGTGTGTGTCACTAAATAAAATAAATCTGACCACAAAAAAAAAAAACAAAAAAAACAAAAAACAAAAAAAAACACTGTTTCTGGAGATGAGTCTCCCAGGAACTTATGTTATACTCGATTAGCAAATTATATATTTATATACTGCACATTAATTTAAAAAGTGATACATCTTGGTTTGAGACCTATGATTGTTTCATCATGTTTAATTTTTTGCATTATACATAGATATTCAACAAGTAAAACATTTGTCGGATAGTTCTTATACTGTTCCTTCTTTGCTTTCAAATGAAATAGCTACATGACCTGTAACATGTCATTTGAGTAGGAATTATGTAATATTATCAGTCTGCATGAAAAATAGTGTTCATCTTTGGCAAGCATCAAACTACAAATAAAAACTAGACAAAATCTCACAACAGGAACAATACACAAAGCAACTCACAGAGACGGTGAAAACTCACCGCACACAAGGCATGCACATATTCAAGAAAGACTGCGGAACTGTAAAAGAGAAGAGTATCAAAGCCTCACCCCTAACCATGAGGTTGTTTGCGATTAATAGCAGATGAGAAAGCCAATATAACTTTTCCTCATTGGAGAGTCAATGGGTCTACTCCAGGGAAGGCTCTTTGTCCTATGCCTAGGAGTAATTGGCCAACACAAAAGGGATGTAAGTATTTTTATACAATGTGAAAAAGTGTTTTGTTTTATATTTTCTTTATCTTTTCTGTTTTTGTTTTTCTTCTCATTTTTTATTTTTATTTATTTTTCTTTTTGTTGTTATTGTTGTTGTTTGGGAGAGTTTTCTTTAAAGAGAGAAAGAACATGAAATTGGAGGGCAGGGAAGTGTAAAAGACAATCAGAAGAGCATGTGTAGGGGAGAGAACATGAACAAACTATATTAGATGAGAATTTTAACGCAACTTTTAAAATGTTTTTTTCCCGCTTTTTATTTAAATCTATTTTCATATTTGGATGCGAAAGATTTTCAACTAGCTCTCAATTCACTTTTGCCCTAAGGAAAGACAATAATGCTCTCATGAAGCTTATGAGATACACTCTTAGATAACAAAGGCTCAGTAACTATAAAAGATTTTAAGTACAGTCACAGTCTATAGTTAACCATCCTTCTGAACTGTTAACAGGTACTCAAGATTCCTAGATACAAGACAAGTAAGGATATCAATATGCTGTCAGGGTCAACACATTATTTCTAATTTTCAGCTTTTACAGAGAAAAGAAATCTCTTTCATCTAACACTTCAGCAAAAGTTGGTTGAAGCGTTTTAGTAGACTGCTATACCACTTACAAAATTACATGATTATTAATCTGTATAAATATTTTATTTTATTTTATTCATTCATCTTTGTACCCCCTAAATCATGAGGAAGAGGGTACAAATAAAGGGAATACTTCCTCAATAATTACTGAATTGGCTACAGTTTGCACTTAATATAAATTATTCCTCAAACCTCAGTGGAATTCTTAATCAAATATATTGATATGTTAACAACTGTCTATTACTTTCCCAATCACTTCAGGCTTTGCTTACACATTTTATATTTCAAAATTACTTACCATTATTAATTTCATTTTTGAACTACAACACAATTTATAGTATATCCTTTAATTTTGCTGGAGTCCTTAGAAAGATGCATTCTAAATATATCACTTCAGCCTTCAACATCCACTTATACAGTAGTAATTTTTGAGACTTTGTATGTACAAGTTCTACAATACACTAAGAGAAAAACAAAAAGGGCCCTGCACAGCAAGATCTCAACTTGTCAAGGAAATAGAGACTTTTGATTCCCTAAAAGTCAAAATGAAAGAGGGAGAGGGGGAGGGAGAGGGAGAGGGAGAGGGAGAGGGAGAGGGAGAGGGAGGGAGGGAGAGAGAGAGAGAGAGAGAGAGAGAGAGAGAGAGAGAGAGAGAGAGAGAGAGAGAGAGAGAGAGAGTGTGTGTGTTTAGCTTGACCACACATGCTCTAATACTCTTCCGCATATCAATATGTAATACTGGACAGTGAATTATCACAAGATCTACTCCAAAACTACCTTCCCAACACAAACACACATCCAAACATTAATTACTATTTTAGAAGGGAGTTCCATAAGACACAGTCACTGACACATGCATAGGGTCAAAGAGCTTTATATGAATCAAACTTGTGCTTGTGAGACAGCTTAATCAAGGGTTTATTTACACTATGCTTCAAGTTCATTCTCACTACAAAGGGTTTCAAATAACCACATTAACCAGTGTTTGTTAAAATGCATTGAATAGTAAAGGCAGTGCTAAGTAGACTTTTAACAGAGAAGTGAATGGGTCAACCATAATATACATACAAGAGCTTGAATGTTTCTTGTCTCTTAAGGTTTTTCTTCTTTTCACATCCATTGGATGATGCAATTGAGTAAAAGAAGTCTTAAAACACTGAGATCTTGGCTGACAATAACAATTTTGTATATTTTTCCAAGTTTTTTTCATATTGTGATATAAGAATTGTAGTCTATCCTGATTTTTATAACTTAACTAACAGCTTTTGTTATTTTTGAAGGCTTTTTTAGGTTGTCAGTAGAAACTATATCATTACTACTTGGAATAGAATCAAAATGGACAAACTACTATCAGATACTTTATTGCAAAAAAAATTATTCAGATAATTATTCCATAGAGATTGTATCAAATAAGTAACTTTGATTAATTAGCATATATATGGAAAATTTAAATCTAAAGATAAAATAGAATTTACTTCAAGCTTGAAAAGACTGGGATAGAATGGTAAAGAGATGAAGATACCTAGGAAATATTCAGGACTTTAGATTTTCTTTGCAGGCTAAGGAAGAATAAACAAATGCATTATGATGCAGTGGTAAAGAATTCAAACTATTCTACATTATACTGCAATTGTAGATACATGCCATTATATACTTGGCCAAACACAGAGAACTATAAAGGAAAAGGAATAAACCCCAATCTTAGTAATAGAGGAAAGTAGAAGACAGAGATAAGATCAAGCACAGGAACTTTTTCCATTTAATTTTACATGAACCTAAAATGACAATAAGATAGTCGGCTAATTAAAATAATAAGACATCAATCATTCTTGCATAGACAAGTATGTGGTAATAATGCCACAATTTCTATGAAAATCAATGTATACAAAAGATGTTAAAGACAAAATCTATGAAAACTTCAAAAATAGTAGAAATATCAAAGTAATATTTGTTTCTATGAAATAATCTATAAACAAAACAAAAAATTTGAATCTTGTATTGTCATAGTGTTATGTGTTGAAGGTCTCACTGAAGGTTTCATGGTCCTTGGTTTAAGATGTGACAGGATATTTAAGAGGTTGGGACTAGTGAGAGTTTATAACTATGTCTCTTGATACTTGATGCCTATCTATAGCATGCATTCCTATAGTATGTGTTATTATGTTACACAAGCAAATGCCACCTTGCCTGATCTGAAGCTAGGATGAATAAACTTTCAAATATACAATTTAGTAAATGAACTTTCTTTGTTATAAACTCAGCATCACTTATTTTTAAAGTAAAAACAAATGGACTCGCATTGTTAATTTAAAATGGTTGACAATATCTTTAAAAAGTATCTCAAAATTGTGTATGTGTCTGTGTTTCTCTGTACACACATACATTTATTCTTAACTTACAAGATGTTAGATTTATCTTGACTCCTATACAAATAAGAAAATAAAATCAGAGGCTTGTTAACATTATAAGTAAACTATAAGTTATTTAAAATGATTAATCAACAGCTGAAAATATCTGAGCATGAAATACTGTGTGAAGAGACTTTACATTCTTCATGGTCTAATTATTTTATTATAACAATGGATCTGTTTAAATGCATACATCACCTAAGTAAACACAAATGGTGAACACATCCTGCATTAACGAAAAAACATGCAACATGTTTTGCAAGCAGAAATTCCCTAGCTAACATAGGCAACTGAGGCACTGTTAAATATATGTACTTCTCAAGTCCAGACCATTCCATCTTGGTGGAAAGTATGAAGTAAAATTAATTTATGACAGATCACCTCCATTCACATGGATTTTTCTCCTTCTATTAAGTTTATCTGGATTTAACAAAAATTTCTTGTAATCGAGAAAAGTACTAGGAATTCTTTTGTTGTTGTTATTGTTTGGTTTTGGTTTTATCTTTTGTTTCTTTTATTTTTATTTTTTGAGATTGGGTTTCTCTCTGTATCAGAGCCCTGTCTGTCCTGCTTTGTAGACCATGCTGGCCTCGAATTCATAGAGATGTACCTGAACCTTCATCCTGAATGCTCCTTAGTAGGAATTACATGCATTTACTACTCTCATCCAGCTGCACCATATGTTACATGGTTATGTTCAAAAAATAATATAATGTCCCCAGAACTAAATAGAGTATACAAGAATCAATTTATAATCTTCTATGTAGGTTTTGAGAAAGTGTTTGCTTTACCTTAAGAAACCTCAATTAGAAATACTTAAATTCCTGTGCTGATGAGATAGTCAACAAACAAAACAAATCAATAAAATGACAGAAATGGAAATAAGATCAGGATATTAAATGATTTTTACAATAAGAATCTTAAAAGGATTGGCTATGCCAGATCAATTAAAGAACAAAGAATGAACGTGGGTAGAAATGAGAAGGGCAATCATAGATTTCATTTTTAGTGCACATGAATAAAAATTAAAATAAAGGAAAATGTTAGAGATTGAAACACAAATGGAATCATGAAAGAAAACACACACACATGGTTAGAAAAATGCATTTTTAGCATCTGCATTTTCCAAGATAATTCTAGTTACAAGTATAGATTATCATATATTTATAATCTGGTATTAAGAAAGCAATGTGCCTATGAAATATTTGACTTGATTGTACCTTTATTTTATTTAGCTATATTATTTATATAATTTTTAGTTATGCAAATGTGTTTCATCATTTTACTGATTTTGAAAAATGCGGTCACAATCCTACCTTTAATGAAGTGGAATAAAATATCTTCTTTATAAATGACAATATATGAGTTTTAGGATAAATTTCTATAAGACTCAAAATCGAAATAAAAGTCAATCAGAAAATTAGATACCTTTCTAATTCATACTGCTACAAAGTGATATATTAATTACATCTGAATAACAATCATAACGACATCCAATACTCATAAAATGCTTACTACGAGCCAGGTCACTGTTTTTAAATTTTTGAAATCTTTACTTCTCATTAACAACGTAATTCATTTGTGGAAATTGATGAACTTGTCCTAGAATTAATATTATAATTAGTGACTACAAACCAGCACAATCTTTACATGTGACTCTGGAACTTGAGAATCTCTTTGCTGTTGTGAAAAAAGTTGATAATCTATTGCAGGGAGCTTTTCACCGACAAATTTCTGTCTACACTTAGTTCTCAGAGACTGGAAACTGAGGAATTCATCTGCTTCATGGAATCATAAATGTTGATGTTCAGAACTTATAAAGGGATTAGGAATAAAAAAAGATTAAAACATGATGTTTAATGAAAAAGGGTAGAGAAAAAAGTGTGAGCAGAAATACAAGCAAAGAGAAGTGCACAGCAAAAGTAATACCAGAAGTAGGACACAAAAGTAGACATGAAACTTATTAAAATAAATAAATTAATAATAATAATAATAATAGTAACAGTAATGGTGATAAATAAGTAAATTCACTCTGAGGAGCAAAGCCAAGAAAAAATTGCTTCATTTTGAATGCATTAACTTTATTCATAGACCACTTGACAGAAACTGAGTTTTGTCTATAAATTTCCTTTGTTTTTTTTGTTTGTTTGTTTTGTTTTGAATCCATTCTGCCTTTCTCAACTATTACTTCACCTTAAACACTGATCATCACCACTTCTTTTTCATCCTTTTGTCATCTACCATGGCTCCTTCATTGAATCACTACTGTATGTCTGATTGTGCTATGTGATTCTTTTCACCAATAAGTAAGGTACTTGGATATTAGATATTGTTGACAGCATACAGCATACAGGCAAAGACAAAGACTGGTAGTCACTGATGACAGAGCCAAAGAATGTATAGGCTGATTTTCTCATGATAACTTTTTTTTTTAAAGAGAAAAGTTCTTTTGTAAAGTCACTTGTAATTTCTGATTCCTTTCCATGCTTACTTTCCTGACACAGTAGTATGTCTAATTACAGATGAATCTCAGGTACTTAATTACAGAAGTGGAAAGAGAAGCTTTCTGGGATGGGAAGTAAAGACTGAGTGCTGTTGAAATTGTTTGCATGCTTATGCTGGGAAGCTCTAGGCACCCAATCTCATTCAGTAACTAAGAGACAAAGGTGTTACATACAGCCTCTAATTTGCTTAATGCACTTGGGCCCCAACTACTGAGGTAGGGAAGGTACACTGACAAGCACAGGAAATGACAGGTGACAGCAAGGGAGATGACAAAATACCTATCAAAGGCAAACATTACAACTATTAAGTGACAGCAGACTGGGACCATGAGCCTCTCTTGGTATTCTCTGTGTGCATTTCCTTCCAACTGAAAACTGACAAGCAAGAACACAGCAGCTGTCCACCCTCTTTTCTCCATGCTTATTTTCTGCTTGATGAACACATGAAGGAATGAGAAAGGTAAGGAGAGTTATTTCTTCAGTCTCCTTAGTTTTATATGTGTTTAGTCAATGCCGGGCTCTTTTTTTTTCCTAAAAAAATGTCCAGATAAAAGCTCAAGATAATGCTTAAATCTGAACAACTTTGTCCACAAATTCCTGGTGGCATCTTGCAGAAGAAGCCTCTGTATGAGGACATCATCTTGTACTTCGAAACTACATGTCTGCAGTGAGTATTTTACTCTTTCCCCAACATCTAAGTTTACCTCTCTGCCATATTTCATAAACACAAGGGATTATGTATAGGCTATGAACATTCATCCCCATGAAACTATGTATCTATGTGTATGTATACACACATATTGGGGAGTTCCTACAGACATCAGAAGAGGACATAACATCACTTATAAATAGAATTCCATGTAGGTAACAGCAACTATATGTGTAAGATGAGGCCCTAACTCGATTCTTCTGCAGAAGCAGCATATCCTTTTAACCTGTGTGTCATGTTTCCCGCCCTTGCCACAATTTTGTACCTGAGAAGAACATACAAATTTGTGTGGTTTTGTGTCCGATAACAACAATTCCAACTTTCTTCAAAGTGTGTGTGTATATATATATATATATATATATATATATATATATATATATATATATATATATATATATATATATGTATGTATGTAAAATTTGAAGAGATTAAATTTACTATACCTGCCCATGCCTTTCACATATGTCCAGTCCTTTTCAGCCATTTTTTGATCTATGTGTTTTTTCTCAGCTAGTATTAATAATGGCCTTTAAGACCTTATTATTAAATTAAACTTAGTGTCCTGGGCCTCAAAACAGCTAATCTTACACAAAGATTCAGAAAACAGCAATTAAATCAATATCTTGTATTCATACTGGTGAATTTCTCTCTTATGGAAGCACTCTCTGAAGATTCTAAGTATCACCAAATTAGCACCTATAATTTTCCTTTAAAACTATTTATGACAAATTTGTGTATTATAAATGATTTTAAACTGAACAATTTAGTAGTCACAGGATTGTATATCTACTGTTTTATATAGTTCCAATTAATTTTCAGTGCCACAAATAAAGCTCTGGGTTCATTATATAATTATGTACATCATCTACACTTCCATTGTTCTCCTAACCAAACACCTATGTGCTTCTGGGCATGTGTGTGTGTGTGTGTGTGTGTGTGTGTGTGTGCACGAGTGTGTGTTTTGATGTATGGCATAGTGCAGTCTGTGATCTTTTGTGCCTGGCTTCATTAGCTTAGCATGTTTACAAGTTTCATATGCATTGTAGAATGAAGGCATCATAACTTGATTTGATGGGTGGATAATATTCTATTATGTACATATGCCATAATTCATTTATCCTTTACTGTTGATGGACATTTGGATTAGTTCTACCTTTTTTCACTTTTTTAAAATTAATTTATTCTTGTTACATCTCAATGGTTGTCCCCTCCCTTGTATCCTCCCATTCCTCCCTCCCTCCCATTTTCCCCTTACTCCCCTCTCCTATGACTGTGCCTGAGTAATGAGTAAACAACAACAACAACAACAACAACAACAACACTGTAGCTGAGTGGTTGGAGAGATGGTTAAGAGCCGTGAATGCTCTTCCAGAGGACCTCACTTTAACTCCCAAACCCACATGGTAGCTCATGATTAGTGCCAGGGGATACAATATGTTCTTCTGGCCTAGAGGAGAACCAGGTACACATGTGGTACACAGACCAGGCAAAACACCCATACACATAAAATAAATAATTTTTTAAAACTGTAGTTAAAGAAAGTATAGCAGGGTTCCAAATTCAAATATCTACACAATGAAAACTAGAAGAATAAAGCAAAGCCTTCATGTGCCTTGCAAAAAAACCTATTTATGACAATTGTCATGTTCACTTCCATTACCCTATACAAAACAGCTTACTGCATGGACTTTGCATGCGGAGAAAGCATCCAGAATCAAACAGAGTAGGCTGAATGCCCAGGTCTGTCATTTCTGTGAGATCTTAGGGGATTCATTTAACCATCTGGAACTTAAGTTATTGAAATAGTTTCCCTAATTACCCTTCAAAAATTGTACATACTTCAAAAAAATCAATAAATGTTATTGACTATTATTTTTCTTATGATTGATCCTTTACATCTCAAAAGCTACATGTTTCAAAAACAGAATTATCTGATAATGATTTCCCTAAAATACCTTAGCCTATTTAACCATGACTTTTTTCTACAATCTGGCAAAACTGTCTTCCTTTTTCAGAACCAAAATTACTCCCAAAATGAGACTTCAATTGCCTCAAGCCAAAAGAATATTCCATATGTAGTTTTCATACTTCAACTATAAAGGAATTATGGTATTATAGTATAAAGTGTTCTTCATTGCTACACTCATTTACCTAGAATATAAACCCTTCCTTGTGAGAAGTCACATTTTATTCAACCAAAATAAAAAAGAGCTAATAGTAGACATTCAAAACTTATGACTAAATGAAACAAAGACTAAGCAACATATTATGCACTTGTTAAATGAAATTCTGGAGAACTATGAAGGATTAATTTCATGTTCCTATTTATGAACTGTTGCGAGTATTCTAGTAGAAAAAAAGTGTTTTGTCATGAATTCAGGTGATTAATTATTTCATTTAAAGATATAGGTCTATGTAGGTATACTTTACAGCCTAAATTTGATCCCAGAAATTCATGGGGTAGAAGAAGACAGACATTTCTTTCAAGTTGCCCTCTGACCTACATATATAAAAAGCTGCCCATCCAAGTGAATACAGACAGACAGTCACACAAAATAAATAAAAATAGAAATAAATACATACATATATACCTACATACCATACATACATATGTACGTACATACATAGATACAAGCCTACTAGGTCAGTTTTATGCATAAGTGTACAGTCATGCAGATCTCTCTGAAACATAAGTGCAGTGTATACACTGAAAACAGATCACAATAATCCAGTGCAATGGAAGCTAGTGTCAACTACTCGATAAAAAAAGATTGATATGTAGACATAGCAATAGATGAGGAATTAATAATTTTATTTCTATAATTAACAGTAGAATTAGTATTCTCACTTAAAAATAATCTCATAGGAATAATAAACTAAGAAGATAACATTTAATGTTTTTTAAAGGCTCATATAAATGCAAACCTAAACCACAAAATTAATGGAGAAATTAATCAAGAGCATTTCCCTTAAATCTACATGATTAAATGCTTTAGAATTTGAAGCTAATTCTGCTTGATGAAGAAATTTTAACTATATGGTGATCAGGCCCTTATTTTGATAGGACATAATGTTTAATATTACTTTCCAACCTTTAGTATGAGAACACTCAGATTAGAAATACTACATTTCTACTATTGATCTATTTCATACAGCCTACAACTTCTAAAATAAGAGGCAAATCCATCCCCAAACGATTTTCTATTTTCTTATCATTACCTTAAATCCTCTTCATTCTCAAGTATGAATTTTATCACAACTTAAATGCTAATGTATAGTGTCTAAATAGACAGCATAAGAAAGATAATTCTATTAATCTCATTTCAGAGTGCATATGTCTTGTGTTAAGATTTCATTCATTTGCAACATGGCTCTTTCCTGGAAAGAATCCATTCAAAATAGGAGAAAATACACATGCACAACATAATGTTTGATAACAACCTGTTGAAAATCTATATTCAAAATTAGATGTTTAACTATTATTTTTATACCATAAACATTTATATCCCTTTATGGCTTCTTCACCTACAATATAAAATTGTTGCATCATCTACAAAACAAAATTGTTATATGAAGACTTAAGCAGCTCACAGAAACCAAATAATATAATGAAAGCTGTAAGTTATGTGACCTACAGTCTCTGAACACACATGACAACGAATTGACTACATCTATACAAAAATCAACAACAACAACAACAACAACAACAACAACAACAACAACAACAAGAAGTTATTCCTGATGGTTAAAGAGATGACTTACTGATTAAGAGCAAGGGCTGCTCTTGTAGAGGACCCAAATTAAGTTCAAAGTACCCACATGGTGGCCCACTACCATCTGTCAATGCTGTTTCAGGAGATATAATGCTATCTTCTGGCCTCCATGTGTATTAGGCAAGCACATGACACACAAAAATAAATGTAAGCACATACACTACACATAAAATAACAGATCTTTTAATATTAACACCTGCTGTCACAGTACATACACTGAAAATGGCAAAAGTCATGAAGCCAGTAGAGCTGTTTGACACAGTTCCAGCAAAGCTGAGCCAAATACTGTGAACACTACCATTATGTCTCTCACTTTTAGGTTTCGGTCTCTGTGTGTTGCACTCTTGAGGACTTTCTGCATTACAATTCATTTTATGTCTTTTCTGCTTAGAAAAGTCCTAAACTTACTAACCCTTTTGATTTTAGGTAAATAACATTATCCTGATAAGCACAGATAAGCACTAAGTTGCTAGAAAATTTTCTTTTATGAAGTCCAAGCAGACTCAAACTGTATAAGTGGAACAAGGTAACTTTAGTGAGAGTTACCGAACTCAGATTAGCCAGGAGAATTGGTAACAGACTAAGGGCCTCTTTTTACAATACTCTTACAGATCTCTGAAAATGTAAACTTAGAGATAATTGACAAACTCCCACTGGCCAGAAGAATTGATAACAGATTCAAGGCCTCTTTTTACAGTAAGCTTAGAGCTCTCTGAAAAGGTAGTTTAAAGATATGGGATCTTACAGGTACAGCCCTGGAGGGACAGAACTCTGTAAATAAGAAAGATTTACTAAAATGACTTTTTCTACTCCATAGTATAGATGATGAAACAATAGAGTGAAAGGAACGGGTATTAGTATATATTATTCAGAAAACACTAGTTTAGACACTTTCTGTTTGTAGTGATTTAAAATGCCAAATACTGCCAGCCTAAAAACAGGCTGTCATATAATAAATGTGTTTGCTTTAGCTGAGACATTCTTTAAATTCTTTGAACAGGAGTTACGGGGCTGATAATAAAAAATAAAATCTCTTCTATTTGTACTTAATAATTGTGAGTGAAGATGTAACCCCAGACACATGATGAAAAATCAAACACATGTCAGGAAACAAAATGATATAATCTGTACTTCTTAGATAATCATTATTCTGTCATTGTTCTGTGAAACCTATATAAATAAAGAAGCAACCTGATTGCTTGTCAGTCAGAGCAGCAAGATTCCCCTGACCACCATGCCTGACACACTCCTGCCTCTCAGAATCCTCATGTCCTTTTGGGCTACCCTGCCAATGACCAGGCAGATCTTTGGCAAACTGCTACTATAACAAATGAACATGATAGTGATAAATGTAAGCCAATAGCAAATAAGGCCACAACTACCACAGTATACCACAATATGCATCCATTAACTCAACTCTCGACATAGACCTTATTCTGAGTGAAAGACTGTCCTCATTCTGAGTGAAAAAAAATAGACAATAAGGAGCTTACATAGTAAAAAGTAGGAAGTGGTAGAAGAGGGTTAGAGCTCAGAAAGATAGTTCCAAAACCTACTTTCCTGTTATTACTTCTCTAACAAAATCTGACTTGTCAAATGGCATCAGTTCCTCTTTTTAACATTGCCTGCTCATACACAAGTAGAAATAAAATTAGTGAACTTCACTAATATTGATTCTACCATAAATGACTGATTAACACAAAAATGCATGTTAATTGTTGTTACTTCACTTATTCTTTTAAGACTCTGAACCAAAGTTTCTCTATCTAGACTATGTTGGCCTCCAATTTAAAAGATCATCTTGTCTCTGCTTTCTAAGTAAACATTGCAGCATGAGTACCACATTGGCTAATGTATTTAAATTATCCAAAATGATTAGAAAATTAATATGATTTAGATACTCTCAACAACAAAATTTTCAAATAGTAAAGGAATATAGTTTTGTAGATAGAAAATGATTAATGTATCTTCAGATGCTATGCATTTTATCCATCTAGAAAAAATTCAGAGAACTGAATCAGTTGTAAGAAAACCATCATTTTTTAATTAAATAAAATTATACTCAAAATAGAAAATATGTAAATAAAGTATATTTTAAGGATTTATATATGGTAACAGTTTATTTACATCTTCTAAACAGAAATATCATAGCAGTATAGCAGTTAGGTATACTATGAATATATCTTTGGAATGCATGTATATATAGTGAACAGTAATAATACAGTTAAGTCACAGGAAGCAGTTGCTCAGGGTGTCTTTTCAGAAAAAGAAGAATTTGCTTCCATTGTCAAATGCTATCATTTAACAGTGAATACACCCTCCATCATTTAATCTGATAAAACCAAGACTTTACTAATGGGCAATGACATTTGTAATAAAAACATACGATAGCTAGATGTCTAATGTGTACATTTGGGAACTACGTAGATCATTTCACATTGAATGTTGATGCTACCCATAGAAATCTTTTCAAAGAAAGTGTGACATTTAATATAAAAAATGATCACAATCTTTAGATGAAAGGGGAAAAATCTAACAAAGTTCATAAGACATTGAAGAATGATAACAAAATGGAGATGACTACAGAATTGGGGTATGAATGCAGCTTTGTCAAGAGAAAGAATAATATTTCAAGGTCGTCTAAAACTATAGGATCCTTAAAAATGGCTCATAAAATTTAAAAATTTTTTATTTACAATCTATAGTCACTAATAACCAGCAATCTCATGGATCCCATATGGTATACAAAGTTAAATAAGATTAGATGCATGTAAAAAGTTCAAGATTTTTAGAGATATTGATGGAAATAAGAAAATAAATTACAAATCATAGCTATCATATCTAGTTTTGTTTTATCATGGGCCTAGTTTAAGTGTGAATATAGGTCAATTTATGTATATCTAAGTAAAATCTAAATAAATCACTGAGATAAAACCAAACACCAACACATTTAGAATATCCAATTTCACATCACTCAAATGCATGGCATATAATACTCTCTGTTCTCCTTTTTCCCTCTCTCTCTCTCTCTCTCTCTCTCTCTCTCTCTCTCTCTCTCTCTCAGACAAGGACTCAGTTGTGTTAACTTTAAGTATGTATTAAATACAAATTCTGGTTGTGACCTAAATTTTGACACAACACACACTCTAATTAAGGCAATATTTAATGAACTCATAGTTTTTACTAAGAAAAATAATGAGCAAATTTTGGCCTTATCATTAGACAATTTCTTAACAAATGTGACAGCATTGTCAATGAGAATTCAACTGCCTAGTTAGTTTCTGTCAACATTTTACTGACAAAAATGCCCTAATAGAATCCTTGACCTTCAATAAAGAGTTTAAATGCATCAAATACACATCATTAAGTATTTTTAAAGAGCACACAATAACAATTTTGACATTTTACAAGGTTATTTTTCCTAATCATAAATGAATAAAGGTTTCATTCTATAAAATCACTAACATAACTTTTATTAAACTAGATAAAATTAAAATTAATAAAGTCAATCATATCCAATGTTTTTTTACAAGTATAAAAACTATGTGACAAAAATAATTTGAGTCAAATTATGGACATTTCTACATTCCCTCCCATGATATTTCATTGTGAAGAAAGTAGTCTGTGCACAAAACTTCTACGTGGTGATTAGCTTCCAAAAGAGTGAGTGTGAATTATAGTGATTTTTAGGTATCTGACGGCATTTGACGTCTACATGGATTGCAGTAACAAGCATAAAATGTAATAAACTACTTCACATATACCTAAGGTATAACAAGGATAAGAACAATCTAACAACTTTTTAAAAATCTTTCCTTTTTATGATTAATTCCTTAAACAGAACTGTCTATTTTGATTGAGATAATTTTTTTCTGTTATTGCATATGTTGTATACTCAAAGACAGCCTTTTAAACATACTAGTCAAACAGTAAGACTTTAAATCTTAATTAGGTTTGCATTTTATATGAATGCCTGACTTCACAAGTATTAACCATAATATACCCAGAAACTGAAGGCTTGGGTGTTAACAGCCTTAACCAATATTAGACTACATTCAAATAGATTTTAGAGAAAGCTGAAGGAAACATTTCACTCATTTGCCAATAGTCTCTCTTGCAAACATTGATTCTGCTGTTAAACATTACACATTACACATTACACATTAACAAAATTGCTAATTTACTTTGAGTGGGATGTGATTTTATTTCAAGAAAATATCCAGGAGAACATCTAGTGAGGTCTCAGTTATGAGGAACAATAAATAAATAAATAAATAAATAAATAAATAAAATAAAGAACAAAGTCAACAACAACTACAAATCCTTCTGTCTGGGGAAGTGGTTATTTGGCATTCTCAGTCATGTGCTTTCCTAATAATTGAACACTTCCTGCTCAACATCATCTTCAATGAGATTCATGGCTCATTCTTCCATTATCCTCCAAAATGTCATATTCCCTTTCTACTATCTCAATGGGTGGCAAAATCTTCAGTGGTAGTAATGTTTAAAAGAAATTTGATATGACTTTTGTCTTTTTTAACCGTTTGAACATGCACAGATTAAAAGCACCAATATTTTCCATTCTGAAAAATTTATTCTGTCTTCCTCTGATTTGATTGTTTCAGCAATAGTCAATCTGATTAAACCACCTTCTATCTTCTTGAAATAGTCTACTCTTTGTTGTATTTTTAGATTAGTTATTCTACTCCTTCTTTATTGGTATTTCCTTTATTTGGAATTCGTCTTCTATGTGTCAACAAAATTTGGTATCTGGGAAAGATTCACATGACCAGCACTGTTTTGAATTTTATTTGTGTAGTTTCATTTGCGTTATTTTAAACATACATTTTCTATTCTATGTCTTTGGGTACTTCCATCCACATTCAGGACTTTATACTATTTTTAAATTTTTTTATAAAATCTCTCACTATGTAGCTACGCCTGTTCTTTAAATCTTTATCAAGCTAGAACACAAAGTTAACTTTCTTCTACCTCAACATTTTAAGTATCTTGGGATTGCAAGAATATACTGCTATGGCTAGCTTCAAATTAATTAATACACATAGAGTTTTTCATGACTCTTTATATTAATCATGGCAGTATACTATAGCATTTAATTAATATCATTACATAATCCCATTCTTTGAGCTCTAATCCATTTTTGATAACACACATTCGTATTTTTTTATTTTTTATGTATACATTTATATTTTTATACACACATAAATAATAAACTACATACAGCAATAAGAACCACAAAACAGTCAGGAATTATATAAATGTTGCATTTATAATGTTTTGGCTATTTGTATTTGACAGCCTTGAAGAAAACATCTTTCCTATCTTGGTGCATCTGAAAGTCTGAATATAAATCAATACCTATCATATCCCATCATTATTAACTTAAATCCTCCATCTAGACCTAAAAGAATCTTAACCCCTAAACAAATAAGCTTAATTGTAAAACTAAACTATCTGGTCTTCAACCCCATCAGAGACTTGAAAAGGAATAAAATTAATTACCTGAGTGTGCAATATGCAAAACTTAGTTTGGATTTCTAAGGACACACTAATTAGTATTATCAGACAAAACACATTCATTATACCTGAAATTGAAGGATCAAAACAAACAAACAAACGAAAAAAAACCCTAGTATTCGGAGAAATGTCCAAAGCCATCTTGAAATATAACTGTGGCCTAAAAAAGAAGCACCATAGAGTATTCTACAGCAAAATTCATGTTCTAACTTGCCATTAATATCTGTTTCTCTAGATTTTTTCTCACATACTTCTTATTAGAAGTTAAGTGTCAAAAATCAAAAGGAATATGTCAAATAGCGTGGTTTGTATTTAAAAAAAAAAAAACCACTGTGGTTTTATTATCCTGGTATTATGATTACCCTTTATCCAATTACCCTCTCATAGTTCTATTCAGGTTTAATGCCAACCAGTCACTGAAAATAATATTGTCAATATTCTTCCTAATTTAATATGTCCAAATATATCTAAAGCATTATAGTTTTTACATTAACATTTCAGGCCAGAAAATAGTCTAGCAGCATGCATAGCAAGTATATTCACCTATGCTTGTGGAACACATATCTATGAACTTTAAATTACTATTGCAAACTTCAGTGGTTATGGTAATTCAGCTTGAATACACTTTCAATATGCTTGATCACCAGCAAATGCTTTCCCCACCCTGGGAGGAGACAGTAAGTGAAACAATAACTATTAATCAATACTATTAAAAACCAGAAATTTCGTTATTTCATTATTGCATCCTAGGTATGTTGGTGTATGCTTTCTTTGTAAATAACTGTTTTATAATTTGAAACACTAGAAATAACTGCCCTGGTGCCTTAAACAATATCACTACCTTAGTGAAAAATAATATACAGTGTTGGTTACTTGACTACTTACACATATGCAATAAGCTGATTTTCTAGTTGCCCCATTTGAAAATGGAGATTTTATAATGTATTATAAAACCAAATAGAGCCTGAATAATATTTAAAGAGAATATGATACTTATGTAACTATGCAAATTTAAAACCATAACACACATTCTTAAAAGTTTATGAGTGCTTTGGTCTCAATCATCATTTTCCTGTTAATATATGCATATTCTTGAGCAAGTTAATTCATTTCTCAGGTCTTATTTGCTTCATATAAAAGGAACAAATAATTATAATCTCAAAGATTATCAAGATGAGTTAATGCAATAAGACAATTATAATAAAGCTTGACACCAAGCACCAAGAACCATAAATTGTACATTATTATAGTTGTCATTTATTTTCCATTTTCTATTCGTGAGTACATTTAATCTTTATAATGTATGACCAAAACATCTGCATACATGTCAAGAAATGTGAAAAATATAATTAAATATGTTTATTGTACATTGAATTTGGAGATACTTAGATAATGACAAGATACCATCAAATTCCACTAGTATTGGCATGATAAGGAAGGTGAATATCATTATACAGGGTATTATGAGCCTTATTCACAACAAAGAGAAAATATTGAGAACCTCTGGTATCATCCAGATATCATTGATACTGGGATGATAATGAAGGTGAGTATCATTCTACAGAGTCATATCAGCTTTATTACCCAAAAAGAGATAAAAATGGAGAACTTTGACAAAGCTAGTTTCATGTCAGCAAAGGAAAGTTATAATTGAGGAAGCAGAAGGAACAGCATATCAGAGTCAGGAAACACTGCAGGCCCTGTGGTGGGATACAGATATGAAGGAAGAGACCTTAGAAAGTAGAGTCACTATTGTCAAAGTTTAGTGTCTAATCAAAATCTCAGTAGGGAACACTCAGGCAATGAAAAACCAGAATAGAATGCAAGACCCTCCATTGTTACTGTGTTCAAGGAAAAGATATCTCAGGAGGTTGAAATGGAAAAAAAGTGGTTTCAAAGTCTAATGGAAACCACTTTTTTATGTTGTGTACCTTTTTATGTTCTCTAGAATAAGATTTCCTTTTTACCTTTGTTAAATTCACACCATGAAGTATGAATTATTTGAGTGGGCCAGAATTCAGCACAGTCTAGAACAAGCCATAGAAAACATTTTGACAGAGAAATGTTTATACGATGCTGAGTGGTTAAGAGCACTGTGCTCTTCCAGAGATCCTGAGAACAATTCCCAGTAACAACATGGTGGCTGACCACTTCCTAAAACAAGGATCTGATGACTGTTATGGCATGCAGATGTACATGCAGATAGAGTACTCTATTTGGGTATACAGAATATAAATAAATAGATGTTTTAAAAGAGTATTTAAAAACTAGATATACAAACCATGTACTGAGAATAAATCATAAAAAATTTTCTAAACAAATCTTTCACTCAAAAGTATTTTTAACATTTCTAAACATTAAACCAATACATTAATGAGGTAGATGTGGTTATTTATTTTTGTATAGAGAACTGAATCATAGTTTAATGTTTGATACAGGACATACGGTATATACAATGTTTCTCCAGGTTGATATTTTAAGCTTATAAATTGTTGATGTTGAAAATGCTACTATGTATAAATGCATATTAGAAGATGCCAAAAGAATGTTGTGGAGGTTTGAATGAGAAATGTCCCTCATAGGCTGCAGTATTTGAACACTTTGGTTCCAGTTGTTGATGCATAGAGAGGCTGAGGAGGTATGGCTTTATTACTGGCTGTGAGCTTTAGAACTAAAACCCTTGCACCATTTTCAGTTCCATTTCTCTATTTTCTACTTGTGGTTAGATATGCAAACCACATTCTAGGAAGCTGTGATCTAGGACACATGTAAACAATTGACAGCATAGTAAAACATAAATGAGTCTTGTAAATTTTGGATAGCTGGATCTTCTACAGGTCTTATGTATGGTGCACAAATGCTACTGTGAGTTCATGTGTGTAATGATCTGCCGTGTCCCCAAAACACAATTTCATTGCAATGAACCAATAATCCTAGCTCTTACTATTTTTTTATACCCTCTTCTATGATGATACCTGAACCTTAGGAAGAGAATGTGATAAATTTGGGGAGATTTATTTGTTAAACAAAGTATAAGACACTAAATCAGCATCAGTTATCGTACCATATATAGATGACTATACACATTTAAATTCCATTTATGTTTATGATACCACTTCTAGCATACAGAAAATCAAGATAATAAAATTGTATGACATGTTTTCTGATTTACTAATTCAAAACAAAAACAAATACCAGACACAGAATGGAGACTAATTGCCTCAATAGTTGATATTAAGCACTCTTTCTTTTTATGAAAAATTATATAATTTATTCAGATACATCACAAGATTATTATCCTGTTATCATCTCCCTTGTATCTTCCAGTTATCACCCTCCTTCCCTCTTCTATCCTATGGTAGACCTCTGACAGGGAGGGTGACCTCCTCCCCCACCTTCTGACAGCAGCCTATCAGGCAGGTCTCATACTGATAGCCTGCATCCCCTTCCTCTGTGTGCCTGGATGGTTTCCGCCTGGGAAGTGATCAAATTGAGGGCACCAGAGTTCCTGTCAGAGGCAGTACCCACTCTCCCCACAACCATGGAAAATGAACTGTCCATGGCTATATCTGAAGGGGGGGTCTAGGTTTACTGCATGCATTGTCCTTGGTTGTTGCAACAGTTTGTGTGGGGCCCTCTGGGTCCAGAACCAGAAGGACCCTTTGTGGGGTTCTGTGAAATGCTAAAAAAAAATTTCACATTTTCCTAATTCTATTTTTTCTGTGGGATAATGTTACTAGAGAAATGGATGAATTAGAAAGCCTTTTATGATGTAGCATAAATGGTAGCACAGTTAACATAACATTTCAAGATTAATAGGAATAATAATAATAATGATGATGATGATGATAATTATTATCAGAAAAAGGAAATGGACAACTTCTTAAATTTTCCTGTACATAGGATACATTTACACCTGGAAAGACGACTTCGGAATATGTTATTTTTATTTTAAGCCACTTAGTATACAAACCTCAAGGAAATTATCCAGAATTATTTTTAATTAGTTTTGTTTTTATTTTAATCAAAGGAGATTTCATCAATATACTCTCAGTACCTCACGGGATCATAAAAAATATTTAAAAATTACAGACTTAGTTGGATTAAGAATAAAATTCTCCCACCAGAGAAAAAATGTTCAGTTTTTAATTAATTAATTCCTAGTATACAGCATGACTTTAGCCTGGAGTAAATCAAAAGACACACTTAGAGGTACAACATTCATTTGACCAAATAGTTAAACACAAGGGAGAAAAAGAAAAAGGTTGGCTTTACAGTCAAGTTAAAAGTAGCACAAACTCCAAGAGTTAAGCAAAGGTTAATGCCAAAGCAATATAGTTTACCACCATATAACAACACTGAACTAATCTAAACAGCATCATATTTAACTATGAAAATATTAGCAGAGTACACATTGGTGGTTTGTCTTCATTAACACAATATTTTAAGTTTCTAACTGTTCTCTCCACCAACACTATCATCTTCACAATTTTCTAACTTGATAACTAGAATTGCATATTCCTTATATAGTATTAACTTTGGCTCAAGTCACAGATTTATGAGGAATATAATCACTTGCTGTTTGTGGCCAGCATCTAATTAATCAATGATTCTTTTGTCACATGCTTTTGAAGATAAGTTTTCAAATTCCCTAACTCTAATTTTTAATTACTTTTCATTATCATTACATTTATTCCCCATTCTAAGTTATTTCCCATCATATTACTATGTTACCTCATTTGGAATGATTAATGCTACTAGAAATTCAAAGTGATTTCATTACATGTTTATTGATGTTTCCTTTCTCTAAGCCTGTAAATTCTAAACAAGTCAAAATCACACCTACCTTGATTACAACTATATATATCCTTTAAGGCTAACCCTGGCTTGTGGCACATACAGAGTAAATACTTACTATACAGATTTATAAAGTTAAGAATACACACAAAAAATGAATGTGCTGATTATTATAAAGAGACTCATATTTTCTGAAAATAAAAATACTTTTCTCAAAATATATAATCAGTTAAAAAAATCACTAATTTTATAAAATGAATGCCTACTAAGGAAGTACTTAACATATATTATATCAGTAGTCTTTATTATTAGTTTACTTTTGCTATTATTGTTTACTCAATTTACATTTCTTCTCCAATTTCAAAGCTTCAAGATAGAGCTCACATGATTTTATATAGTTAAAATGTAATAATGCGGTTCAAATAAAAATGAGCCTGGAACTAAAATGACAATAGATATTCTTAAAACTAAGCAGGTCTTTGGAAAATATTCTCCATATTAATACCCAGAGGTTGAAGTTTAGACATCAATTGTAGCCTGTGTAAACAACATATAGAAAAACTAATGATTCTGTCTCTAGAAAATTCCTTAAAGGAGCTGTAAGCAACGCTTGTCTTAGGTTAATGTTAATAAGCAAGGCTTAAAGGACAGACAAACAAGAATACTAGCAGGACACAAAATGTTAAATTTTCTCTCCATTACTGAGAATATAGCTATTTATTGTGGGTGTTACAGACTGAAAGGAAGAGTTACATATGTTAGTAAAGAATAGTAGTATATGACTTGTGATTCAAATGTGCTATTGATTTGTTGACTAAGCAAGGAAGACAAATCATTGCTTACTAATGGAATTTACTATTGTATACATCTTGTAAATGGTACTGTTTATAAAAAGAAAATTTGGTATAATAGTTAAAATATTACATAGTCAATAAAGTAATATTTGTTTTAGCTGGTGTATTTATTGAAAGTTTTTATTTTATCACAATAGTGTCTACCTTCCTAGACAAGAATAAATACTAAAATGCTAAATTATTATCAGGAAAACTTAAAGATATGTAAATGTACATTATTAATAGCACTTTGTATCAAAGTCCATACTTATACCCTCTTTATCAATGACTAAAATTTAAAATAATTCAATTACATCCTGAAATTGGAAGCAAAAATGACATCTGAAAGTATAGGAAATTGGAGGAGAAAAAAAATCACTGATAGCCTTAAATACAGAAATTGTATAATTGATCAGGTGATTTTAATACAGAAAATGAAAACAACACAACAAAGCTCATGTTAATAACTAATTCAGCAATGTGTTATAAAATTTAGCTTTTTGTAACATTTAAATACTTTATATTTTTCCATAACATTTCAACAGTTTGACATAGTATAAGAAAGAATTTGGACAAGGTGATATATTGATTTCTTTCATTAAAATTGCATGCTAGCATGCCTGAAATTGCCAAAACGGTCACCTCATGCCAAGTGTTTTTGAATGACTTTGGAACTTAAAATCTCATACTTTAAAAGACTGTGAGAAATGCATTAATATTTACATTATAATCATGCTAAAATAATTTAGGTAACAATATTACAGTATTTCAAGCAGCCACGTGAGCTGTAAGCTTGCAGTGGAGAATAAACACATTAATGATAGACTCTAATCTCAAATAGCCCTCCTTCTAGTAAAAATGAATGGTAGAGAGTATCTTTTTCACATTAAAAGAAAGATTAATACTGGTTCAGAATGTTTAGCTTCGGACATAACTGTAAAATAAATTTGGAAAACATCTTTACTTATAACATAAAAGAATCTTGCAGTACTTTCTATAGAGCCCTTTTGGTAAGTGTATTCAATTGAAAGGTTAAGAAATGAGAAACCTATGTTTAAGTTTTTCATTTTCTTTCAAAATTGCACATGCCATCTTCAATATTTGATCCAAAAAGAGTTACACTTAGATTCCAAGAATGAAAAACACGGCTCAGATTCAAAACTAACTCAGTCACAGAAATATGGATCATCTGCAAATGCCTTCTTAGAGCTTAAAAGACATTCAGAGCAAACCCCTTCCCTTCTCTCAAGCTAACCCATGCTAACAAATGAACTGCAGAGCTAAGACTTGGCTCAGCTAAATGATATAGGACTATGCTTTCTACCATATATGCTTTATATCCACAAAAAGGGACCTATGTTAACAATTATACATTTCTGACACCATGTGAATACAATGGAAGCTGACAGTCTGGTAATTAAAATCACCAAATTCAAATGAAGCTGTGCTGCATTCTATTGAGTCAATTAATCTCCCTATGACATTATGGAGATAATAAAATTATTTTAAAGTTATCTATTTATGAAGCTTAATAGAGTAAATAATGCAACATATCCACAATAATGCTAGGTAACAAATATCTTATGAATCAACTCAATCCTGACTATGCTACACTTTCCATCTTTAGGTAAGAATGTATTTTTGTATAAAAAATAATAGAGTTCACAGAATATATACTACTCTATTGAAAGGCACCACGTTGGTTAGAGATCTAAGTGAATGTATTAGATTTTAGTGAAGTAATTTACATATATTTATCACAATTTTAATAATATCAGTACAGAGGTACTGTAATTGAACAAACAAATTAGTGTTAAATCAAGTTATAAATAACAATGGGGGGAATTAAGATAATCTGCAAAAACATAGTCATGCAATTTAAAACAACACCCAAAACAGAACACATCCATAGTAATTCCTATTTCCATGAAGGAATTCAGAGAGAAATATATAATATCATATAATATGTGATGTAGAAGAAAATTATTTTCTGAAAATGGACCTATGTAGCAATTATTTCTTTCCTCCTCCTACTGGCAAAATGTAAATTATTTTAGTTAAAAATAAAGGTTTTTCCCTTTTATAGGAGATTGCAAGTAGGTATAGACTAAATATCTCAAAATATAAGTAGAATTACTTCAACAATTGCTTTTTCCTTCATATCCAAAGGGATGAAAACTTATTTTATTTTATTAAAACAAAGCACCTACCTACATCATAATATTACTTAATTTTAAGAAGAAGAACATATTTTTAGCTACTAATAAAATTCTTATGGACCGGAAAAAACTTTAGATTACTGCTTATTAAGGAAGGTCCTGTCTAATTAATTAAACTTATTTACAAATATTTATAATGAAGTAAATAACATGCAATATATAAACATTGATACATAATTATAATCTACTCACCACAAAAACTTATATTTTAATAGATTATTGCATCATAAGGAGCTGATAATAAAATAAACATATAATTTAATATTATACTTAAATATAGTTATATTTTGTGAAAACTTGTTTTAAAAAATTAGTTAAAAATGCATGTTATGGTGCTGGGTAAGTAACTAAACTGGTAGAATGTCTGCTTAGGGAATAGGAAGCCCTGGTATTGATTCTGACCTCTAGCTTCTCATGCACTAGGTGTGGTAGAGCAAGTATATACTCTCTGTACACAGGCATGCTCTAGTAACCTGGAAACAGAAGAAGCAAACACTCAAAGTCAACTTTGGTCAACATTAAGATCCAGACCAGTCTGGGATTCATGTGATTATAAGAAAAAAATGAAACAGAAAACTTAAGAGGCCTATAGTAATAAACAGTTCCTAGACACTGCTATTATAGAAACCTAACATTATGCCATTGATATCCATTATAGAAATGGCTGTTTAAAATAATTAACACCTTAAGCTATCTTTTCTATCTATATGTGGCCTATTATTTAAATTGTTTTCGGTATCACACTAATATCAACATGACCTTTAATCAATGCTCAACGGGTCAGACAGATTTGTTCTAAGTATGGACATAAACTTTGCTCTAGCCAGTTCTTATCAGTTTTACTGGTCAAAAAAATGCATTAACCACAAATAGATGAAATGATGAAATTCAAAAAGTATTACTAATGGAATCAAAACAGCATCATGTCTTACTGATTACAGAGGTGGCTTCATTAGTTAGCGAGGGTCAATATTATTTTCTAGCGTTCTGAACACACTACTAAACCCCCACAGTGTTCATAGGTTAGATTTGTAAGTGAACATGAAAACTAATATAGCTAGAATTATTAATAGAAATCACAAAACTTCTTGAGGAATATCAGAGTTAAGCTTTGCCCTCCTATGAAATACTACAATGTACCTACCATGTACCCAAAAACCCTGTATCTAATCTAAGAAATTCTCACAATTTTATATTTATATGTGTTCAGTAATGGCCTGAAATAGATTAAGAAACTGTCAAGTTGTATTATTACTAAAATGAACGCCATGTTGGAAGCTGCAATTCCAGTTTACTAGGGTAATTAATTTTATTCATTCTCAAGTTTCTGATGGGGTTGAAAACCAGATAGTTTAATTTTACAATTAAGCTTATTTGTTTAGGGGTTAAAATGTTTTTAGGTCTAGATAGATGTTTTAAATTGATAATGATGAGATATGATAGATATTGATTTACATTCAGAATTTCAGATGCACCAAGATAGGAAAGATGTTTTCTTCAAGGCTGCCAAATACAAATAGCCAAAACATTATGAATGTAACATTTATATAATTCCTGATTGTTTTGTGGTTCTTCTTGCTGTATGTAGTTTGTTGTATATATGTGTAATAATATAAATGTATATGTAAAACTAAATACAAATATTTTAGACCTATATTCTCATTTATCATAAGATATATTAACATTTGATAATGCAATCAATTATTAAAACACTTAAATTGACAGCACTGAAGAAAAAAGAGCATGTGAACAGAATGAAAATGTCAATAATTAGCAGGCCTGTCATGTCACACTGTAGGAGCAAAGACAAATAAGACTTAGGAGAGGAGTTATACCACCTTTATTGTTGTTAATGCAACAAAAGGTAATCACAGAAGCTTTTTCTTTCCCAAGGAAATTATAAATATCCTAATGGCATCACATATTTCAGAGTTCCTACTTTTATTGCCTTCAATTAAAAACAATTACATGCTAGGAAACAACACGTTTCTCACATATTGCCAGGAGCATGTTATCAGTCTATTCTTATCACATGAAGCCAGACACAGACAACTTTAAGTAAGCCATTATAATAAAGGAGACGTTGATAATTCACAATAGTTACATTTGCCATTTGATATTATCACATATTTTGCTGAGGCTCCTCTAAGAGTAATTTGAATTAGAAATTATCACCTTTAAACTCATGTCAATGACTCATAAATAGTATTAGAAAATGGTGTTAGTATGCATAATAGTATGACTCTTTGTTACACTACAATAAAAACAAAATTTGCACGGAGAATTTCCAAGGATAGGAAGTAACTTCAATATTTCTCCATCCTTTTTTATTAGCTTTATATTGAAAGACATGTTTCAACACACTGTTAAGCATTCATTGTATGAATTGCCTCAGTCCGCTTCATACCCTTATGAGTATATTTTAACTAGGTTTATGTTTAGGGGACATCATAACACAAAGAACTACGGAGAACTAGGGAGGAATGATGGTCTTCAACAGTTCGTTACCCAATATCAAATGATAAGCCCTGAACATATGTACATACACAGAATATTATACAGGCTAAACAAGTTGTATTTATGCATTTAGGATGCACACATACAAGAGTCCCCCAACAACAACAATATCAATTAAAGAAAAAAAGACCATGAACTACAAAGATAGCAAAGGAGGTACATGGAAGGGACTGGATGGAGAAAGGTGAGAAAGAAAATAATAAAGTTATATTATACATTTAAAATATTACTATGAAAATTTTAGAAAAGATATATACACTAATTTCTTACATAAGCTATATAGGGTATACAAGAAGACATGTCAAAGGACAAGACAGTGGGGTAGGAGGTTTAGGGGAGAGGAACAGGGCAGAAGGGGAGGGAGGATGGGAACAAGAAGATAAGAGTGGACAGATAACACTGCGGATGTAGTGTAAATAAATTATAATTAATAAAAATAAAAATGAATTCAAACATAATATCTAGTTTCGTCATATTGGAAGAATAAGGCCATGGGGTAGGTTTCCAATTGAGATACCTGATAATAGAGCTTTAAATGAGTACACTTACACTATGGAGACAGGCGATAATCTTTACAAGTATGAATCTGTGAAATCAGGCTATAAACTTGCAACTGATTTCTATGTCTTTGCTTTTGTAGTAGGCACAAAAAATTATAAAGCATGCAAGCCATGCGGTCAGGCTGCCTGAGTTCTCTTTCTATGCTCAGTAGAAGCAAAAAGCAACATCAACAACAATAAACCAAAACAACAACAACAACAAGAACAACAACAAAAAATACCCAAAAGTAACAAATAGGGTCTCCATTAATAGTATCTGTAGCCTCGAATATACAACAAAGTATGATAGTCAAAGTAATCATTTAAATTATAATTACTTAATTTATGGCCTAAGAGAGCCATAAAATTAAAAGGCTTCTAACTTGTAAGTCTCTCACCAAA
This sequence comes from Acomys minous, assembly GCF_964271855.1. NCBI lineage: Eukaryota > Metazoa > Chordata > Mammalia > Rodentia > Muridae > Acomys > Acomys minous. Next base: position 54,670,626 of record NC_140488.1, read on the forward strand.
GCACAGATTCTTCATGAGATTCTGCAGGTTGTTCATATAAATTAATATGCCACTTTTGTTCACAAGTTTGTTTGATACCCATGCACTAGATGTACTTGATCACACATAGGAGGAACACAGGAAGGAATAACATCAGAATGTACGCTTGCCCCCAATTGGACAAAGGTGGAGGTATGTAACCTTGTGGCTTTGTCTTTATAAGTACCTGATCTACACAGTTTGTGTCCATTTTCTGGGAATTGAGGAATAGTCCTGGTCAGTATTTTACTAAATCTTTCTTCAAATTAGGCTCAAAAATTGTGGTAGTGGTCTTATTCTTGACCAGAATGATCAAAAAAGGTTAAGGAAAACTATTCATGTAAACACTCTTCATATAACCTAGTACATGCTAACTATCTAGAAATAGTAATATATAATCGGGAAATTATCATTCTTTTGGGGAGGATGAGTATCAAGAAGGTTTCTCTATATAACCCTGGCTGTCTTGAATTCTCTGTAGACAAAGATGGCCTTAAATTCATAGAGATCAACCTGCCTCTGCCTCCTAAGTCCTGGGATTAAACTCATGAGCCTCCACCATCACCCAGTGAATCTGTCAATCTTATTATGAGTCTATGATATACATTTATCTTTACTTACAAAAAACTCTTCTGATATTTCATTAGTAATTATATTTTTAAATTGTTTAACTAGCAGTAACAAGAAATTGAAATTTCTTCAAACTTAAACAACAAATTACTAAAGAAACATTTGTTTCAGCTAAGTTTTCTATATTTAATAGTGGATCGACCATACTTTAAAAAATATTATTAGCTCCAATGTGTTAGTAAGTTCTTCTGATTTCAGTACAGGAAGGCATAGCAGAATTATAATAAATTTTAGGCTAGCCAGAGCTACATAGTGAGACCTAAATTGGAACTGGAGAGATGGCTTCTTTATTAAAAGCACTAGTTTCTCCTCCAGAGGATGCAGGTTCTGTTTTGAGAACTTACATGGTAGAATATAAATGTCTGGAATTCAAGTTCCAAAGACTAACACCCTCTTCTGGCCTTAGCATACAAGGGTGCACAGACATACATTCAGGCAAAATATCCATTCACGTACAATAAAAATAAATCTTGAAGTAAAAAATCAGAAAGACAATTTTTTGTAGGCTAAAACAAATACTAGCCACTTTCAAAATTAAAATTTAGTTTTCACATTTGAAAACATTGGAGAACTTGTAATGCAGCAAAGCAACATATTGAGATTTTTATACATACAAGTACAGAAAGGTAAATTTAAAAATCTCCAAATGAGGTAAAACATTATCTCTTGGAAATAAATGTGTAAATTAACACTATAAAAAAAAGAAATAAGCAAGCTTTTAAGCATATTTCCAGTTTTTAGTCAATGATAGGATGGATTTTGAAGAGACACATGTGGTTATACATACATGTAAAATATATATGAATATATGTATTTTACTAGTGATTAAATATGAGCAACAAGAATATATTAATAAGTATATATATGCATATGTTTATGGTTGCCTGTACATATAATAAAAACACACTGTTTATATTATGTGAGCTACTTTTTGGTATTAGCTTTGGTGTTATAAACCTAAATATATATAACTGCAATTCATTTGAATACTCTTCACTCAACAGATTACATGTGCAGGACACTGTAGTATAGTCTAAGAAAACTAGAGTAAACAAAGAGTTTAATTCCTTCAATCTCCAAGACTGAAGGAATTAAGTGTGTAATTCCGGACACGAAAAAAATGACACCATACTGAGAAGACTGTATTCTAATAAAAGTGCCACATGAAAAGTTACAGGCAGCATGAAAACATGGTAAAAATAAGTTCACAGAAACCTAGAGATTCTTATAACAGATTCCAATCCAGGAACTAGGGAGAGCTAAGATACAAATTGCCTAGAAGTTCATGAGATGTTTTTATTGTCCTTAAGAAGACAACAAATAATCAGTTAAACGTTCTTCCCATGTGAATGCCATGAATACAACAAAGCAGACAGTAAAATGAGCTGAGGTTTACTAAAGAAAGAAGTGTCATAACACTAGAGGAGTGTCCTAAAGCGCAAGCCTTGGCTGAGAACTGCCAGGATTTCCTATACTGTAGAAAATAAATGGAGGTGTGTGGAGGTGTGTGTGTGTGTGTGTGTGCACGCGCACATGTCTACATGCACTGGAGCATGTGTGCCTGTGTGTGTGCATGTGCATACGTGTTTCCTCTTCTTTTTCAGTGCTGAAGATAGCCAGGATCTAATGAATGCTAGAGAGAGCTATATCCCAACCACTAAATGTGGGTTCTGATAATCTGCTAATTGAGTCAATAATCTGTATTATGCAAATTATTACCAATAATGATTGGAAATATTTAAATGACTTCAACATGATGGATCTATGCAATGTAATAATTTGCTATATGTATAAAAATATTTATGAAGTTACATTTTTGGATTGGATGTACTATTTCCAATACAACATCTGTGGTGATTTATAATAAACATATAACAACACATTTACGTTATAAGACATTAGAAAGCATTTTAATGCAATGATATTAATGATAAAAATAAAGACAATTTAAGTTACTAGAAAACTGTTATGCTCACATATTTATGACTAGCGTCTTAATAATGAAAAGCTAAACTTACAATCATTAAAAAGGACTATTTTGGAGCTGTGCATATATCTCTTAAAATTTATACAAGATCCAATGTAATTTATATTTGTCAAAATAAGAAAAATTTACCTAGAATAATAATTCAAAATGGGTGACAATATTACATTTTTAGGCATTATTAAAAGACCACATATTATTTTGCTTAGTCCATACACTGTTTAAAAGTCAAAAACCAGGGGCAGATAGCCTCAAGAAAATATATTAGTGCAAAACATCTATAATGTTATATATCTAACTCCAAAAGTTCCTAATGAAAATTGATTTCATTACTTTATACATGTATCCACTCTATATTATCAGACAAATGCTGCCACAAACTACATTCTTCCATTCATTACCACAAAATAGACCTAAAATCATCGGGCAATATTTTTGATGTCACGTTCCGTGAAAGACACAAAAAAGAAAGCTTTAGTCATGAGAAAAATAAATAGCTTTTTTTTTTTCAGAAAATAATTTACAACTTGCTAGCCCTGGTTCCTGCTCTGAATAAGTGCCTTTAGTGCCAAGGTAATAGGATGACACATTTTACAAGATAATACAATATATGTGGTACTAGATCATTAACTGTGTGAAAAAGAACTCTGTTAAATTATGCAACAAAATGTGTAAATTACTAAGGGCAGAAAAGGCATTAATGCTCATTGTTACAACATACAAAAGTAATTAAAAACAAACCTTGGCTCAAAATCACATTTATGTCACTTTGTACTTATAAAACAATAATAAAATATCTAGGGTTGAAATGAAGATAAAGTATAATATGTATTCAAGAAAATACAGCTTTTGAGATACATCAGATGGTGATCACTGTAGTAATGGTGTTAAAAATGGAAGTATTATAATCAGTAAGGACAGCCATTTTAAAATCCTCTTGTTTAAAAGGAAGAAAGTAGTCTCTACCTCAACATCTCTCTCTTAAGTTGGCTACTTGTAATGATATGTTCCTCTGTCTCTAAAATTCCTAATTACCACCTTTACATAAAGTAATGATAAACTGATGATAGAAAATGCAAGTATAAAAAAATTAGTGTGCGTGCAATCCTAAATTAAAACTCTTAAAATGTTAATAATAGGAAGGGGACTATGGTAGGTGGCAATGATAATCAATTTACAAAAATCAAAAGGATGAAAATATAATAAAATAATTGAATTGATGATAGGTTTTTTTAAAGGACTGAATGTTATTATTGCTAATGTTCCCCCTAAAATCCACATGTTAAAATCTAAGCTTCAAGGAGATGGTATGAGAGATGCAGCATTAGTGATTCTGTCACAGAGGAAACTCCAGAAAGAAACTAGTCATTCCACCATGTAGACACATGTGTAGGCATCCTTCACAACATCCAGTGCTGGATCAGGAATTACTCATCTCCATAACAGAAAGAAATATGTGTCATTAAGATGATAAATTACAGTTGGGCGCTTGTGGCACAGGCCTTTAATCCCAGCACTTGAGAGGCAGAGTCAGGAAGATCGCTATGAGTTCAAGGATAGGGTGGTCTACAGAGCGAGTTCTAGGACAGCTATGGCTACACAAAGAAACCCTGTCTTGAAGAATGGCAAAAAAAAAAAAAAAAAGACATTATTTGACAAGACACTATTTCTCTCTGGGGACATTAACACCATTTTATAAAGAGTGTACACACTGAGACTTACATCTCATTATTGTAAAGCCCATTGCAAATTATTTTGTATTATGAAAACAATCATGAATTACATTTTGACATTCTTTTGTCTTTTCATATCTACACTAAATATAAAAAGTTATGCTAAGAAATCAAGCAACATTTGCTAATTTCAAGGCCAGCTAACTTATTTTAAAACTGAAAAAAATCAATTTAAAGTATCTTTTTAAAAGAAAATAAAATAATTTTTACACACACATCATTAAGCTGTGTTCTTCCAAAATCTGAAACATATATTCAATATTTCAAATCTTAAAAGTGAAATTTATCTGCACTTAAAATATTTATAACACATCATTTTCTGTTATTATTAAACCTAAACTGCCCTGTAGAGATATATTTTTGAAGAAGCTGTTTTATTACCCTCTTATGTTTATTTCTTATATTACCTCCAAGCAACATTAAAACCAAAGAAATTGCTTACAAGTTCCAAACACGCACTATCTTTGTTCTTCTTAAAGCCTCTAGAGAACCCTAGAAATTCTAATTAGAATTAGCTGTTATAAGCTACACATTTCATTATTATTTCACTTTTAGTTAATATGAACAATCATTACTTTAATTCTTATATAATATTATTATCTATAATTACTGAACTTTTAAAAGGCAAAATAACACTATCACTGTAGCCTGACTGGCTATATATCTCCAAATATCAACTAAATGAATAAAATATAACTAGAAAACATACAAATTCCAATTGGTACAGATATAATGTATATTCAGAAAGATGACAAGATCTTCTGCAACTGCTCTTCTTTGTTCACATACATACATATATGCATGTAAATGTTTGTATTTCCTTAATATAGAAAAATGTTGAACTACATTTTGCATCGTGGCATTATGAGAGCCTATAAGAACATAAATATCATAATAAGAAAAACACAGCATTTGAAATTAGGAAAGACCTTACAGATGATAAAAAGAATTCATACTATTTGGGGGTATCATTGTCCTTTGCCTAGGCTACTGATATTTACTCACCATTAGTAAGATCTGTCATACAAAGTCAACATTCATGACTTATCTATGCACTAAAAACCGAGGGTTAATCACCATGATCTGGCATCTAATATAGAGAATAGGGGTTAGGAATTAAGATTCCTGCTGAAAATATCATGCCAGGAATGAAAATGACTCTGACACCAGAAGATTCATCCTCTAGGAGTGTTATACAAATTTCATAGTATTTGTTTGGCTATTTCTATCAGTTGTTGAAAATGCTATAACCAAAGTGTGGACAGATTGAGAATTTCTGTCCAATTCCGGCTAAAACTGTTTATAAACTCACTTTTAAGTTTCTGTATTTCATCAGAAATGTGGGCAAATGTTCAGACAAGTCCTATAGCCAGTGGCTCTGCTCACAGTAATACAAAAAGAGCAAACCAACATCCTTCACGCAAGTTCTCACCAAGGCTCCTCACTCCAAAGCTAGCAGCTGCTGCATGTGCTTTCAGCACAGTGTGTGCTTTTCTTCCTCCCACTGTTAAGTTAATAGGAGACCATAGGCTTGGAGCTGGCTCTAAACTTCCAGTTCAACCTAATTAGCATATATAGTTTTTGTAATGGCCAGATGAATTTCTACCAGTCACGAAGAGTCAAGCTTTCATCACAGAATGTTCAGAGAAGGCAAATGCCTAACTATAGTAAGTCTCCTGATTTCTGTTTCTGTGTCCATGCTTAGCATACAAAAGCTTGCTGCTCAAAGGAATGTTTTCTGACCCTGGGCATTACAAAATGCACAAGTAGTTCTGTGATCAAATAAATTGAGTTAGGTTTCAGTCATCTAAATTTTTTATACTTTGCTAATGCTGTTCTCTATCCAGAAAGACTTCTTTCCATCTTTCCCTATTGAAATGCTCATACCACCAGCCCTGTATTATTCATTTCTTCCGATTATAAATTGGCTATATTATGTTTCCACGGCTTTTGGAAAAAAAGTCTATTCTTCCATTTACTCTAACTTGGCTAAATGTTGTAATCTTCCCTTCTTGGTCAATAAACTATGAGGTCTCTGCTGCAGGGAAAAATATTAATTAGTTCTTTCCCATGCATATACTAGGTATTTTACAAAGTAGTTAAAAGGAATGAGATACACTCACCCCTAAAATAGAACTAAACTGATTTTTGTTGGAAGACTAAACATAATTTTCCCTAAAACTGTAAGAATAAGTAATTCAAACAGAAAGTATAATTTCATCGAATTTTTCTAATAATAAATATTTACAAATCTAAATATTATAGGTATTAAAACTGGTACATTTAAAGATTCTACTTAACCATTCTAAGCTACTTTGAATTTTTAAACAGTCACTTGACAACATAGATTAGTAATGCTTTATAGTGCATTTAGTGAGGATGGAGACATGAGCTTTCCAACAGCCTTGCAGTAGGGGGTAGTTCTCAAAAGGTTTTGGAACACTGAGTCTAACAGCCTTGGAAATAGGTCTTAGAAACAACGGGTTGGTGGCTCATTCCAGAATGGTGCTGATTGAGCTGCAGTGAGCAATAGAATGGAGAAGAAAGTGGTGCCCTAAAGCTATGAGAGCCAGGGCAGGACAGCTTAAGTTTGCTGGAGCTAGCACCTCCTACTGATTTCTTACTAAGCCTGCCATCTATTGACCAAATTTTGAATCAAGGCACTGTGAATGTCCAAGAACTTCAACTAGGAACTTCAACAGAAAGACAATCAATACTTAAGAGGGTTAATTAAAGCGTCAGTGTGTGTCACTAAAATTTGTTTAGTATATTGCATGCATGTACAGAATGTTTTATGATATTTAAATGATCCTGAAATGTCCTTTCAGAAATAAATTAATGACACCAAAGGGTTCCACTCTCCTTATACGTGCTTCAATATTCAAAATTAGCAAAATAGAAGTAATGCCGCATAGAAATTTGAAGAACTAAACTTGAGGGGAATGGAGAGGCAGAATTCACAGCAGTGAGCATGTGATTTGAATAATTTTGTTTAGCATCATTCTGGTTTGATTAGGTTTTGGCAGGAGCATTAAGCATCCCTTCTTTTGTAACTGATTAGCTCTAGGGAGTACCACAAGGAAGAACAGGACATTCTTTTTACACATAAACATTTGTAGAACTATTAGTAACTAAAACAAAACACACATACCGAGCATCAGATAAATAAAAGATAAAAAACAAAAAAACAAATGAACACTTATTAAGTATCTGTTAGATACCGAACGGTGAGTATGTCAGGTGATGAAATATATGTTCTCTGATTTAATTTTCCTACCTCATTAAACACTAGTCTGTTCACACCATGGATGAAGTAATCCAGTCAGCAGAAGTTGCAGTTGACAAAAGTAGATGTCACTCTTTTTCAATAGCCTTTTTAAAGCAGGCTGCAGTTTGCACAACCATTAATAACTCACTATTGTAATGGATTCATTAAAAAATTCAGACACATACACTGTATGCTGGACATATACCCTAGTATACCTCATGGTTTATAATTCTGTATCTAATTGTACTTTCTTTTTAAAATACAGAGTCCATGCTTACACAATTATTTGTATGGAGTAGGCAAATTATAACGAATAATAATTAAATTTAATAATATTTGTTTAAAATTCAAAGTTCATCAGAACACTCTAATCAACACACATCTCTCTGAACCCTCTTCCGTTCTGTTTCTCCAAACTGACAGTGCAACAAACCAGAAGAATGGTAAAAGCACTCACTCTGAAGAAAGCATAGAATGTTTACAGTTAATAGTTGTAAAGACTGATTTACAAAGTGTAATGTCTACATTTAGTTGAATTGCCACTTCTGAAGTAACTAATAAAATCAGAGTAGTCAAATAAAATATAAAAGACCACAATGACTAACTATGAGACTTACATATTACCAAAATGGCATATGTAAAATACTTAAAGGTTTATTAGAGGTATAAACATAAAGAAGATATGCTATTGTCATGTCCACAGTCATATTTCCTCTTATATTTTTGGTTGTGAGCCTAGCGTTTAATGGCTGAGCCATCTCTCCAGCCCAAACACAGTCATATTTCCTGAGTACCAAATTTTGATATTAATTCAGAACATATGCTCATAACAAAAACTATAAGATTTACTGGGAAATAAGGTTAATAAGTAATAGACACTTAAAAAGAAAGGAAGTGTAAGCACTTTGGCACCAGTCTAAGTCTAATACCATCCTTGTAGTTCAGAGGTATTAACATCCCATGATATGATTTTTTTGTTACATGGATATCTACAAATTCATCATCTGTTACTCAGCAAAATGACAACATTGTGAGTTACACCACAAGGATTAAATAATAAAGATGAAATCTGCACATTAAGTAATAATGTTTATGCAAAATAAAATTGAAATGAGAAAGTTTTCCTTTGGTTACAAAATAAACTGTACCTAATACATGAATATATTCATATTTGACCCTGTTTACTGTGAGAAAACAATACATTCACACAACCTTAGAACATTTTAAAAGACAAATGAATTCTAATACATCAGGCACAAAAATTAATAATGTGTAAAAATAAAAGGTACCTTTCATCTGGGAAGCAAATGTCAAGGCCAATTTTGCAAATAGATCTGGATTCTCAAACTTTTCTTCTTTTACTTTTAGCCAGAAACAGTTTTCAGATATTTCTTTAGGCTCAATCTAAGACAAAATAACAATGACAAATTTCATGTTGTTACATCCTGTTTAATTTTTAAAAGACTCACTTGCCTTTGTTCATCTATCCACTAAATCAATTTCAAATATATAAAATTACACTCATAAATATTCAGAGGAACACTTATAATTCGTTTGCTATGCAGAAAAGCTAACAATAGCAATGGCTCATACAGTAAAGCACATATGAAAATGCCTACTGAAAAGACCTTCAAAATAATATAGTATATTCCTCTTCAACTTGTATACATTATTCTTATATGCATACATATTCTTATACCTAGTTTTTGAAAATATTTCATATACCAAGTATAAGATTTTATTGTGAAATTTTAATACATGTACATTATAAACATTGTTTCGATTCACTCATCCCCTAACCCTCTTGTCCTCCTATTTGTTTGAGTCCAATGTTCTCTGCAAATTTGAAGTTTACAATGAAAAAATACTTACACTCTGCGGACAAACATTCCAAAGACAACAAGATGTTTACAAGTAATGATTTTTTAAAAATGAGAGTAGTTAATATTTACAATGATAACAGTATGAAATTCTTTTTATTTCATCATGTATTTCATGAATCTTTCAAGTTGAATTTTTTTTAATTTTACCACAATTTCAAAATATTTGGTAACTTTCCAGTTATCTAGGTTACATATTTAAAGAAGAAGCTAAGGTGATAACCCACATAGGAAAGCAAGAATACCAGTAATCAATATATTAACAGCATATGATGCTGACTCACACCAACATTTTTCTCACACGTTGTCAATCATGGAAAAAGCAACAAGTTATAGTCTTACCTTGGACCAGTTGATTCTTTTCATGGCTACTTCAGGCTTATATTTTTTTTTCTCCTTCATTCCAAAAGGTAACTGAATTGGTACTGGTAGGAGAGGAAGAATTCCTCCAAGGGGTGGTGGTGGAGGAGGTACTCCAAGCAAAGGTGGTGGTGGTGGAATACCAGGCATCCCAGGTAATGGTGGTGGAGGAGGAATTACTCCAGGAAGTGGAGGTGGAGGAGGTGGGGGAGGAGGTGGTGGTGGGCATGGTCCAGCACCTGGCAATGGAGGGGGTGGAGGTGGGCCTGGAATTGCTGATGGAGCTCCCTGAAACACAAATAAGAAAATATAACATAAAATATATATACAATATATATGTATACATATATGTATATCTGTTAAGTTTTCATGTTTTAAGATCACATATACCTATTTAAGATTTCCAGATTATATACATTATAGGTACCAATAAATACAGGATTTTTAAAATATATTAATGGAAGTTTTCAGTTTGTAAGATTTTTCTAAAAAAAACTCTAATATAAAGAAATAACATTTTTCACTATAAATATAGCCAAAAAAGCATGGCATGTGTTTTATAACTATTAGCTTAGCTGATTAAAGTATGACAAGGTCATGGATTCAAATCTCTTGGGTGTCAATTAGTCTTACAGAAAGACATTTCACAGTACCTCCATTTAGCTCTCTTCAAATATTGATGATTAATATTAAGTAACATCCATTTGCATAGTAATATAAGCATATCGACATTTTATATTTATGGATTATTTTTGTCCTTATTATAACCTTGTAATATAGATAGGTCATTTGATGGCATCTTTATCTCAGTACTTATATATAAGGAAACTACGCACAGAGACAATAAATGAAGACTGAGAATATAGTTTATTTACTAGAGTCCTTGTCATAATGAGGTCTTACGTTTGATTCATAACACACACACACACACACACACACACACACACACACACACAGAGAGAGAGAGAGAGAGAGAGAGAGAGAGAGAGAGAGAGAGAGAGAGAGAGAGAGATGCACACAAGCCACAGTGGAAAACAATAGGATTTATATCTGAATGTGGTTCTCCTCTTTCTGCTCTGCTTTCTTAATGAAAGTGTGTCATTTGCCATGTGGATTTATTCACACAAATGGCTCATAAGGGAAGAATTACTTACTTTTACTCTCACAAAGTAACATCAGGCTTGTTCTCTAATGGCACTTATTACAGGCAGATAACACTGCATTCTATATTATTTTTTAAGGATTAAATAAACTTTAAAATATCACTGATCACAACAGTTTCCTTTCTAAAACAAACATGAAAGTATTTCAAAGAAACTAGTACCACTTAACAGAATTTTTTGTAATCAAAATACTGCATTTCATTAATTGAAATTTCGTGGTATGGTGGTTACTTTTTAATCAGAAGGAGTCCTTTTATCTTGGCTATCATAAAATTTCTATTTGGCAATTTAACATTCCAAGTTAAACCTTGAAGTATCTTCCAGAATAAAAAAAAATTAACTAAACGTGGACAAAAAATTAAATAACAATTTTATTTATAAAAACACTTTACAATTTTTCATTTATACTTACATACAATTATGGAAATATGTTTTATATAATGTCAACTAGTATTAATCAAATTGTTATTCATATGTGTAAGCATGCTTATATAGTCACATATATATTTATTTGTACATTTAAAACATACACACATATATGTATATGTAAATATATATTTGCAAACATAAAAATGGCTAGCCACTCCTGGAATGAAATCCTTTCCTGAAGACAGGAGGAATCACATCAATCTATGAAAGCCTGATTTTCATGCTTAACTAAAATTAATGAAATTAGTAGGAAAATTCAAGCTTAGAAAATTTGTAATTTATTCCACAAGGATTTTGAATGATGAGAATTTTTGAATACTTGAAAGGCACAATATGTGTCCCTTCTTTTCACTGAAAAATTAATATCAATAAGAAATGCAAATATTCAATAAACTTTTAAAATATCAGTCAAATAGTCCATCCATTAGATATAAATCATTTGTACAATCACACAAATTCTTTAAAGTATTTAAGGAGTGCTCATCAACATGTGAATGGACCTTTAAAAAATGAAAGAATAAATGCCTAGGAAATTAACTCAAGTAAGTATATCCTCTACAAGTTTGAAGCCTCTCAGTATCAAAACATATTAGCCACTTCTTCCTTCATTGAATAATTAGTAGTTAAAAAATCAGACTGTACTATAATATATACTGTATTTGATATAGTTTGTTAGGGCTGTGTAATGAGAGTATGTCTCAAAAAAACAAAAAGCAGAAAGAAAGGTTTCACCAGCATTTATGAGTATATGAGATGACTGCTAGCAAGAGATGGCTTTTCTAACAGACATAAAACATAGTCAGGCAAGGTAGTATGTAATTTTAATCCCAGAGCTCAGGAGGCAGATGCAGATGGTTCAAAGCCAACCTGGATTACACATAGTTCAGACAAGCAAGGGCTACAAAATAAGAGCCTGTCTCAAATATACAAATGAAAACATCAAAAGATACTTTGATGAAATGAGTCACAGAAGGGTATCAGTGAGAGAGGTCTGTTCAACATAGGGTATTTCAAAATTTTTAGTAGGGTAACAAGTCTTGCAAATCTCTAAGAAGTTCATGTTTAATCAAAAATGCTACTGCATATGAAACATTTGCAAGGTAAATCACTGCAGATAGTTAGATATAAATGATTGCAAAGAAATGGCCATGGTTGACTTTAGGTAAAAGCCATCTATAAGAAAAGAAAATGTAACAGTGTTCAATTTAGTGGACTATGGAATACTCTGTGAAAAATCATTAAAATATCTGTAAGTAGTATGTGAGAAAGTTGGAAGAATAGAAGATACGGAGACAGTAAGTTACAGATCTGATGAAAGGAAAAAAGAGTTAACAGCAACAGAGATATTGTAGTAGTTAGGAGAGCTGTCAGAATCTAGGATGTGAAGGGTGTAAGTGGAAGGCAGCCCATGCCAGAAGGCTTTAATATTTCTGGTAAGGAGATTTTCTTTAATCCCAGATACAACAAGCAACCACTGTACACAATAAATCCTACAGTAATAATTATTGAAACCATGTTATATGAGGATTAATTTTTCATTGACATAAAATCATGAACATGATAAGATGACTATAAGAAGGAAGGAAAATTAGGAGACAATTATAATAGTTCAGGCAAAATATGATGAGAGTAGACCTGAAGGGATTGGAGTTTTGATGAAGAAGTCAAAAAGTCAGTGGAACAATTTAAATAAAAGAAGAACTAACATCATTTGTCAGGAACAGGTCAAGGAAAATAATCAAGCTTCAGGATTAAGAAAATAGTGGTAAAATTTTAAACAATTAAAAGTAGAGACAAAGCAGGTTTAAGAAAAGAGAAAAGATAAAAAAAAATATTGAGTTTGATTTCAATACAAAATAATTGCCTAAGGGGACAGCTGGTAATGTAAGATAGACTCGAAAGCATTGACACCGTCTAAAAGGTGATATATGAACATATGAAACTGAGTGAGGTGTTTGTGCAAAGAAATACAAAGCAAAACAAAGTGCCAAGGATAGAGAGAACACAGAGAAATAGCTCCCGATATTAGAGAATGAGAAATCAAGTTGTCAGACATGTAGAAAGAGAAGAAGAATAACACTGAGAGGAGAAATGAAGACTTAAATAGTGGACACAAATGATATGTGTTATGGATAGAAAAAGGATAGCACATGTGTACTTATTAGTAACACTGGAAGTACTTACTCAGTATACTAATGGAAACAGATGTAGTCAATCAATCACCACTTACTGAAAATTAAATATTTAAAGGCACCTTCTTAAATTTCATATTATTCTTTTAAGCCATAAAATGTGTTTAGGATATATGTAATTAGAATGTGTAGGTATCTTAAATAAGAGATTTTGTGCAAGGGAATCCAAATAGAAATAAAGTATATAAGTTTTGAATTGAAGATAGTCTATGCTTAGCAATCTCAAGCCTTTTGCATAATTAAAATTTATGAGCATTTCTATATTCTTTTTGAAAGAAAATACTATGCACACAATTTTTCAAATCATCATGAAAATTTCATGTCACAACAGTTTGGCTTGTATAATGTATTCTGTTAAAAATATTCAGGGCAGTTTGAGCAAATGAAGCCTTATTTATTTCCAAACATTAAAACGATTTACTGTCCTGGAAAAAATCAAATCTGTAGTTATTTCAACTAAAATGTGAAACTGTCAACAACAACCAAAAAGTCAGTTTCTGATCTCATTTTTCCTTCTGACTAACAGGATAACTTTCTATCACCAATTCATTGCGACGTAAAGTCTACACTTTGTTTCATTACCTGGGCTCGAAGTTGCTGGATTTCTGTTTCCAGTTCTTTGATTTTTTCATCCCGTTTCTGAAGCTCTGCTTGAGCTTCTTGTCGAGCTGTGAATTCTTCATCGAACTGCAATGACCACCATCATAAATGTATAGTTACTAATGCGTAATTGAGAGAGATTTGAGCAATATGCAGTAATGGTTTTTGCTTCACTGAATTTACAGATCACACAGAAAGATAAAGTTCTTAATCGTTCACTTGACAATTAAGCATCCACACAAGGATAATTCTCTTTAAAAAAAAAAAGAATAGAAAAAATGAGTGGACTCTAAAGTCTCTGTTCATGTCTAATGAAAAATTTATAGTTATAGGAAATTCAGCTGTAGAGTTTATGTTTACTAAGGATTTGGTCCATTCTTTTTAGTTTAATTGGAAAGTGAACATAAAAATATGGAATGCATTTATAACTTTGAACATATTTAATCTTTAAGGAGATTGAATTTCACAATGATCAGAAGTGCATCCACTAACACATATTGGACTGGGAAATTCTTTCTGCCACATTCTTCATTGCTTAGCCTCCAAAAACTGGTGCTTCACAAAATCTGATCATATGATAGATATTGCAATTCTGTTCTATGTTAGATGGTTAAACAACAACAACAACAAAAATGAACTCTCTTTAAACAACTCAGGAGAGGAAAGTGAGGCAAGTAAAGATATCTGAGAGGGTAGAGGTGTACTATCATAACAACCTGAGTTTGATCCTTGAATCACATAAGATGACAGGAAAAAATTGAAACCTCTAGGTTGTTCTCTGAACTCTCCACATAGGCAGACATATGACAGCATGTACACCAATACACACCACAATAAATAAATGAACAAACAAGTAAATATATAAAATATATATACAAATATACACACATACATATATACACATACATACAGACATATATACATACATATATAAACACGTACAAGAGGAAGAGAGGAAAAGAGAGAAAAAGAGTGAAAATGAGGGGTACTAAAGGTACCAGCACTACAAAATGTGCATATACACTCCTGCATCTTGTCCTACCTCCTACCTCAGTCGTTACTCTAAGCATACACAAACTGGACTCATTTACAGCAAATATTGTATAGGTTTAGCTACAGAAAATTTTATTTACTTTTTATTGTCAATGTCAGCTCAGGTCATTTTATACGTCTCTAGATTATCCCAACAATATTATTTGTTTGTAAAAGTGATACATCTTAGTATGTAGAACTGTAATTAAAGTGTGTGAAATGATAGAGCAGCACATTCCCTGTTAATAAATATTCATCCTTTTAGTAGATAGAACCTAAGAGAATTATAGAATGCTCTTCTGGTGGGATAAACAAAGGGTGTGGGTAGGCTGGAAGACTGTTTCCCTCAAACCTAAAATAATGTGTAGTCATGCTTTTACTCATCTCTGATTGCATACTTGGAAAATGCCTTATACAGGCTGGTAAAAAGTCTTATATAATATAAACTCAATCCCTAAAGGAGAGCAAATACAAGAGGCCCCTTCAATGATCTTCTTTTTCTACTTCTCTGAGAACATGAGGATCTTGAGCAGACATAGTGATGCACGCCTATAACCCTAACACTCAGAAGTAGAGACAATAGGATCAATATAAGTTCAAAGCCAGGCTAAACTACATAGTGAATTGTATGCTAGGAAAGAATGCACAAAGAACCCAATTTTTCAAAATCAAAACAAAACAGAAAAAAAGACATAATTCTACCAAATGGGCTTGTTCCATCAATACAACTTCCCTGAATCTCTAGTAATAACTCTTCTCTTAAAGTTACTTTCTCCTATATAGTATGTCAAATATGCCGTTGACATGAGTGAACATTTTCTACTTTTAATCTAATATTATGTTACATATAAATACACACAATAGGAATGATACACACCTAAAAATGGAGAGGTCTTTTTTTTAAGTCCCTAATCTTGGGCTCTCTTTTTAATTTCAAAGAGAGCACAATCAAAGGAAAATAAGTGGCTTGCATAGAATCAAAGTGAACTACTGGAAAAGTTGAGGTTGGATCTTATAAACATCGTCTAACATTTTGGAAAAACTAGGCGTGAATATTATCAAAACATATTACACAAATATCAAAATTTTCAAAGAGCTAGATAAAAAATTAAAATCTTTTACAATTCCTCTTGAAATGATTCAGAAGAGAATGCATATAGCCATGATTAGGTTAATTCTACAAATCTAGTCAAAATATTGGCAATTAACATTTTTAGTAGTTATCACTGTATTTTCCTATGATTTTAGGATACTTTATATAATTAAAGGAAACTACGGAGATAGGTCATCAAAATGTACTCCAGTTTTACAATACCTATTCAAATTTAAGGAGAGCCTATGACATTCAAGGAAAATTTAAGACATATTATGCAAAAGGAAATTATAATAAATATAAAAGTCTATTGCTCAAAAGTATGCATTTTTACCAATAAGAATGACAGCTACACACAATCATACTGTGCTCAACTCAACTTTTTACCACCTATTCTGTCAAGTGAAAGAGTAAAAGTATTGTTTCAAATACCCTGAAGTAACTCTATAATTTCCAGAGTAATTACAAAAATGATAAGCTAATCTCAAAGTTAAGTCATAACATTCAAATAGTGAGCAAATGTAAGCACTCGTCTTGCCGTCGGTTGAACACCAGAAGTGTTCTGTCTTTTGTTTTGATACTCTATCCATCTGTATCCCACAGGGAAGAAAGGAAAAAAGGAGGAGGAGAAAGGGAGAGAAGAACACTTCACAAACATTAATAAAATTGCATGTATGCTTTTATCAAATAAAAAGGAGCTGTTTTATGCCTAAATGAAATTATACTATTCATATAGATTGTACTTATTGAAATCCATTTATAAGCAGAAAGAAAAGAGAAAAGAAGAGCTGCAAGTTCCAATAAGCCTTTAAAAAGTAACCACATCATTTATTAAATGCCATTGACAAATTTCTAAGGAGTCTAAAGAAAGAGATATGAGGGGACAAGAAAAGGAGAATGAATTCCAACATTAGCCTGTTTCAACACCAATAAGCTTTTTGTGTTGAGGATCAAAGCCAGAAATCTTGTGTGTGCTAGTGAAGCATTCTAACAACTGAAGTTCAGCACCAGCTCAAATGGCATATTTAAAGAGAAACCAAGCTTCTCCCAGTTCTCCATGGAGCTGTTTAGTATAAGTGAATACAAAAGGAAAGCAATGGAGGAATTTATTTTGGTGTTTGATTATAACTCTGTATCCTTTCAGCCAGCTAATTTTAACTCATTTGTCATTAAGTATAATATGATTAGTGTTTTTCTTTTCTAATGAATTGGTAAGAGAGAAGGGAATACTAATTATATTATTATATTAGGAAATAGTTCTTGACTCTAGTAGTATAAAGCACTACAAAATTGTAAGGACAAATTATAAAGTGTCATATAAAAAACAAATGTGGTTATGGTTTAACTATGCATTGTGGTTAAATTATTGATTTAAAAGACAGGACTACAATTTTGTCAGTCTTACCTTCTTTGAAAATTCCATTGCTTTTTGCTCACTTTCTTCAACTTTTGCCTTGTTTACACAAGCATCTATACAGATGAAGCAAAAATACATAAAAATATATGAGATAGAATCTCCAGCTAATTATGGCTGCCAGTATATCAATCTGTACTTTTCATATGACTTATTATTAAGGGTAAATTAATCTATAATATAATGCACATTAATTACCACATTTTCTTTCTTTGGTGTTAAAGCAAAAACACACAAACATCCAAAATATCCTCAATCAAATTATGACTGTAATGAAAATCTTTAATTATAATCCAATTATTTAACACAATAGAATTATTTAAAAATTGCACATTATTATGTAGAGAGAGGTGGCAAAGCTTCCATTGTTGAGATAATGAAAACTCAAAGTGATCCTCTAAAACACTGAGGGAGAAAGATAGAGTGACATTCATCAGTTCAGGTTTTCCAGGAAACTCTTTTACTTAAGTTCTGATCAGAAACCAAATGCATCATGCACAAAGGGAAGCAAACTTAAAATTATTGAGCTCTAGTTAATAAACATAATGGAAAAGCCTCCTTAGAATCATGTGGTATCTTTATATATTACCCCAATATTTCTCCAAAAGAAAATGAAACATGTTTGAATTGCAGTTTTATATAAGTGTTCCATAACAGCTTTATTGCAATAGTTAAAACACTGGAAATAATGCAACTTACAGAAAGAAATACAAATTGTGTTAGATTCATACATGAATATTGCTTCATAAATTAAAGGAATACAACATCAATACATGAATGGGAAGAAATACAGGAAAGGTATGAATCTCAAATTTATTATGCTTAATAAAAAGAGACAGATGCAGATAATATATGTTATGTAATACTATTTACAAAAGATTTTAGAAAAGGAGACTGAGAAAAAATTAGACTAAACCACAGTATAAGAGAAATCAGTGGATGTCACTAAAAGAGTTGGGAAGAACACAAAGAAGGCAGAAACTTTAATGAATAATACAGGTATTTATGATCTTGTACAGAATGATAGTTTTAAGTATATGAAATATTAATACATATGTATGTATTTCTAATTTTAAATAAACACATGCATACCTTAAATAAATTTATTTATTATACATTGATTAACTTATATTTAAATTGATTACTTTTTTTAACTCAAAGGTATAAGAATGATTTTTCTTTTTAGATTTTTAAAACTTAATTTATCTCATTTTATGTGTATGGGTCTTTTGATGGCATGTATGTTTGTGTAGCACATGCTTGCAGTACTCACCAATGCAAAGACCAGAAAAGGACATAGGACCAACTGGAGTTACAGATGGTTATGGTCTGTCATGTGAGTGATGGGAATCAAGCCCAAGTCCTCACCAAGGCAAGGAAGCATATTTAACTGCTAAGACCTCTCTCTTGCTCCAAGTTTTAATGTGTTTTTTAAAATTTGCAACAATGCTACAATATTACACATAACCAGAAAACTGGTATTGTGCAAAAGAGCCTTATCTGGGCAATACATGTCATGGTTGACACTGATTTTTCCTTTTATTTGTGTCTAAATTCAAATAGGACATCAAAGAAGAGTTTTAGTAAAGGAACTGATATGATCTAAAAAAAATAATAAGACATATAGGCCTGTGAAAGTAGCCTAGACTAGAATACTCAGATGCAAGTGATATCAAATAGACAGCCCTGCATAGCCTGGATGATGCTGAAGCATTTGATAATTTTGTAGGGTCAAGCTTTCTAAAAATATATGGCCTTTTAAAAGACTACCCTCACTGATAGGAATTATTTCTGAAAAAGCAGTGAGAAACTGTCCAGCATTTACAAAGAAGAATGTTCAATTAAGCTGATTATGAAAGAATTTTGTAGTAAAAGGGATCAATTAGCATATTCTTTTATAATTTTAAGGACAAGAAAACAATCTAGATGTCATAATAACAGAAAACATTAAGAGAACATAGGTTAAAATGACTATGACAGATCATAATATGGCATGTAACACAGTCCCAATTCTTTTGGTAAAATTTTTTGTTATTATAATTTATTTACATTACATCTCAATTGTAATCCCTTTGTTCTTATCTTCCCATTACCACCCTCCCTCCCTCCATTGTCCTATTCTCCTCCCCAAGACCTCTGACAGAAAAGGAAATCCACCCCCACAGTCTGACAACAGCCTATCAGTTCTCATCCCAATTCTAATGTGAACTGTGTCAATCTTCACAATGCTGTACAAAAAAAAATCTTCTTAGAGGTAGTTTTATTGATACAGACATACATACATAAGAAAGCTACTTTTAAAATGTATTCTGTTGAAAAGGAAGCTATCTTGATGCAGTTGATATGTGTCATTTACAGAAATTTCTCAGTTGACTACAGTAAATATGGATTTCCTTTAGAGATGGAAAATAAAATATGAGAAATAATACGCAATCTCTGACTTCTCTTGTGAGTCTGTCCTCTGCCATGGAATGAAAAACAGTATATAGATGGTATTGAAGAACTTTTTGTTTTCTTTAAAACAATCAACTTCATGCTTCAACGTAGGCAGTAATGGCGTGGTTAGTTCTAAATGAAAATCCCTCACTACAAAGCCATAGACCACAGCATATGACAAAAGAGAAGCTTACCATTCATCAATGATCAGACAATAGTATCTCTACCTGGCATTCTCTAAGTAAATAAAGTGATTTCCTTATCATGACAATTCTTTCCACAAATTTGAGAACCAGAGTAGCATGTTTGTAGTACTGAGACTTTACTACACACATTATTGTCACAATCTCTCTGTGAAGATGAACTGAATTTAAAGACACTAAAGTTGTGCTTCTGAAATTCAAGGAATCCAACAAAAAACATCATGGTGTTTTGTGGGGTCTGACAGCTAACTGTCAGCTGCCTTGGTAGTGCTGAAACTCATCAAAAAGATTTAGATATACAAACCTGTAAGAATTCTTATGATCCTCAAAACCAATAGTTAAAACAATTGAGTGGCTACAGCAACAGTGATTTATCAGATATGAAGTGCAGTGGGAGACCTATCTTTAAAAAGTGCTCTGTATACAGAAGATGTGAAACATGAAGGGCAGTAAAATATAATCCATACCTATCAGATGAGTGAAATCAACGTCTAATCGTTGCCTGTACTTGAAGTCTGGGTCCATGCCACTGCAGTGCAGCACTATCTGTGAGACACACTCCTCAATTATTTTATAATACTGTGGCCTAAAAAAAAGAGAGAGAGAGAGAAAATTATTTGAGAATACTTTTCTACTTGCATCAATCAATTTTCCTATGAAGGGATTCAGAATGCTAAAAGATCTCAGGTTTTTTTTCCAGCACCACTAAGAAAATAATTCCACTAACATTTACTCTTCTTTAGAGAAAATATGACTAAGGCTTTAAAGATGGTCTGAACATTAGGGGACCCATTCGAGTATGATGTAATCGACTGAAAACATGTACTGACTTAACATTTTAGTTTGCAGGGATTCGCGCTTGTGTTCAAAAATACGTATCAGCTTTATCTATCTATTTAAGGTATTATTTCTAGAGTTAATGAAAATAAACTACAGCTTAGTCCTAAATTTATGAGCACAGAAACAGTTTTAGACAGCCGCAAGTTCTCAAGAGATGAGGTTCTTGGCCTTAGGTGGCAAGCAATGTCTTGAATTCAGTGCAGAGCATTTACTCAGGAGCTTATAAAACTAGCCTGAGTCATTTTTGTTATAGACTAATGTGAAGACCTTTATATGCAACATACTTCTGAAAACATGTTTTGTAAAATCATACCCACTTAATTTGCATACCTACAGCTAAAAGGTGGGTGATGTATCAAAGATTTTAAAACAAATCATTTTTCTATACTCTCCCAAGGGAATTTTGGCCTTAAAAATGACCAGTGTCTAAAAAAGTAAAAATAGGGGACATTTTGTATTAAAATTTGCAGAACACAAATTGTAATGGGTTAATAAGTTCAAAAGTAGTACAGAGAGGTATTACTTCAGACAAATTATGACACAAAAATTTATAAATATAGTTTGTCAACCTTCCAAAAATAGGAAAATGGAGAAAAACAGATTCTAATTATCCTTCTGTGTGTTTAATCATGTGGATGTTCCAAAAATCAAGAATGAAAAGGAGTATATATTGTGTGACAAGAGCATTCCAAAACCCATAATCATATCTTGGGATAAATAATATTAGTCTTTAAATTTAATGTGGTGAACCACTCTACATAACTAAGAAAAACACAATTCTTTACTTTGAGGGGATATTCAGGAGCCTACACGTGAAAGAATGTACTTGTCACCCCTCAACCTCATAGGAATACCTCAAGGAGGAAAGGATGGTGGAGCTGTGGAAATAGTACAGTGGGTAAAACACTAGCTGTGCAAGAAAGAACACCGGAGTTCAAATGCTCAGCACATCTGAAAACCCTAAGTTCTCTGGGATGTTGACAGGAGGATCACAGGCATGTACCAGCATTCATCCAGTTTCAGTGATAGAGACACTATCTCAAGGTAATTATCAGAGAGCCGCAGAACAAAACAACTAATTTGACCTCTAGCCTCTGTCTGTGTACACAGGAACACAGTTACACACATAGTACACACACACACACACACACACACACACACACACACACACAAGCACACCCACATACAAACACAAATCCACTAACATACCACAAACATAATCTTTAAAAATATGCCATGTGAATATTAAGAAATGGATAAGTCCACACAAATCATGCTCCCAGGTAAGTGAATACTCATGACTACTGTACCCACACACTGTGTACTATAATTTATAGTGGTATTTAAAAGTACAGATTAGTAATTTCAACACTTTTCTGTCTCCTCAACATCATAACGTTGATGAAGTTATTGTATTACCCTGAAAAAAAAACTATATGCTGTTTTAGAACTGTCAATTTTGTTACCAATACAACTAATATCCTGATAGCATTGCTTGTCCTGAAATCCTAGTATGCCATAATTGCATGTACATAAGTGGTAAAGCAATCAAGGGTAGCATGAATCATAATTACCATAAGACCGTGCTCACGAGTCTATAGATAATGTCAGTCACTCATAAAACTATTATCTTATAATTTCCCATCATACTATCTATTCTAAAACTTAAATCTATTGGTAATTATCATATTAATTTATTTTAAAAGCAGTATGACTGGAAAAAACTTAAATATGTACAATAATATTTTCCTACATTCAAAGATTGCACATTTACTGAACACTATAAAAAGAATGATAAAAAAGAAATGATAAAGCTAATTTGATAAAACAGGTAAGATGTTTATAATTCTAGAAGCTCTAGTGTTTTCATGATAGGTTAATTTCTATTTGAAATATGTTTGCTTGATGTACCATAGAAATCTTTTGACACAATTTTAAAAATAAATTGTTTTAAGTTGATAATGACAATATGTGATGAAAATTGATTTACATTCAGAATTTTAGGTGCACCAAGATAGGAAAGATGTTTTATTCAAGGCTGTCACATACAAATAGCCAAAATACTAAGAATGTAACAATTATATAATTACTGATTGTGCCATGGTTATTCTTATGTAGTTTATTTTATGTATGTGGAATAATTTAAATGTATATGTAAAAATTTTAAAAAGACTAAAAAAAAACAAAAAATGTATTGTTTTTCAAAATGTTATCTAAAGTAGGAAAATTCTCATACTTTATATACATATAATGCATATATTTCCTTGGTACCACTACTTTGTTAACTTTCTTTTGACATACAATTCAAATTATACATGCAGTCCTCTCACAAATATGACTCTTACCTGATATAGTAATCATTTCTGATAAGCAGAAAGTGTTGCAGGATGGATAATAAGTAACCTTCAGCAGCAGTGTCTTTCAGCATATTATAGAGAAGATGGTAGACTTCATTCATATCAGTAGAAAGTGAGTTAAGAAAAATTTTAAACATTTTTATGAATAGTGCACTTATGACCAATGCAGCTAATTTTTAAAATAAAAAATGTGTCACTTGGTTTCTATTATTTATAATAATGCTTTAACTTCAAGTTGTAGAATTTAAACATCTATAGAAAAAATTAGAGTATTACAGAAACAATTATAAAGAAAAATTCCAAGACTACTTGGACATCCACACATTTAATATTCAGTCATTCATTATATTGTCAACTTCAGATAATAGCTAGGGCCATTAAAACAAGAAAGTCATCAGTGAAAGGGGTTTTGCCTTGATCTGTCTGTGGTTCCAACACAGACACTTCTATTCTATTCTTGGACATAAAAAAAAAATGTCAAACAAGCACTCAGCTGTCAAAAGATCACAAAACTAGCTTTATTCTAAATATCCAAATAATGTAAGTCTGAAATTATTTATACTCATATCT
This sequence comes from Acomys minous, assembly GCF_964271855.1. Classification (NCBI taxonomy): domain Eukaryota; kingdom Metazoa; phylum Chordata; class Mammalia; order Rodentia; family Muridae; genus Acomys; species Acomys minous. The sequence continues at coordinate 54,694,828 of NC_140488.1, forward strand.
ATTTTTAAAAATATATAAACAATAAATTCCATGGACATTAAAATCTTTCTTCTTGACATATGGAAACTAGTGGTGTAAATACTGATAGTAATCTAGAAAACACTTTAAACGTGGAGTTATGTTATATGTACTGGAGACTGTGAAAGTCCATGTAAAATAAAGGCAAAATATAAGATACAAGCACAATATCTTGAAACAACATGAAATGGGCAGTAGAATTAAATATACAATGCAGGATTTAAAATCCTATATAATAATGCTGGGTTAAAGTATCATAAGCATCCTAAGTTGCTACAGAATAGATCAAATAACTGATTATATAAATTAATAAAATGCATGTTTATTGATCAAAATAAATAGAATTTATATTAGTGATGCTGCAAAAGATTGCTGTTACTAATTGGACAGGGTATCAAGGCAGGATTTCTCTATGTAATCTTGGCTGTCCTTGACTCATTTTGTAGTGAAAGCTGGACTCGAATTTACAAAGATCCACATTCCCCTATCTCCCTGAGTGCTGGGATTAACAGTATATACTAAGCTGCCTGGCTGCTGTTACTAATCTTGAGCTAGAAATTATTTCCTATGATAATACAATTTCTAGTCTTTGTATTTATGCTTGCCCAATATTTTTATGTAAGGGTAGGAGAAGTGTATATGAAAAACATAAGGCAAATAAAGTTCTATGGGTGTTTTAAGGAGGAAAATAATGCTCCAGTTTGTTTAGAATACTCAAAGAAGAATGGGGAGAAAACATTACAGGCAGAAAAGCACAGGTCAGATTGTGAAATGTTTTCCTACTTCATATAAGCCACAAGTAAATTTTAATGGGTGAGAAACAAATGGCAGTGCTATGACAATCATATCTTATATCTCAAGCAATTTCACATCAGATAGAGTCCATGATAAGATTATATCCTGTTGTATTTAATATAAGTACTTTTTACAACATTGCTTTGCTATAGACAGCTACTATTTTATCTAACAATTTTCCTATCATTAAGGAACACAAATATCTGATAAGGAATAAGACATTCATTTCCAGAGAATTGTATCTGTATGTGGAGTACCATTTAATAAACACAAAATGTCTCTTAGCTAATGTCTCATATGAACTCAAAGAACTTCTCCTCCTTAATATTCGTAAGATATACGGCCTTAGACTCTTAAACTCATGTATATTCAAGACCACTGAGCAGAATATATCTTCAATACAGTGAGCCATCATGCAGATCTCAACAGTCTGAGTGTATCATCAAAGCAGAGTTACAATTGTTCAGCACGGATGGATATCAAGGATAGCATCATATCAGAGTGCTAACATAAATAAACGTTTATAACATGGTTTACAGATGATAACTCTAAGAAGAATGTTTAAAAACCTATCCTTAATTCCTGCTTTTCAACATATACATAAAAGTAGTTTGTTGTTTGTCAGAGGATATTCCATTTCAGCTCGAATGTCATTGAGACGGTGGGATAATTCAGTTAGGTCATCTTCTTTGTTCTCTTCAAACACTCTCAATTGAATATCAAGCTCATCGTTCTCTTTTTCTTTAAGATCCTATAAAAATATATAATTCAGCAATTGAATGACAATGTAAAGTTAGCATACTTTCAAATCAAGGACAGAGCAGAATTATCAATTTACACACAGATGCAATATCAAAAACTGAGCCAGGACCTTGATTTCTTAAGCGAAAGTAAATGTAGCTAAGGTTTTCTATTTTAAAATGAAAGAACCTCATACCATCCTGTACATTTTCTTTCCATGCCGTATCTTCACTATTCACTTTAATATATTAACAATCACTTCTATAACAACACCATCTCAATGCTGTCATTTTGATTAAACGTACTCATGAAAGATCACAAAAGAAATCATGCAGTTAGAACATTCACATGTGCTTCCGGCACCAAGAAAATACAGCAAATATAGATCAATTGTGTTAATGAAGAACAAGTGCAAGGATATATTCAAGCACAACAGTCCCAAGTATGGCCTGGAAATACTGTACAATTTTTTTATGAATGGTATTTTGTGATTTTAAAGTTAAAGGGCTGTAAGGTTTTTAAGCATCAAGATACAGCTGACCACCATGCCAATCTTTCATTTTCATGTAGCCTAATCACAAAATACCAACTTGGGCAACCAAGATTTTTTTTGTAATACATCATAAGGGCATGCATTACAGTCCTCTGACAAGTTTCCCAATAATAATATAAAATAAGATTGGAAGCATGCCACACTAGAGATTGTTGGGCTTAGTATATATCACCTGAAATATCTTTTAATATCCATTAAGTTGCAGCTTTGAAAACTCAAATCGATAATCACAACTGTGGATGCCCAACGATGATACCCAAACTGGGATTATGATGTTCAGAGTTTAGCTTGAATTCTAAAAGGAAATGTAAGCAAGGTGTACTTCAAATTAGGTTTAAAAAAAAGGATGCATTTCTTCTTTCTGTTTTTGCTTCTACTTTCATTTAAGAAGAACAATGATTAACAGGGATGTAATGGCAACTAGTGAAGAAAACCACAAATCAAAGCACTTTTTATGTTAGTTCTTTCGATCTCTATACTTAATTTAACAAATGTTTACATATAATACACCTAATATATATTAAAACTAATTCTAAATAGTGTCATATAAAGCATATAACAAATAAAATTATTTCCAGTTAGTTTTTCTAAAGTAACTTGTTTGATTGAGTTATCTACTTTGAACAAAAAGAGATTTATTGGAATACAGAATTATATAATGTGTATGCATCATATTACCATGTGAGCACTGAAACAAAAGACAGAAATTTTAAACATCGATATAAATTATTTCAAAACCAAATATGCTTTAAATGTTGCTATAGAATATATATCTATTCATTTTTACCAAACTACAAAAGCAAAATTATCCAAAGAAAATAATCTATATTCCATTTAGCAGCAAAAATTAATCTACAGTGATAGTGGGAATATGAAAATAAATTTCACATAATGTTAAAATTAATTGAATTGTCATTAAGATTCTGATAATTAATTCTAAAACTTTCAGTGTTAAGAGATAGGAAGGGTGAGTACAAGAAGATAAGAGTGAGCGGATTGTAATGTGAATAAATTATAATAAAATAAAAATATTGTGTTGAGCCAGGTGTGATGGTGGATGCCTTTAGTCCCCTCACTCTGGACGCAGAAGCGGGTGGGTCTCTAAGTTTGATGCCAGCCTGGTCTACAAAGTGAGCCCAGGACAGCCAGGACTACATAGAAAAACCCTGCATCCCCTCTCCCTCAAATGTGTTGATTTAATAGATACTGGAAAACAAAACTATTTCCCCTACCAATTAATTATACTAGAAAGGTATAACTTTCGATCTGCAAGCCAAGCACTGATAGTAGTCTTAAACATGCCAAATTCATTGAATTTATTAGAGAAATCCTCTTATTCAAGCAGTCTATAAAATAGAGATAAATACAAAAGAAACATTAAAATGGCTTATACTTATTTATTAATATATTCAAGGATCAATGACTATACAAAGATGTTGCTTGATACTATATATTATAATTCTTTATAAGAAAATATTTAGTTAGTTGATACATTAATTATGTACCAGTTGACATATAAGGAATATTTTAGTATATATTAAAAATGATCATTTTACTCTACTAAATTCTGAAAAATAAATGACAAAAACAACAAGGAATTTAAAAAGGCATAGACGTAAAGAAATTATTCCCAGTGTACTAAAGGTCTGTGAGTCTAGATTAAATTTTTAATCAGTTTATATTCAAAGTAAACATTCTTAACCCACTCTTAGTATGACTTTGACACTCTTTCTAGAGGGAGTGTTATACACACTCAGATCACATTTAGAGCCATGCTTAGGTATATTTAAGGCAACCATCTAAAAGAAAGATTTGAGAACCCCTATAGGATTTATTCCAAAACTTTAGGAGAAGAAATATAATGCTTTCTACTTTCTTCATGCTGAGAAAGCAGTGAGATCTGAAGCAGAACATAATGAACAGTTAAATATCCACCCCCATCCAAGAAGCTGTTCACATTTGAGAGCTGCTGGAAGAGGGAAAATCAATTTTCATCAATAAAATGATACGGGGTATATCCACCACAGCCAGCCCACCAGCCATATGCTCAGGAACAGTAAGCCAACATAAACCATGTTTTTGGCATTTTTGATGTTGTTTGAAAGAGAGAGAAAGAACATGAAATGGGGTAGGTAGGGAGGCGGGAAAGATCTTGGAGACGCCGGGGAAAGAGAAAGAATATGATGAAATGTACTGTTTGAAATTCTCAAAGCACAAATAAAAACATAATTAAAAAAGTCACTTTTCAGAAAATATGCATAATAAATAAAATATAAGGTAAACACTGGGTACTGGAATTCACAGAGTGAGGGTGCTCATTTATCACAGATAGAGACTATAAAATTATTCCAAACACTATTTAATATTACCCTAATTAGAATAAACATTCACATCCAATTTAAAAAATGAAACTGTTTCTCTTTAGAGAAATTGCAAACGCAGCCTAATAGAAATGCCAAACTCAAGCCAAGTATCGCAAATATACTAACCAAACCTCAATATGCATACTTATGCGGACTATATATGAAATCACTGTAAAGTATCAAAGAAGTCAGAAAACATTTAAGTGAAAAGTGAATTTGCAAAATAATAAATAAATAAAACCTAGGCTACCACGTACTACAGTCTCAAAATTGATAGAAAATAAATCCCTTTTTATTTAAGACAAAAAATATTATGCTTGGGTCACATCATTAACAGAATTATAAAGCATACATATTAATAGTGAGAGTAATACTATCATGGTATAAAAAGAAGCTTGCAAAATATCTAATATTTTATTTGTGTGCTCTTTCAAATTGTAATTTTACTTGAAGAGTAAAGAATATTTAAAGTTCAGCAGCACAGTAAATGGATACATTTAACTTACCGGGAGCATTGCTTTTAGTCCAGAACGGAGGAATTCATTTCTCAAATGAATTCGAAAATCAAGATCATATGGAGAAGTGACAAGTGCATTTATGAACTGCATGCAGGCAACCTACAAAGAAAAAAATTGTGTTTATTCGTTTACGTTCAGTAAAGAACACATAAAGTAAAGGCATATATATATATATATATATATATATATATATATATTAAAATAAATGCAAATTTTCCTTTCTGTATAATGATGGTTATGACTTTGTATTATAAACAACATTACCAATCAAACCTATGCTATCCAAAACTATTTTAACAATGTAATAGTTAAATAGTTTACTTTGCTGAACAATATGAAAGGATATTCAACTTGCCTTAAGAAACACCAAATTGCCAAAGAATAAACACTAAGCCCTCGGAAAAGATCATAAAATCCATCCGTCATGTCTGGTTATTTGTATATAGCAAAAGAACTAAACTCTACATAGGTATGAACACATTTCAAATGTAAATCAAATAAATTTATAAAAGTACATTGCGTAACTTGGAGATACCATTACATTAACTTACATTCCTCCCGTGATTTTTATCAAGATGCATTTACACAAAGTATATAAGATATTAAAATGAATAACTAAAAAATGGTTAACATAGAAAATAAGAAATTTTATTTATATGAACTATTATTAATTAGAAAACACTATGAACCTGTTGCTAATATGTATTATATAATAATGAACAGGGAAAGCATTTTCAAATAAATGTTTCATAAACAAATAGGTGAAATGAGGCACCTCTTATAAAATAAAGAGACTTACTTTTTGAATTATAAACCAGAAGAGAATCAGTAAGATGATTGTTTCTAGATGTTCCACACATTATTACTAAGTGAAAGTTTTAAAAAATACTGCTCAGATATAAGGCAACTGACTAATTCATGAATGGAAAAGTGGTACATTTTAACTAATGAGAGTATATGAGTGGAAGAGTGGACTACATGAAAAACTCGGGGAAAATCAAGTGTGAGAAAATGTTAAGCATACACAGAAGATGAATTAACTAAAACTACTAGAAAAAAACCTTTAATAGAAGAAAAATGATGCTTTTCCATTTTAATTTGACTTCAACACACCTTGAACTTTATGTTAATTTTTCAAATCATTAAAAGGTATATTCCTTTGGTTTTGTATAAATATACTGTACACTTAAGTTATTGGCAAAATGAAGCTAATGTGCAAATCTAGTATGGAATGTCAAATATTTTATTTAGAAAACAGAACTAAGGTTGTTAATAAAATTCTTAAATACACACAAAAAAAACTGAACAATATATTCCAGTTTCTAGGAATGCTCAAGTACCAGCCTAAAAATTTAGGCAAATAAATATATATCACATGTTTTGCATTACATAAAAAGAAATACTGCATGCTACTGGGAATTTTATGTTTATTTGAGTACAGGCTTGTACTTTATACAATAAGAAATTGACTAAATCTTTATAGCACCTCAAAGACTAGTATATATGCATATATATTGAGTACAACCTTGTATTAATGCATTCTCATAAATGAGTCTTGTTAAGTTAAAACTATGACATGACAGAACAAGCCAAAGTATGTGCCCAACTCTAAATTAATAGGCAGAAAATTTACCATCTGCTAGGGTTCTTATTGCCAGAAGATATTCTGCCTTCATGCATATACAGGGGGAGGTAATCCCCCTCAGGAACTGTCATAGGGGAGGGGAATAAGGGGAAAATGGGAGGGAAGGAAGAATGGGAGGATACAAGGGATGGGATAACCATTGAGATGTAACAAGAATAAATTAATAAAAAAATTTTTTAAAATACCTTACAAGTAAAGACAACATTCTCATAAGAAACAGGTTAACGACTTTTATAGAAATTGAACTATTTATTAAAGACATGAAAAATAGCAAAAGTCAAAATTGATGAATAAACCAATATCAATATGATATTATATATAATAATATAAAGACTGTACTGCCATTAAAAACTTTATATATAACATACACAAACACAAGTGAATACTTATTTTTAATGTTTTTCTTTTTATGTTTTTACATGTACATACTTTTATTACACATATATACAATAAACTAGCTACAGCAAGAAGAATTACGAAACAATCAGGATCAATATCTTTGTAAAGTCAAATATGGAGTCTATGATGCAAATAAGTCAGAGATGATTTAAACCCAGTAGTCAAACAAGTAAAGGCAACAAAAGTGCCATTGATCGCTTACAAAATTCTAAAACAGTAATATATCAACTGCAAACTAAATTTTCTAAGGAAGTACTTTTATAGACATACTAACTCTGCATTAATGTAAGTAAAGGAATGCTTATTTATCCATTTCTGTAACATACTTATGCCATTCAAAGAACAATAATTTAGGAATTACAAATATAAATTATCACAACTATCTGGAATTTAAAATTAAATAATTATTTCAACAGGCAAAATACATTATTATGAAATACCGATCATCTGTTTCAAATATACAAATCCAAATAACTAAGTGAAAAACCATGACCTTTGCCATCTGAATTATTTAATTTTTATAAATTACTGGACAATGCATTAGATGCTTTATATAATTTAACCACAAAGTTATTCTCATAAAAGACATGATATAAGTATTATATTTCTCATATGGAGAAGTTGAGAATTACAGTAGATAAATGACTTATGCAAAGTCAAATAGAAAGAAAGAAAATTATAGTTTCAAGTTAAAGTATTTTAATAAAAATAAAAAACAATTAAGGAATGTTCCAGATATATTAGAAATTCCACACATATATTCATGCAATAAAAACTGTAAGGCTGTATAAGATGAAAAATTTTACCTCTTGCATCACAGATGATAAATTAGGATCATATACTATTATAGCTATACATTATTTATAAAAGCATGAAATTGATTTAATACTATCTAGAATAAAAGTTACCAAACTATATATTGAAATACAAATTAAAAAAGCAAAATGAGAAAACTGTGTTTGATCCACATATGTTCCATGCAGTATCATATACAGTGCAGCCCCATCTTCCAAGTTTATAGTTTCACAAATGTGCATATGCACAGTTTCACAAGCATGAACACTACAGAACTCTGCTATTCAATACACGATCTTTTAATCATAGATTAACTTTAATAAAAACTAAATAATACACTCAGCTTCACTAGCAATAGTCCAGTGGCTGGAAAAATACAGGCAGTTTATAGCTACCATTTCAAGACAACATAAAGAATATTGCAGGAGGTCTGTCTGAATAGCATTGCATGGGAGGCATTAATGAAGACAGGGCTATAGGACCCTCTGAGCTAAGCTCTGAATAATTACAAGCCTCATTCCCAAATAATGAATGTTTCAAAACTCTAATGCTCAGCTTCCAAGGATATAAATCTTTAAAGATGTGATTGAATGCTATTGTCCTCTTACTGAGCAAAATGAATCTGTTCTCAAAATAGTCCATCTCCAGAGGTAAAAAGTAAATAACCTAAAATAAACTGGCCCAATATGTTTATATATAGGAAAAGAAATAAACCTATAAAAATGAGATGATTTCTTTGAGGTCACATGGCTAATAAGCCAAAAAGAGAGGACAAGAACCTTTTATTGTACTACTGGAATCTCTCCACACACTATAATGTGTCAATCTAGCATTGTTAAATACAATTTACCTTCCCATGTTTATTTCTGCCTTAATAAAGATTCAATGAGAAATAAAGTATTTAAAAAATCAGAGAAAGTCAGTAAATTCGGCCCCTGAATACAAATGTTATAGAGTCAGACCATAATTCATATGGTAAACCAGGAAATATAAGTGGTGCCTATTCTTATTAAATTGTTTCTTACACCAGACATTTTTATATTATCTACTTTTTATTCATATACATTTAATAAATATCATGTATACTATATATATATACCTGATACTTGGTGAATGCATATGACAATAAATACATTAATAAAAATGTGATTACAAATGAGCATCTTCCCAAAGTACCTGGACAAATTATAGAAGCTTTTATTTAACTAAAAGGTTTCAGAAACCACAAACATTTGTCTGTCTTGTTTGATCACAATTCATAGTTATCGAGTACAGTAATTGCCAACTCTAGGGCATTCTCAGACATATTGTCCATATTTCTATTAGCTGTGAAAAATTGTACTTTTAAAATTTTATTGACACTGTCACACATTTGACCTTATTAAGTACTCTGTTGACATTAACAAGGTCTTTCTTTACCCTGGCCACAGCAGGAGATAGGGAAAAATGGTTTAAGTGGAAATAAGTATTTATGAAGAACTATACAAATGTACATGGCAAGTTAATTAAGTCCAGGAATGGAGAAGGATTTCCAGACAAACAAAGTTGTTTATGTAAAAAGGTATGTAGGTATAGGGAGGAAGTCACATAAAATTCTCACAAAGTACAGCATAGTATAACTACATCAGAAAGTATATGAAGAAGAGAAATGAAATATGCAGTTAAAGAGAAGGCAGTAAGTGGATGATGATGTACTTTTTTTATTCATTTGGGGAAGAGGGGCACAGGACTAGAACTTAATCCTAGATGTCATAAAAAAAAACTTTTGAAGGATTTTAAGTAGTGACATGACAAACCTCCATGTCAGAACAACGACTTTGGGTAAGAGGATTTAAATGATAGAATGAAGAAGAAATAGACGTTTTTTAAAAGTCAGAACAAAGTATAAAATAATGAGGAGAATTTCACAAAATTAAAAAGAAAAAAAAAGCTGTAATGTAGTGGTGACCAATAAATACTATGCCTAGAAATAAGTACAAAAGTAACTTAGTAGAATCTAACATGTACTGATTTAAGGAGAGCAAGATGTAAATAGTAAAGGTAGATTTGTAGCCAAATATTAAATTTCTGGTATGTGTTAGTTGGTACATAATGATCAGGAATATAAGAAAATGATAGGTCATGGTGGGAAAAGAAATTAAAAATACTAAGGATGTGTGTGTGTGTGTGTGTGTGTGTGTGTGTGTGTGTGTGTGTGTGTGTGTGTATTTAAAGGCAGCACAGAACTTGAACATACTGAGTTTGAAAGGGATAGGGAAAGTGAGAAACAAAGATCTTAGATAAATATATATCTTGCAGAATACAGAAGGAAAGGTAAGACAGAGGACATATCATTAAAATGAGAAAAACAAAGAATCACAGGTTCCAAGATAAAATTTTCTCTCATATACATAAACCTTGGTTTTATTTTTCATTGATGTGTACGAGAGCATAAAGCCTAAAATGAGAAAGGGGTCCATGAGAGGTGAGAAAGCTGTTCTGTTAAGTTCATGCAGACAGTTCTTGTTTATGTAGTTCAGAGGCAGTTTTTCTAAGCAGAGCAATTCAGTAAGAACTGTGGAGAAGCCAGATTGATTCTGTTTGAAGAGGAATTTTGTGACAGAATAGCTGAGTTGAAACAGCCAGCCAGAGTTCAGAAAGAACTAGAAAGGGCTAGCTTTTTAGCAGAAAGTCTTGGAGGCTGAAAACAATCCAGGCCTAGGTTAGTAGATGGAGGCTAAAAGCTGATGCCTTTAAGGTCCTCCTGTATGGAGGTTCGAAGCTTCCAGGTCTAGGCCTAGGGCTAGAACAAAAAGAAATGCTCTGGGTTCAGTTCAAGCCATGTATACATACACCTTTGGTAAGGCACTCATCTCATCCCTTATTCTGAGGAAATAAAACTAACATTACACTTTCTAATGATGTTACCCTTTAATATAGTTCCTCATGTTGCAGTAACCCCAAACCATAAAATTGTTTGTGTTGCTAATTCAAAACTCCAACTGTGCTATTTCTATGAATCATAATGTAATTACCTGTGTCTGAAGGGGCCACTGGGTCCCCCAAGGGGATCACAACTCAAAGATTAAAAATTACTGGCTTAGAAGAAAACCTCCCCTAACAGTTCAAGTTATGTCTTTAGTCTGCCTGGTACAAAGAGAAATCAGTTACACAATCTCAATAAGATAATGCAAGAAAACATAAAATTGGGTTCTTATTAAGGGTCCAACAGGTCTTTCTTGCCATGAAACTGGTTTAATAGACTTGATTATTTTAATGGCAGCTCATAGATATTTCCTTTATTTCATTTTTTATTCTAATTTAAATTCCAAGATCGTAACTATATTATGTATGTGTGGTATGACTGAGTAAAGCTATCACACATTATGAAAAATGTATTTGGTGCAATGACTTTGAGTACCATATTCAATTATAATGGAAGCACTCTGCATTATTTTTATATATATGGAAAACAGTGTAATATGTAAAAATAATGCTAACACTCTTCTCCCATAGCTCCTGGCATTTTAAAAAGACATGGCAGCATTCTGACTAATTGTAGCATAGGCAAATGGGCTATTTTAATATGCACTCACTAGACATTAAATATCTTACTTCCTTTACCCATAAATGGATATTAGTGGTCTGTTTACTTTGAGTTTTCCTGTACAATTACACGAAAAGTTCATGTTGATGTCTGTATGGTGTTCTATCTTTTTTTTGTAAAAGTCAATTGCAGACTATGGGGGTCTCCATTTTTCACATACTACAAGCCCTTCTTGCCTCTCAGTCTAATTTAATACTTCTTCTCCATTAGAAAATACAGTATCAGTGACATTCTTATTTTTCAAGGCTAACTTCATGTATCACCTCATCAGCTACTACTTCTATACTTCTCAGATTTGCTGTGTAATTTAAATGAGATAACATGTAAATTGTTTGGAAGATTATATGATATAGCACTTAAAATGATATTTTAAATTTGTGACTTGTGGGAGTCCTATAATATTTCTAGTTAGGCACTCAATGACATGAATTTGAATAGGTAGAGAAACATGAGATTCCAATCTATCAGGAGATCTGCTAGAACACAGTTACATACTAAGCTATAGAAGCAAGTGAAAATATGCATGCAGAAAATAAACTTGTATATTTACAAGCACACACATTGGTGAATACACAAATAACAATATATAAAGTAAATGGATGTAAAATAACAATTGGTGAAGACAAGTATAGGGAAAATGTTCTGGGAAGTCAGAAGAGAAAAATGTGGATTAAGAACAAAGAATAAGTAGAGTGATTCAGAGACTATGCAGAAAGAATGGTGCCTAGAGAAGAAAGGAGAATAAAATTTTAAAGGAGGATATGATGAATGGTGACAAATAGCTAACAGTGGGAAACAAATCATTGGCTATTGAAATTAGAATATCATTAAACTTTGTTTCATTTTGTTTTTAATTTTGCAGCTGTGAGAAAACTGGATTGTGAAAGGTAATTTAGAAAATAGAGAAAATAAGTATAGATTATTCTTTCAGAGACAATGTACTATAAAATGAAAAGGAAGATGAAAGTCTAGCAAGTGTAAATCAGTTGAAATAAAGGAAATACAGTGTGGGATACTGAACAGTGCAAATAAGCTGAAGTAAAGCAAATGACAAGAACACATGTGTTGATGTGATTTATCCTCAACCTGTTTTTTGAACTACAAAGGTAATGAAAATCCTATCATGGCTGAGCTAGAAAACATCTGTAAGAAGGTTTTAGTTTAAAATATAATTAGTTCAGTATTTTAACAGAATTACTTCATGACATTCTAATAAGAAGTCTCAGAACACTACCAAAATAGAAAAGTAATTCTGTTAAAATAGAACATGAATTACATTGTTAAACAACAGTTTTTAAATTTTGTTTCTAATTTCAGTTTTCTGAACATATTTTATTACTTTTATAGGATACTTTCTCATAAACTCACTTCATAATTCTTAGCACAATAGTAGACTCTGTATACAATACATTACTAAATTTTGCAAATCACTAAAATAGGAAATTTCACATTGTAGTTGGCATATATTTGCATACATAATCAGTATCCAATAATTTCTTGAATATTTAGCAAGATAACTATGACTTTTCTATATGGTACTTGTTAAACACTTGCAACTTTATTCTATTCTGTGCAGCACCATGAAGGCCAGAGAATGCCTGTAGTGTTTCACTGTCTTGGATTAACTACTCTACAGTGACAATGTAGGTGTTACTATAATGGACATACAATACAGTTTTAGATGCTTATATCACAAAGAATTACGTTCACTTCATCATTCGTAACATTAATAGCTGTGTGATTCTCAGACAAATGATTACTTAGTCTCCTTGCAATTCATTTCAATGATCAGTAAACTGAAGATAATATATAACACAGTATTGTGGCTAAGTTTTCATTTAAAGATTTTTTAAACTATGTAAATATACTTGTCCCACATATGGGAAACCGTTCCAAATGTAATGAAATTTGATTCTAAATAAAATACTTGAGTCTTAAACTTTAGAATTAAAGTACAAGCTTATTATATGCATGTCTGGCACTGAAAAAAATATAGTTAGGTAAGCAGAGCCAACATAGCAACAAGGGCAAAACATTCGAGAAGACATTTCAGGCTTTCATGATAGAGTATTAAATTCTATGGAGATTGAAACTAATAATATGAAAACTGGGTCATAGATTAGAAAACACTACATGGAAAAATCCTAATTTTGAAAATATTAATGCATAAGAAGCATATGATAGGAGTTTAACAATATCTTCATTATAGTTGAAGTAGAATACTTTTAAATATTTGCATATCTAAAGGCACATAACAGTTTTATAATACTACAGCTTCTCTTTATAAATAAAGCCAATTCATCTGTTGGACAGTTTCCAACTATGATAGAAAAGCTGTCAATACTTCATAACCCAATAAAAAAGAAAAATCAATTGTGTTTATCTAATGTCAAGTACATATTTTTCATATGTATACCCACTATAAAATCATTTGAAAAATTAAATATAGAAGCAAAACCTCTTCGAGTGATAATACAATATTTTAAAAGTATTTCATGGAGCATCAAATTATATATACACTATCTAAAACAAAGGGCACTTTGATATCAAATTCTGTCTCCTACACACCATGTCCAGTTACATAAGTGATGCAGTCTCACTCAGCCTATGCACCTAATAGAGAAATGGATAATGATACTCATGAAGCTGAATTGCTGAAATAATTAAATAAAATTACAAAATAAAATTATTTGCAAAATAAAATATGTAGTTCAGACTCTCTTGTCTTTAAAGATGGGCAATAAATGTGACTTCCTTACTCCAAAACCAACATAGTCTTTAATAAAGAAAAACAGTTTCTGAAATGACTAAACGCAAGGGGTTTTGTTTTTTTTTTTAAATTAAACATATTTAGTCTGGGTCTATAGAGTTTTTACAAGGTCACTGACACAGGGGATACAATCTAATTCCTTCTGCACTGGTGAGTTGATTTCATTGTTGTTTGAAAGTCACGAACAGAAGCATCTTGAAATCTCTATTTTGAATTCTTTGTTTGGTTGTTTGTGACACAGGCTGTCCTGGAACTTGTGATGATCCTTGCTCAGATGTCTGACTACCAGAGTAGCACACTATGCCACCATACCTGACTATCTTGTTACATTTCTACAAAAGGCCACAGATCAGATAATAGTGCTGAATGAACTATTTGCCCTTTGGTTCAGATGACTGCTAAGGCTTTGATTTCTCAATAATTATTAAATTGGTATCTATGATAATAATGAATGACACATTAGTAGTAATGTAGAAACAATGTTCTTACTTGCAAATGACTTTAAATAAAAAAACTCTTCATAACACAAATAATTGTACTTTTATATTCCATTCTGTAAATGCCAGCTAAAAAGCTGGTGTAATACATGTACTCAAAATATATAACTCTACAAGTCATTCATGACAAAATGGCCCCACCTGGAGTTGCAAGGCTTCATGATTTTCTAATCCTTCCACAATTGGTGAAAAGCGTTCCCTGTTATTTCTTTCAGCTGCAGAAGTGATGGCCCCCAAAAGTTTCTCTAGACTATAGACAGAAACAAAAGAAAATAGGAATGAGAAATGCTTCTTATGCACACATTATAAACATCATTCATTCTGTATTTTATTCTTAGTGTTTGGTGTTTATATAGACATTGAACTTTTCACTACATTTAATTGGCAATTCTTTCAAATACTTGTAGTATGTAACACAATGTCTTAAATTATGCCTGTTCTGGAATAGCTAAATGGAATTATTTAACATACTATTGCTTCACATGCTAATTTCTTTTCTGCATGAGCTGTTGTTTGTTCCAAACATTTATCTACAAATTTGCACTATGCTTTCTTTTTAATGATAAGTTCACTTCATGTTAGACTGCCATACAAAATAAAGGAAAATGTAATGGTACATTAGCACAAAATAAAAGCATCTAGTATATTCAACTAAAGAAGTCAATTTGGAGTCTAGAGAGATAGCTTCAAGATTAAGAGCACTGCCTGCTCTTTCAGGAGGCCCAGGAAAATTTACAGATCCAGTAGTGGTACAGAACCAGCTATAACACTGCGTACTGAAAACTAAACTGCATAATGTTCAGTAGAGTGCCTGTACATATACTGCGCGCATGTACATAAATGTGTACTTCTCCAGTGTGTCTATATCCTCTGTGCTTCCCAAAATGACTTTGAATTTACTTTCTGTCTAATAGCCCTAGCTGTCCCGGAACTCTCTTTGTAGATCAGGCTGACCTCGAACTCATAGAGATCTCCCTTACCCTGCCTCCCAAGGGCTGGGATTAAAAGTGTGCACTACCACCCCCTACTATAATTTTGAACTTTAAACACACTTCTAAGTGACTAATGTTATCTTCAGTGAGAAAATATTTCATTTACTCACTTTAATCTTTAACAAATTTAGATAATACTATATACCAAAGGGTAATGATGTAAAGTAAAAATGTTCTATGATCCACTACTATTTTTCTGCAAGTTACCAAAAGTTAAAAAAAAAGAAAAAAAAGACACCCTAATTTCCCAGATGTCATTTTCAACACAATAAATAGAACATGTCAATACTTACATGTTCTCTTCCGCAACAATGCAAATAGCAGAAAGTATTTTTACTATTTCAGTCATCATGTTGGGTTGTTTCGGGTCAATTGCTCTTGCCAACAATAAAAGGCTCCTCTCATCTCCTAGAATCCTTTGCAATCCAAACTAAAGAAAACAAACAAAAGAACTATCATTAAAACTGAAATGTCTGTGAAACATGGCTTTCATTTAAAATAAACCCAAAGTAAAATCACTTCCATTAGTCTTCAATAAAGTTATTGAAAAAGATTTCAGAGAAATAAAGGGACAATTAGTATTTCTTTAACAAACCAATATAGAGCTCATACTGCATACATTTTCTAAAGCAATTATTATCATGAAGTATCCTTAGAAAAGTGTGGAATTTGTGGTTAGGTTTTCCAAATATATTTACATTGAAAATTAAGGTAAACAAGGCAGGTAAATGAAAAAAAGGTTTCATGTATACTATATGTTAAAGTAGTAAAAAACATGGTATAGATTTTCCCCTATATTCTTGTCCACCTACCTCATCTCTTAGGCAATAGCAAACATCGTGGACTCAGAGACATAACACTTAGGTTTCCTTATATATCACAATTATATGTGCAAAAAAATATAGCAGTTTCACTTGGTTTTTAGGCATGACACCAAGTATGTGTGCACATGGATTCACATATGACAATAGGTGGATTTTCAAATCAAAAATAATATTAAGTTACTATTTTCTTTCTCCTTTGTTTCACAAATCTATTTCCATTTTCTCATTAAAAGTCAGCTTCCTTTTACAGCTCTATGGCAGCATTACATTTCATTGGAGAATATTACAAGATAACATCTGGCAAACTACCAAACATATGATCAGCAGGATTTTTCTTAATTTAACATCTATGAAAAAAAGGGGACCTGACAAAACTTCTTAAATATGAATTTACTGTGAGTTTTAATAAACAATGGTACATAGACATTTAAAACTGTTTCTGATATAAGTAACCTCAACTTCAAGGGCCAAAAAATAACATTTAAGTCATTTCAGATAAAATTTACTTTCCTCGATTTGGAAAATGTATTCCAACTTAAAATGAATATATCACTACGTGTTTTCTCTTCAGAATGTCTGCTTTATGCATTGTTTTACATGCCTATAATTTAAAGAACTCATTTATTCATGTGGTGAGGATATATATCCAAGTCATAAACATAGCCTAACAAAAACCTCCATTTAGTTTAGAATAATTTAAACTAAATCATCGTGTTCTTCAAAACTGCCAAACTTATAAGAAAAAGAAAGTGAGTCTTGACATATCTGAGTATTTCTTATGGGAATAGGACTCTGTAGGAAATCCTACTATTATAACTTTCCTTAGTCACTGTTCTAATTATAATGAGTTGTTATCCTACAAACTATGATAGTTGACAACATGAATCAATAAGAAGGTAGAAGAAAAGTTCCCATAGCTCACTTTACAGAGGAAGAGACTGATTAGCCAGAGGCTAAGTTATTTTTCAAAGGCCGTGTCTACTTTGGAGTGGCAAAATATGAACTACATCTCTGATTTCTAGTGCTGTGTTCTCTTTCTATATAGTTACTACATACGTCAGTTACAGAAAGAGAGCCTTCTTGAGCTATAGAGAAACTAGGTTCAATTAAGTTCATGGCTGTTAGATATAAGATCCCATGACACATGTGATTTAAAAGTAAAAAGCACATAAGTACAGAAATTCTGTACTAGTGCTGATGGGAACCATTCTATGAGAAACCTCAAGATGGGTCAGGGGATGAAAGTACTTAATAAAACGCCTGACAACTGAAGTTGAGTCCCTTGGGCCCACATGGTGGAAGAAGACAAGAGACTCCCCAGTTTATACTCTGACTTTAAGAGGCATGTAAAAAAAAAGAGGCATGTATTGGTAGATCCATAATTCAATTAAAATATTATTACAATCATCATCATCATCCAGAAATAACAGTAAAAGTTATGTGATGAAGGAGTTAATTAGAAGCCATGTACTACATGTACAAATAATATTATTTGTTCATTAATATAGGCATATGATACAGGCAGTAATATGTAATTGTATATGCCAAAGAAGTGTTTTTATATTAACTACACAGTATTTTGCATTTATTATTAATAGATATAGTTCATATTTAGCAAGTTTCTGGTTATTGTTTTAATTACTTACATCTCTTAAGTACTTTGAGATTATTAAAATACCATCTAAAGGTAATTATGTAATAAAGCAAATTAATTAGTTAAAGTTATTTTATTGTTAAGTCTCCACAATATTGTGTAATACAAACAGTATTATACATATATAAAAATGCATGCTATTTTCCACAGATTTCTTTTATGCATGTTAAATCACTGAAAGTGACTCAACATGAAAGATAAATCTTAGCCTTAAAACACTCTTATCAAATAACTGAACTTTATACCTACCCTTGAATTTTCCTTTTCACAATATAATAAAATTTCTTACTCTGTATGGAAATGATATTCAACTTATGACATTTAAATTTTCGTACTACTAGAATTTAAAAGGTGCTTCAACAGTTAAGAGTACACACAGCTCTTATAAAGAACACTGGTTCAATTCCAATCACACACATAAGGCAGCTCAAGTCTAAGCTTGAGTTCTACAGAATCTAATTCCTTTGGGCTGTAATGGGTATATGTATACATGTGCTTCACATAATTTCATCTAGCAACCTGTGCACATAAATAAATCTCTAAAAACAAATAAAATTTCATAATATCACAAAAGAAATATGTACAATTTAATTTGAGAGATAAACTAATATTGTTAGCAAAATATACCAGCAAATATTGTGCAGAGCAAAATACAATTTTAAAACCACTTAAAGGAAACTTAAAATAGTCTGCATTATAAACATAATATTGACACTAGAATAAGTACCACTGTTTTATGTGTTGCTTACTTTCATAGTGTCAAGCAAGCTTTCCCCTTTGGAAGAGAGGGAGAAGTAAACATCATTTACCTTATTATTCATAAATGCTTTCAGGCACTGAATAACTTTGTACTGATTCTTCTTGTCGATATTTTCTTGCCTAAGTAAATAAAAAAGAACATATTACATTGTGTTTAATTTTTTTTCATGTGTAAAAGGTTTTAAAAGTTTGTTCTTACTGTTTTTTGTCCAGAAGCTTTTCCAACACATCCAGTAAGAGTCCAAGGCCTTCATAGCCAAAGTTGTTAACCCAGCTAAAAATTGAAAAGAACATATGAATAATTTTGATACTTAGAACATAATATAAAACTAGTATTTTTGTTTAATAATAATAATAATAATAATAATAATAATAATAATAATAATTCTGCCTTACAGTTGTTATCTTATTTTTTTTCTCTTATCCCTCTGATAAAAGGCTAGACTTTGCAGATGATGCTGATATCCTCATCTAAATCCTAAACCTCTCTTCATGGTCTCCATGCCCTTACACTGCATAAGATACTTCACCAACTTCATATACTTCATCCAGAATTTATATGATATATTTATCTCCCACACTATATTCAATCAAAATCAACTCCTCCTCTACTCTTTAGTATTCTCTTAATAACACCATTATCCATTCATTCCTTCAAATGTGAAATACAGGGTTAAATGACTTGTCATTCTCTTTAACCTTTTCATTTATTCTGCTTCATTTTTGTAAACAGCTATTGGGCATCTACAAGGTACCAAGCATGTATTTAGCATACATATAATGGGAAACATGTCTAAGTCTGTATCCTCTTGGAGCCTACCACCTACAAATAAAGAGGTAGATAACAGATAACCAATTACATAAATATTAGCATTTTGGTACAATGAAGTAATACAACTTTTGGAAATGCCAGGATGCTGTTCTTAATACATAGCCAGTGAAAGAGCCTATAAGATGCTACCTTAACAGAACACTAAACATAAAGAGAGCTATATAAGAAGGATTATCAGAGACCTGATTCCAGAGATATTAAATATTGTGTTTCCAATGTTCCATAACCTTTGTAGGAGGGAAATGCATTAGTGGGGTTGAGAAAATAACAGAAAATTAAATACCATTTGTGTTAGAACACTAGACCATTGAGTATCTAGTTATGAATGCTTCTTCTTCTGCAATGCTTTCTCCAAAAGCTCCTCTGTTCCTTTCATTGTTTATGCTAGCACCTAATATAACACTAGTTAACTTTATCTTAACATGACAGAAGAATCCCAGCAGGGGTAGCTTCACTGTTTTCTTCTGTTCATTTCACATTTAAAATATCTGACTGTTAACATTTAGCCACATTCTTCAGTCCAAAATTCCACTTGGATTGCCTCAACAATCCCTTAGCCTGATATTTTCATCAAACCTCAAAGTATCTTTCAAGCCTAAGAACTTATTTACCAATAAAATCAGACAAGTGATCAATTCTGAGTGTTCTCTCAGAATTTCCTTTGTTGGCTTATCTATTCTTTCTTACAGGAAGAAAAATACAATATCATCTCTCAAAACCTCAAACTCTCAAATGACCATTCTTAATCATTAGTGATCTCTCAATCCCCTGTAAATCTTCAAATCTTCAACCAAATGTGGGTTCATTCTCTCTCTCTCTCTCTCTCTCTCTCTCTCTCTCTCTCTCTCTCTCTCTCTCTCTCTCTCTGTCTCTCTCTCATGCCTCTATGTAACCTTATCCCTTGATGTCTGGCATGACTTTTATCATATACCTTACTAATTCATTTGAATTATAACTTTACTAAACAGAATATTTTCTCAGTCATTTCCCTATCATTCATTGTCCCTATTACATTTAATAGATGACATATTTGTAAACAATAAATATTTGCTAATTTAAATTTAGAAACTTAGGTGGTTAAAAAGTATGCAATCTCATGTTTCACAAAGCTAAAGAAATACAAATGCTTGTAAAATAGTCATTAGAATTTGTACTACATACATAGATATACAAATGTTGCAATACTGTGACTAAAATACTAGCCTCATACATACCAAGTAAACAGTGTACCACTGAGGTTCATGTGCTACCCAGATACTCTATACTATATAATGAAATCATCTGTATATTTATAGTACCTAATCTTCAAACTTTCTCTGGTGAATAATGAGTATGGCTTATTAGCTCACATATTTGAATACGTTGGTCCTTAGCTGGTAGAATTGTTTGGGAAGGATAAAGATACGTGGTTTGTTCTGTGAAGGCTGTCACAGTAGGGCAAGCTTTGGAGTTTAAAAAACCTCACAACATCCCAGTTAGCTCACTCTACTTCACGTTCTGGATCAAAGTGTAAGTTCTAAACTACTGCTCGAGTACCATGCCTGCTAGCCAGCTAACATGATGGACAAGGATTCTAACCCTCAACATAGCAAAAATCTATATTTCTATCAGATTATCAGTGATATTCATAAAAATACTGAAGAAGGTCTCATTTAAAACAGTTGCTATTCAGAACCAGTCAATCACATCCATAAAATATATAGAAGCTCATTTTAAATGAATGTGTCCTTTATTTCTATAATGAAAGGAAGAAATCAACATAGTACTGTAATGTTAACTAGCAGAGAGCAGCTTTTCAATTGAGGCATGTAGACATCTACTGCAATAAGCTCTTTTGTCTAAAGACTTTTAATCATCAGTAGGGTAGTGGTAGAAATATAAAGTGATATCAGTTTTAAGTATCATATGCTGTATGTAATCTATGACAGAGAGAAATCTGTAAATATCATCATAGAACAATAACATAGATCAATCTTAATATAGGAGGCCAAATAAATCTGCATGTACAGCCTCCAATATCTGCCTTGTTGTTTGAGAAAAAAATCAGTGATTTCATCGATTTTAATATTTAGAAGTTATGTTTGGTTCTAAATATTACTCATATTTCCTTTATACCCCAAGCTATTAAAATTTTTAGGATTGCTTCTTCATCTACCAAAATATTTGACAAAAGAGAATGATTTACATTTGTTCATTTAAAATCAGTCACCCACACATCCTAGATTACTTCAAAATGCATTATTAAGAGCATTTTAGATTCCTTCAGTGAAAATTACTTAAAAAAAATAGAATTATGAAGGTTAAGGGTGAATAGACAAATTTATTTATTACAAATTAGTGAGTAAAAAGTCTCAACTGAGAATGCATCTGGCCAAAAGAAGAGGAAGCCTAGGCAGATTCTTCAGAGTTTCTAAAGTAGACAAGGACCCCAAGAGGAATTTCCTGGTAGGGGGCTCAACTATTCATGGTGTACCCTGATGATTCTCAGGCACTCAGGAAGTACCACCTTTGTTTTTTTCTTGCCAACACCATTTCTCTATTTCAGGCATCAAGCAATATGTAGCCTTTGACTATATTCTCTCCGTACATTAATGACATTACGTAGGCACACATATGCAACAAAAACACAGAGACAAAAAAGACAGAATGGAACAGTTTAAACTCAATTAAATGTTGGCTTGGTTACAGAACTGATTGGTTGTTTGTTTTTTAGGAACTATAACACCAGAAGTAAGTGTTCTGCTAATTATGTAACTCAAACTAGCAGCATCAATATCATTGTAAATGTGCAAATAATTCCAATTGTCAGGCCCTATACAAGAACTATGGATTCAGTTCCTAGGGAAGGAGAGATGGCAGAAAATTGTATTTGAATGTGATTAAAATTTATTTTAGTGTTTGAACAATTTTAAAAATGGAGTCATAGAGAAGGTTTGTTAAGAAGAAGTAGAGGAACCATTTTGGAAGTGAGGCACAGGCTAAGAACAGCTCTAGACTGCTGTATACAATCTCACAACCACAAACAATGCCATAACCAGAGGACACAGAACCAGGATAGAAATATAGCTGAAGCACGTAAATCTGACAAGTTTTATAGTGTATATCCATTGCAGCCCTTAAAGAATACTAATAGGTACATGTAGAAGTATAAGAATAGAGTTGATGACTGTATATAAAAATCTGATTCAGGGATTGCACTTTAAGACATAAATGTCCCCATGCTTTTTCAAACAAAATATAAGATACAAGTCACTGTGGATAACAAATTTGTGCAAGAAATGAAAAACAGAGAATAATAATGAAGGAAGAAACAACAGAAGGAAAAAATGTTTTTGTTAACATCCATAACCACCTAGAATAAGATGTTTTTCTTTCCTTTTTACTGAGTCACTATTAACAAAGGTATAGAATAACTAGACAGACCCCTTGATTGGACTAGTACACATTTTTGTATAACATGTAACTAACATTACAACATATCACTGAAGAATTCAGGACTGCTACAGAACTACACTGAGTTGATATCTATAAACACAATATAAATGTCTTTAGTATTTACAGTCTAGTTTATTGGTTTATGTAGGGCACTTTATAATCCATCTTATTATTGTTTTTAATGGCCTGAGTTTAATAAGAAATCAATGAAATAATACTAAAGAAAGAGATTCAGAGTGTAACTGAAATTTTCACTCAAATTTTAGGTATGGGAGGGGCTTGGTAACAATAGGGAAGAATAAAAAGTATGTTAAAGGAATTGGGGGACTTTTTTTTCTTCTTTTGCTTTCTTTTTACAAAAGGTTTATTCAAATTAAGAGTCGTAGGACCCCTGCATAGATGTAGAAGATATGCAGCTTGGTCTTCATGTGGGTCCCCTGGAACTAGAGCTGGGACACTCTCTGACTCTGATGCCTCCCTTTGTATCCTATTCCCCTACCTAGGATGCCTTGTCAGGCCTCCATGTTGAGGATGCGCCTAGTCCTGCAAGGACTCAATATGCCAAGGCAGGTTGGTACCCATGGGGGATCTCGCTCTTTTCTGAGCAGAAGGAGGGAGGAGAATGTTGTAGAGGGGTGTGCGAGGAGGTGACTAGGAGAAGTGGGAGTCCACAATCAGGATTTAAAGAGAACAAATAAATTTTAAAAAATAAATAAATAAATCTCGTGAGAAGCTAAATGACAGACATCCAAATTGCTGCTTGTGGAAACTTCTCAATGGACAAGGTAGACCAAAACAAAAAACAAAAACAGAAAAATAAAAACAAACCAAAACAGAGAAAGACAACATAAATCCAGGCAGCATGTTTCATCTACAAGTAAGCAAGAAGGTGGACTCATAGATGAAAAATAGGCCACGAAGACTGTTTTTCCTTTCATTTTCTTTAGTTCAGTTTTGTTTGGCTCAGTTCAGTTCAGTTGAAGTTTTTGGGCTTTCTCTGTGTTGCCCTGGGTGTCTTAAAATTCACTGTATAGATCATATTCATCTTAAACTCAGAGATTACCCTCCTCACAGCTGTTGGTAAACCTAAGACATTACTCTAACCATATGTATAAAAAGTAGCAGTAGTTACTACACAGTGCATAATCTTGTATGTTATTCAAGACATGAAAAATTAAAGAAAATTTCCAAAGCTTATTCAATAGTTAAGAAAACATTCCTCCATCCATCAATGGGTTGAACTCTGTGAGACCACAGAGATGGTTTTAAATGCTTAAGTTTTACAAGAGAATAGACACAGGTGTGTGTGTGTGTGTGTGTGTGTGTGTGTGTGTGTGTGTGTGTGTGTGTGTGTGTGTACTCTTTATGAATATACATATATGCATGTGCAGGTGTCATGTAGGCAGGTGTGTTTTTATTGCATGAACTTGCATTCCTCCTGCTTGAGACACTTAAGCAACAAATATTACAGACTAGCACCACCAACCTCAGGCTGAAACTGGTTTTTCATGTTCATTTAATGCTGTATTGAAAACAGTACCTACATAAAATTTCTAACCACAAGTTGCAAAATATATATATGCTAGCTGGGTGGAGTTAATACTTATTTTCAAATTTGATGGTAAAAACATATTCCTGAAAATACCACCTTCTTGAATAACAGAGCACAGCAAAATCAAACTTCTAGTGATCTGGAAGCCTCACCACTACAAGCTAGCTTTCATAATCCTGAAATTTGATTGGCAATGTGAGCTACAATAACTACTCCTCTGGAAAGATATGCTCACTAGTACAAAAATAGTACAAGTGTCATGCTAATATCTAAACACTTTCTGACTGCATTTGAGGGCCACTCAACATATGCATTCTGTAACAAGCATCATTATTAGAATCAAAAACCTATAGTTAAATGGGTCATAGGCCCTAGAGGAGAACGTACTTCTATTACTCTGCTAAAGAGATTTAGTGTTTAAATATATACCTCATTTCATCATAGAAATTTCTTTTTGTTATAGATGATTAACACATATAACCACAACTCATTAAGGGGCAGAGAATACAAGATTGTGATGTACTTTGCCCTAAATAAGACATCTGCATTACATTATCTCCTCCCAAGGCTCAAGGCTCATCATCTCAAAAGAGGAGTTGAAAAATCTACAAGAGCCAGAGACAGGAGATGATTACAAGAAGGGGTGTGTTTTCCAGGCACATTAGGGCAGCTACACATAAGAACTACAGCAGCTGTAACAGTATGCACAAGACCTGTTCTATCTCAGGATAGAAAAAAAATCCAGCATGAAGTGGGGGATGCAAGCGTGAATGTCCACCCCTAGTTGAGGGGCTATTGATAAGTGCTACTTGCCTAGAAAAGGACAGTTGCTTTCTCTTTTATAACTATGTGGCACTAGGTATACTGCTCCAATGGATGGTCACACACCCAAGAATATGTATGCAGGACAAATTAGACTCAATGATTTCAATAATTGAAAAAAACATATGGTTGGATGATATGGGAAGGAAAGTAGATCTGGAAGGAGCTGGGGTGAACATAAAATACAATGTTTAAAATTCTCAAAAACTAATGAAATATTAATACTTCAAAATAAAATATATTAAAAGTTTAAAATAGGATTTAGTCGCAAGCTTTCAAATTTTCTGATGTCAACATTTTAGACTGGTTCACTTACACTCATCAAAATGAACAAAGGAAAGAAAACATTACATGGAATGGAAGTAAGAGAGAATTTATTTAACAACTAAGTTCAGAAGAAAGTAAGATACTCCCAAATTGATTTCTCCAGGACAAAGTAGAATGAGAGAAAAAAAAAAAAAACCTCTATAAATCTAGTTATTCTATTAAATGAGGGAATAAGAATAATTTTATTGTCTTCTAAATCAACATAAAACAATCTTTCAGTTTCACAAAACTTTAACATTTTGTCCAGAATGACATATTTAACTTCTGAATTAGATCACTGCATTTTAGGTAAATATAGTGTTAATATTTGGTGGAAAGAGGAGTCTATTATACATACACACAAATATAAAATGACACAGTGATCATATGTTAAATTTGATTAGATTCTCTAGATTTATAGCAACCTTTCAAAAGAGTTAAACCTAAAATTAGAAAGTTCTACACTAGGTCCCTTAAGTTGTAAAAGCAATTGGTCTCATGTGAAGGCATCCAATATTAGTCATGTCATCTCTTTATCACTATTTGTATGGTGCTAAAGGCTAGTATAGAGTGTTATGTGTTCTGTACAAAAGATTTTATTTCTCTCTAATGGTGCTCTAATCCCATGTGCAATCTCACACTACAACTCACATCACTGGAACATCAAATAAAATGATTGATACTTCAAAGTTTCTTGGGGAATTTAGAAAGTGGGCAAACATCATAACACATGAAACAACTAATTCAAACAGTTTAAGGGAACTTGAATATTATTGTAAAAGTAATCTTCCTAATTTTTAAACAAAAGCATCTCATTTTAATACCAATATTCCTGACATGATGTATATCAATGCAAATATAACTCAATCTAGGTTATATATACTTGGGTAAAAAAAAGAGCTAGAAATGAATAAATGAGACCAATGTATAACCTAACAAAACAATATCGTATATTTACTTCATGGATCAGTAGTTCAAAACAATAGAGAAGGAAACCGTCATTGTTTCACCATGTTTTTAAAAAAAATATTTATTTATTGTATAAGAGTGCTTTATCTGCAGAAGAGGATATCACATTACACTATAGATGGTTGTGAGCCACCATGTGGCTGCTGAGAATTGAACTCAGGACCACTGGAAGAGCAGGCAGCACTCTTAACCACTGACCCATCCCTCCAGCATCTTTAAAGGATATTCTGTTCAACTAAATTAATTTCATAATTGCCCTTCTATCAAATATACATCCATCAAAAGAAAATGTTAAAATACAAAAGAAGAATACAATGGTAATGTGTATTTGCTCTGAGTGCAAATAAAAATATGTATCTACCCTCATTTTTGTCTACATGAAAAAAAATTCCAATAGCAGTAGACAATTGAACTCCTTAAAATGATTCACTTTTGTATATTAATGCATGACCTATATCTAACCAATTATAATATACCTATTTGATGCAGTGCTACCATTTCCAGACATTTATGCATAAGCTTTGAAGCATGACACTTGCTGACCACTTATTTTGCCTGATTCACAAAATGGTTGAATTGTCAATTTTCCAGCTTTGCCTCTCAGAGGTTTTTACTTCAATGCTATGATAGATAACAATTTCCTTAGAAGTTCCAAAAGAAGACATCCCATCTTCCTCTCTGCATTTATTCTCTCCATCAGGCTCACTGACAAGAGCTTGCTATGTCCAATGTGAGTCATACACCTTTAAGAGGAGAAAATGTGCAGCACTTCAAGTTGATCATATTAGATAAAAACAAATTTCCTTTCCATATTGTTATAACAACATACTGTTATATCTCAAGTTGCACACAAAAGTCTCCTTACAGAACAAGTTTAACTACAAATTTTCTCTCAGACAGCACTTTCCTATTTATTAAAATCAATTTTTTTCACTGGGTAAATTACTCTGGAGATAGTCTAGGAAATAGCTTTAACTGTATCTATTTTAAATACCAACAGGATAGGCAGTGAGGGATATTTTTCTCCACACCTGCCTTTAAAAGTTGTTATAAAAAGTATAATACAAGGTTATATTCCATAATGGGGTAAATGACTTAAAGTGTGAACAAAAATGAAAATAGAATTTTCCGTCTATAGTAAATAGGGAAAAACCAAGCGGAAAGAACATTTCACATATTCAAGCCAAAGACAGTCACATTTCACATCATAATATTCTGAAACTGTGACTATAATTATGTTAGGACACTTGCTAAATATGATGCCTTAGTGATGTAACCTTTAGAATTCACAATAAAATGTTAACTTCCAAAAGAAAAAAATCTATGAGTTTATTTTCCTTAGAAAGTAATATAGCTAAAATTCTATCATATACTCCACAGGACATCCAATTTTATTGTTTCCATTAAATTTTATTAAAATGAATTTATTCCAAAAAATCACACTCCTAATCTGCAAGTCCTGAAAACAAAACAGACCTGATAGTGTTTTTCTATCATAAATAAAGTCCTTGAGTGCAGTCAGGAAAAACAATGGCATTAGCACAAAACTCGGGCAAATAGCTCCTTTTCCTAAGCCAATTTGTGTAGTATGCTATCTGATTCTGCTGGGCAGTAAACAAGTGGTAAAGGAATTTCCCTGCACTGTTAGGAAGGTGAGGAAAGTTGAAGGACAATTGCTCTTTGATGAGCACAAAACAGAAATGCAACCTTTTTTCTCACCTACCAACCACAATATGAAAAACATGTAATTAACTATTCATTATAGATGATGGTTGCTATGTAGACAAAGATCAAAGAGACTTAATTTTCATGGATATTTTTAGCACAGAATACATACACATTCATCTAAAAAGAACCACTTCTTTGGGTCTTCTTTGTGGATTGAATATGGCATGTTGTTTACTGAGAACATGACTTTTAGAGATAGGAAGTTTGTCTTCTCAGCGTTAATCTTTATGCTTTGTTTTAAATATATCAACTTAAAATGGGAAGAAACTGTGGAGATTATGTACTTTTTTGTCTGAATACATACAGTAAAATACATTTTTATTCATTGTATTTTAAGTGAAGAAAACTGTATCTATTCATAGTACACACATGACTTATTCATATAGTTGTCCATTATAGACTAACAACATACACATTTCTCATATCCCTATCATTTTGTTCGTGTGGTAAAAACAGTAAAAATGTACTTTCTTGATAATTTAAGGGTACAATATACTATTATTTACTGTAGTGACCATGATATGCATTAGATATCTTGAGTTTACTCTTTTATTTACCAGAAATTTTATAGCTTTTCACAAATATCAATTTCCTGAGACAGTTGATGTAAATAACATTTTTAAAAATATAATCTTAAACAGTCGATATTCAAAATCACCAACAATCACACATTAAGCAAATCAGGAACCGTAAGTGGTTATCTTACAGATACTAAGGTAAACATAGTCTTATTTTTCTATCACTATGAAATAAGCCATCTATGTGCAATGAATATATTCTATCAAAAATGGTTATGTGTACTTAGAAGATCAAACCTAGAGCCTTGCACATGATTGGTAAGCAGTCTAACACAGAGCTACATGTCTAATCTTGGTTTTATGACAGCAGATGTCAGGATGGCCTGTAACTCATAATTGGAGAGAACTATATACACTCATAATCTCCCTGCTTAGGCTAAGTACTAGGATTATAGGTTCATAACACTTATGAAAAACACAGTTACTTTTTTTTCTCATTTTGGACAGTTAAAGGCCAATATATATGGGAGGGAGGAAGGGAGAGAAGGAAGGAGGTAGGTAGGTAGAGAGGGAGGGAGGATGGACTGCAGCAGGCAGGTAAGCAGGCAAGTAAGCTGGCTGTAATAAATTTGTCCTGATTGTATAAAAAAACTAGTACTAAAGAACACACTGTGAAAAGAGTAGTTTACTAGCTTCAAAATATACTAAATTACTCAGTCTTCCAGATTAAAAAACAAAACAAAACAAAAAGGTTGACTAGCTTTTCTTAGGCCACAATGCTAAACAACAAAAACCATCAGAAACAAGCACTTTTCTTCTTGAATATGAACACCTTCTTCATATTCAAGTTCTTTATCAACAACTAATGCAAAAAGCACCAATTAAGCCAGGCTTGCTACAAGGACCTAAAATCAAGGCTACTCTGAAGATTGAAGCTGAAGTATAACAAGTTCAAGGCCAGCCTGGGTTAAAGAATGGAGTGAAGGACAGTGTATTTAGGTTCAGTCTCAAAATAGAAAGTAAAGGAGAGGAGAGAGCCAGGGGAAGGCTGGCAATATAGCTCAATGAATAGTGTTCAATCCCCAGTACTTCCTCCAAATCAAATACATAATACCAATTTTTATGGTTGTTTTTATTTCACAACGTAAATTATACCTTAAGTGCATCAATGGCTATATTTAAATGTAGAATAAAAATCTGTAAGGTATCTTATTTTTATTTATTCTATGGTCCATCAAGAAAGAAGGGAAATTGTAGACAACACCAACAGTGTAGACAAGTAGATATACATTTTTTGCTGCAAAGTTTTCTACTCACAGTACTTGAAACATAAAGCAGGAGGATCATAATAGGACCCCGTTTATCCTATTCATCATCCCCATAACAAAAATAAAACACCCAAGAAAACCTGTTTTTATTTTTAGCTATTAATTAATAAAATACTTGTTCAGAGCAGAAAGTTCTTACTGTGATTATCAAAAGAGAGAGACTTAATTAAATACAAATATTTAAAATTCACTTCAAAATTATAGTATTAATTGATATTTAGTCTGGTAGAAAACTTATTAAGAACTATCTGGGGAACATCTAACAGTGGCTTTTAATATAAAATCCCAGTGTTTGTGTGGCCTTGCAGATGTCTTGACTCAGCTAAAATGCTGCAGACTTCCATATTTCATCCTCTTCTGCTACACTTCCTTACTTCATTATCTCACTGTGGTTTGCCTTATTTTTGTTTATACTGAATCTCCAATAAATTGAGTGAGACCAACTTCTTCCTTCCTCTGCTGATGTCTCTTTCAAAAAGGTCTAAGATTTGAATGAAGGTGAAAGAATGTAATTTAAATGCTCTATGAGTAATCAAAATTGAAAAGAAGGGCAAATAAGATGAAACACACTGTCAAAGATGATTCCACATCATATACTCAGGGCTCAAGATTCAAAAACATGATCAGATAAATGAACTTCCCACAATGAAAGATATTACAAAGATTAGAATTAAAAATAATAACTGAATGATTTTAAGTGATTTAAAGTGTGTTGTAAGCTATAAACTGAAAAGTCTAGCACCATGCTTATACATATGCTCACAGTCTGCAACTAACATGGTTCTTAAATCTCCAGAGAACTGTGTGGTAATTCATATTTATGTAGCATCCTTTTTATTGATGTCTCAAAAGTGTGAAGTCATATATTTGAAATGATAATCTATATGGAATGGGTTCTTATTCTTCAAAATCAAATCTTCTACAACAGTATATTTCCAACTACAAAACTCATTTGAAAGGAAAAAATCATGAAAGTGAATAGTAGAATTAAAATGTGAATTTTTATTACTTGTTAGTAATTCAAAAATAATAAGTTCAACTAGCAGATATGAGAAATGTTTCCTAATGTTCAACAACAAATAGAACAATTAGTGACAATTAATTGTGTATTCCATAATAGCTAATGGGGATAATTTTTAATGTCCATAGCACATAAAATTGATAAATGTTTGGAGTGATTTATATTTCAATTATTCTGATATGATCATTACATATTACATACATGTATTAAAATGTCAAAATCTACTCTATAAGCATGTAAAAATAGTAGCTGTCAATTAGAAGATAGAAAAAATAATAATACATAACTAAATTAATAAAAGCCACCAACAACTGTCCATAACACATCCTATATTCTATTCCCAGGAGAATGTAATGATGAATAATACCTTTAATCTCAAATTGTATCAAGTTCAAAGACTAAAACAAGGTTGATGCGCACTCACATTAAAAATATTATGCAATTTTAATCAAAGTTCATAATGTTTGGCTCTAACACTGCAAACATCTTCAACATTTTCTTTATGAAAGCAAAATTCACTCATATTAATTACAGATTGAGATTTGAATCGATTTCAGGGTGTTCTTTATTCTCTGACAAATAATAATTCACATGAGGAAACATAGGATAACAAAACTTTTTAAAACTCTGTTTATAGTACTTCAGTCTTCAGTATGTTATTATAAGAGAAAATTGAAAAAAATAAGAATAGGTCCTCAAAGAAACTCATTAAGAAGCTGTGATCAAAGAAGGTGGTTCAGAACAATAGTAAACACACATGTGGGGGAGGGTGCTAGATTTCTACTCTGAACTAAAGGGATATATCTCTGAAAAGAGTGAGAATTGGAAG
Organism: Acomys minous; assembly: GCF_964271855.1. Classification (NCBI taxonomy): domain Eukaryota; kingdom Metazoa; phylum Chordata; class Mammalia; order Rodentia; family Muridae; genus Acomys; species Acomys minous. The sequence continues at coordinate 54,727,077 of NC_140488.1, forward strand.
CAATCTGATATTATCAGCAACGCTGGATTTTACAGAACAGAACTTAACATCTAGATGTGGGCTGAACTGGAATCAAAGAAGGCTTTAAAACCGTATCCATGCTGTAGGCTACTAAACTACCTCAGCTGAAGATCATGTACATGTAAGCGAACACTGTAATATCAGGCTCTCTTCTGTATTCTACCTATATCGATTCCATCTCAGCACAAGTTTTCAAGTTGAAACTGTCTGATGTGGAAGGCTGTACAGCTATAGCCCTTCCGATAGGTGAGAAACCTCCCCCAAATTAACTAATTGCCCAGTATGGAACATCAGTCAAACAGCTGAAGTCACAGAGCAAATGCTGTTGTCTAGGGCACATGGATCTTTCAACAAACCACACAGAATCCTTGGCTCTCCCAGGTGTTAGCTGGCATCTTAATTGTGAATTGTCAGCTATCCAGCTCCTATCAAAAGTCTAGCTGAAATGATAGATATGCCTTGGGGAGAGCCTTCAGGGCATTTCTGAAGTACAATACGCCTTAGTAGCAGGGTAGAATACAAGAAACCAGAAAACTGGTACTATTACTCTAGGTCTATGTAGAAACATAATGACCTTGGCTCCTTGTAGGAAAAGAATGATTGTTCATGGAGACCCTCTGTGTTTTATGAAAATTTATTTAATTGTATTGTAAAGAATCCCTCATTTGAAAAGAGCCATGAAATAAAATTCTCCAAGTTAAGAATTAGGAAGACTGACTCCTTCCTTTATATAATGAATACATCATTATGTCAGGTAAAAAAAAAATCTGTCTTGTAATACTTTGTTACCCATGACACTTTGGTACAAAGTATTTACACTCAGATCATTATGTCACAATGGATCAGACTTTTGGAAATGAACCACATTGTCTAACAGTTTTAGATGGTTAGTATATAGACATACATTCATATATCATTTAAATGGAAAAATCTGTGACCCTAATGGATTTTTACTTATCCATATGTGTCATGTAAAAATAAAACAAAGGCAAACACAAGAGCTACTGCTTATCTTAAGATATACTGCAGCTTTATCATTAAAACAATACTCCAAAAATTTCCTCAGCATTGGCTCTGCCTAATTCTTTTTAACATTAATATAGGATGAGGGTGTGACTGGGAGGAAAGGACAGAGGGATTATGACCCTTATGTAAAGTGAATAAATAAATAAAGTTTAAAAATAAATAAAATGATTTGAAATATAAAAAATAAAATTAATATAGGAAACAAAGATATCTGTTCCTTCCGTTATTAAGTATAACATTGGCTGTGTCTAAGGAAAAACATCATTTTAAGCAAACAGTTCATGATTAAAAATTGAAGGTCTACATATATTTAAAGTAGTTTTGTCAAATTAGCCTGTATATGTTTGTTAGTAACTGATAATGGTGATGAAAATGTGAACAGAAGGCATGTAAGTTTAATTAACTGCAGTGACTGGAGCATTTTCTATTTTTTTGTATAAATAAATTACTGGTATTCTAAAACAAACCATGTACCAAAAAGTTAAGGCAAACAAATTCAATATATCAATATTTAAATGTACTTTAGTAAATCTATTCATAATTCTGCCTTCTGATCTATGCTTACATTTTTAATTGCTATACACATTTGTATATCATAAAACTTTGCCTTCATTATCCCATTTTTCATAGGTAGATCCCTGTAAAGCATTCTAAGAGATTTGATCTGTGCCTACCTTTATGTTAGTTCTCTAAATAGTGTTGGCTGCATTGCCAAGCTTTTAATAAATTTAATACAAGCTGTTTAGTTATTAACAATAATAACTGAGAAAATACTTCGATCACTAATTTGTAGTGCTGTCAAGATTCAGCAACTTTCACTACAATGATTATGTTAAATGCATATTTGTTGATATGCTAAAAATGTGTTTAAATCAACTTGGGAGAAACTATCAAAATTATGCCAGAGATAACACAAACAACTGCACGTTTGTAAACTGGAAAAACATTCCTTTTGTCACATGTGTGGTAACATTTACTGAGGAAGCTATACTCACAGGAAGTTAGCACAGACATTTTGCCTGGATTGGACAGAAAACTGGACATTAAGCAAAGCAGAAGAGAACTTTCTAAGTGTGCTTACATATCCCTTGGGCCTTAAGATATTTCCATATAAACTATGAAAATCATTCTATGCAATCACAATCCTATGATGCTATCCTTTTTAAATATGTTTAATTATTCTTTCAGAATTTCATACATGTATTCAATGTCTTTCGATCACATCTACACATTTCCCTCTTCCAACTTCCCCAAACTTCACATCTTGTTTTATAAATGAAATATCCCACTGAGTCTAATTAGTTCTGGTCACGTGTGAAGGAGTGTGAGATCATCCACAGAAGCATGGATAACCTAGTGGAGTTAACATCCATGAAGAAAAGTGACTCTCCATCCCCTGCCAGCCATAAATGATGAATAGCTCCTTAGCAAGGGGTCAGGCCTTTTGAGTTACTTGCCTATCCTGATAAATTTTTGAGTGGCTTGACCTTCTGCAGTTTTTATGCAGGTAATCACAGGTAATATGAGTTCATGAGTATAATAGACAAGTCATGTCCAGTATTTCACACAGCACCCTTCCCCTGTCTATTTCTTACATTTTTACTATTCTTCAAAATAAGTGTTTGTTCTTTGGGTTATGTGTCAGAAAACTTTCAGCGATGTTTTATTGCTTCACATTTCTTTGGCTGTTCATGAAACATGCTGCCAAGTATCTATGTATCCTATAATGGCCTGGCTGGGGGAGAAATGCTCCAAACTCACTAGTCATTTCCCAGTAAACATTGCTTCTTTTTATCAACTTTAGTAAAGATATATAAATACAAATCTATAGGTAACAAACTACTCATTTTAAAGTATGGAGACCACAGTATGTACAAGGTCTAATGCAAGTTGTAATAGCAGACTGGGACTTCTTTTATTGCTGAAGCACAGGGACTTTGGGGGTGTTAAATAGAGTTGCAAAACTTGCATTTAATTAAGTCACCATGAAATATAAAAAGACTATTGGGCTGGTGGTGGTGGAAGTGCATGACTTTGATCCCAGCACTCTGGAGGCAGAGGTAAGCCAGCGTGGTCTAGATAATGAGTTCCACTACAACCAGGGTTACACAGAGATACCCTCTCTCGAAAAGACAAAAACAAAAAACAAAAAAACAAAACAAAACAAAACAAAACAAAAAAGACTATTGTTTAAGGGGTGCAAAGCTGTCTGTAGCTTATGAATTTAGTTCAATCAAACTAATATATTCCATCCCTATGTGGAAGATATTACCTTCATGTTCTTACTCTAATTACAGCCAAAAATGCCTGGGCACAAAATAGTGCCAAAGTAATGAAGATTCTTTCTCCCTGCTTGAGAAGCAGAGGTTGTTACTGATGATGGTTTAATATCCACATAAAATCACATATTTTGGTATATAAATTACACAGTAGCAACTATTCTGAAACAAATAAGAGGACAAGTGAGTATCTTATCCAGAACAGAGTAAAATTGAAATTATAAAAGCAGACATATGAATATGAAACTACTCTATTATAGAATATAAGCAAGTACAAATAAACACACATAACAAAATAAACATAATGACAGAATGTAAAAATATAAGATTTGTGATATGGCAAGCTGTCAATAGCTGATAAAAGAAAATTTTCAACAATTGTCTTTAACAGAAAATAATAGAATTGAGTTACTTTCCTGGCATATTTTATCATCTGAGTAATTAAATAATATATAAATTTGAAATTCATGATCCATTAAGTATTCAAATGTGATTAAAGGAAATATAGTAAAGTGTGTGTGTGTGTGTGTGTGTGTGTGCGTGCACGTGTTGGGGGCATAAGAGAAACTAGATCCTGAACACAAAGATAACAGTTATAATTGTGGTAAGAACGGAAATTGGCCATGAGAAGAAAATACATGGGCTAATTTTTTCTCAGACAGGGTTTCTCTGTGTAGCCTTGGCTGTTCTGGATTGACTTTGTAGACCAGGTTGACCTCGAACTCATAGAGATCACCTTGCCTCTGCCTCTCTATGTGCTGGAATTACAGGTGTGCATCAACACAACCAGTTTATCTGGGTTCTGTTGAACATAGGGTTCAAAACATAATTATGCAACAAAATATTAGAATCTACTTTCTCCAACATTTAAAGAAAAATATATCTGGGGAAAGGCTAAGTCTACATAGTGAATTCCAGGCCAGTCAGAGCAACACAATGAAACCTTTTCTTAAAAATGTAAGTTTATGCAGGCTTTGGGAAGATGGCTCAGCAGCCAACACTTGCTACTTTATTAGAGGACCAAAGTTTGGTTCACAGCTCATGATCATGTAACTCTAGTTATAGGGGATCTGACAAAAATCTATGGCCTTTATTTGCCCCAAGCACACACACTGTACTCATATATACTTACAGCCAAATATTCATACACATAACAAAAAACATACTATAAAAGATTATCTGGGTTAAGCAAAAATTTATAAGCAAAACATTTTTGTTTTACTTTTTATTTTTAATTTGATCACTTTACATCCCAATTGTAACCCCCTCCATCATTGCCTCCTGGTCCAACAATCCGTTCTTCACACCCCTCTCTCCCTTCCCCATAATCCTCAGAAAAGGGAACCCTCCTTTCCTAACAGCTGACCTCACCCTATTAAGTCTCATCTGGACTGCCTATATCCTCTTCCTCTGTGGCCTGGCAAGGCCTCACCACCAGGGGGGGATTGATCAACATGTGGGCACCAGAGTCCATGTCAGAAGTACTTCCTACTCCTGATAATATGAGACCCACAAGGAGAATGTGCTGCCTGTCTGTGACATCTGAGCAGAGGGTCTACACCCTCACCATGCATGGTCCAAGTTGGTGCATCAGTCTCTGCAGCACCCCGTCCTCTGCCAGGATTTATTGGCTCCATTAGTCTCCTTGTGGAGCTCCTGTCCCCTCCAGGTCCCTCTGTTCCCCAATACTTCTTTAAGATTCCTTGTGTTCCACTTGGGAGTTTGGCTGTGTGTTTCAGCATCTGCTTGGATCCCCTGCTGTGTGGAGTCTTTCAGAGGACCTCTATGGTAGGCTCCCTTCCTGTTCCTTCTCTTCAACTGCTTCCAGTGTCTATTCTATTTGCCCTTCTGAATGAGAATTAAGCATTCTCCCTAGGGTCCTCCTTGTTGTTTAGTTTCTTTAGGTTTTTATATTGTAGTGTGGTTATCCTGTACTATGTGGCTAATATCCACTTATGAGTGAGTACATACCGTGTGTGTATTTCTGGGTCTGTGTTGTATTTCTTGGTCTGTGTTAACTCACTCAGGATGATCATTTCTAGTTCCATCCATTTGCCTACAAATTTCAAGATTTCCTTGTTTTTAATAACTGAGGAGTATTGCATTGAGTAAATGTACCAGTGTTTTTATCCATTCGTCAGTTGAAGGACACAAAGGAAAACAAAGAAAGAAACAGAATAGCTGATAAAATCCTATGTAAAAGCATTTTTATAGCTAAAAAGTTCTCTAACTCTGTAAAGAAACTGTTACTTCCTTTATCAAATAATTTCTCAATATGAAGCTAATTCTAACGACAAAAAAAATAATAATATTGAAAGTAAGCAAAGGAAAATATATAAAACATGTTTTTATGGGAAAGTTTCAATCTCATTTACATGTGGAGTAACTGAGGTACAAAGCAAGTACACTGACTTAAAAGATTCAGTGGTTAAGAGCACTGACTGCTCTTCCAATCACATGGTGGCTCACAGCCATCCACAATGAGATCTGGTGCCCTCTTCTGGCATGCAAGTGTACATGCAAGCCAAATACTGTATACATAATAAATAAATAAATATTTTAAAAAAAGAAACAGAATTCTCAAAAGTAGCATTCTAGTGTAAATCAGCCATATAAAAATCTAGCTCTCATAATTTCTTTTTTTACCATTGTTTAAAATTAATTTATTCATATTACATCTAGATTGTTAGCCCTTCCCATTTCCTCCCACTCTTCCCTCCCTCCCACTTCTCCCCTTCTCCCCTCCCCTATGTCTGTGATTGAGGGAGACCTCCTCCCCCTATATATGCTCTTAGAGTATCGAGTCTCTTCTTGGTAACTTACTATCCTTCCTCTGAGTGCCGCCACGCCTCCCCATCCAGGGGACATGGTCAGAAAAGGGACACCAGAGTTCGTGTGAGAGTCAGACCTCACTCTCCATTCAACGGTGGAAAATATCATGTTCGTCAGCTAGGTCTTGGTAGTGTTTCGAAGTTTACTGCCTATATTCTCCCTGGCTGGTGCCTTAGTTTGAGGAGGACCCCAGGACCCAGATCTGCCTGTCATAAAGTTCTTCTTGTAGGTTTCCAGGACCCTGTGGGCCCTACTATTTCCCCATTCTTCCATGCTACTCTCGCCTAAAGTCTCAATAGGATGTCCTCTCCTCTGACCCACTTTCTTGATAAGTAAAGTTTTTCATGGGACGTATCTCTTGGACTAGTGTTTTGATATAAGTGAGTATATACCGTTTGTCTCTTTTTGCTTCTGGGTGAACTCACTCATTATGATAATTTCTAGTTCAATCCATTTGTCCACGAATTTAGGGAATTCCTTGTTTTTAATAGCTGAGTAGTACTCCATAGTGTAAATGTACCACAGTTTCTTAGTCCATTCTTCTACTGAGGGACTCTTAGGCTGTTACCATGTTCTGGCTATTATGTATAAAGCAGCTATGAACATGGTTGAGCATATGTCCCTGTTGGGTGTTAGGGCATTTTCCGGGTATATTCCAAGGAGTGGGATAGCTGGGTCTTGAGGAAGCCCTATTCCCATTTTTCTGGGAAAGCGCCAGATAGCTTTCCAAAGTGGTTGTTCTAGTTTGCATTCCCACCAGCAATGAAGGAGTGTTCCTCTCTCTCCACATCCTCACCAACATGTGGTGTCATTTGAGTTTTTGATCTTAGCCATTCTGATGGGCGTAAGGTGGAATCTCACTAAAACTTTTTTTAAATAAAGAGAATAAATCCAGCAAAATGTAATTTCAATAAAGGGGCAAAAGCAACCCAATTCTCTATTTTCCAGTTTTTCTGAGCTAGTTAATGCCATTTCCTGAAAATCACTGTACTTTTGTTTTGTTGTTTCAGTAGATATAAGGCTAATGTCCCTTTGCATAATAACAGTAGATTGAAGATTGTCCACCCAGAATCTCAGAATATGACTTTACTTGAAAACAGGATGTTTCTAGTTATAATAAAGGTCAGAACAAGATTTCTATTAAATCAGTATGGACTCTGATTCTAATTAATATGACCTCATAAAAGACAGACAAGTTGTCCAAAGATAAAGAATTCATGTGACGTTAGAATCAAAGGGTAGAATGAGGCTACCACAAGTCAAGGAAATCTAGGTGCTGAAATAGACAAGAAACAGCATCCTCTAGGGTCTTAGAGGAAACTCAATGAACCTTCTGTCTACGTTAACTGTGACAGACTAAATTTTTACTGTTTGAAACAACTCACTTTGTGGTAATTATTATAAAGGCTATTATATTAACCTATTATATTAGGTTAAAAAGGATCACTCTCAGTGATCCTAAATTTCAGGGAATATTTAACTGTTACACAATCGACTGTACTCAAAGTGATTTATCTTTGCACTTACTATTTCTTATATATATATATATATATATATATATATATATATATATATATATATATATATAACTTAATTCATATACTTAATTATGAGCCTTAGTTTATTCTTACACTGATTTCCTTCCTGTTGTTGCTTCATTGATTTTGTTTACATATTTGTTTCTATCCATTAAGGAAGACAAATCTGTTGTTTGCTGGGGTGGTTTGTTTGCTTATTTATTAGATCTTGAGAGGGAGGTTAAGCCTTTTAAATTGCAAAGTAACTAGAGAGCAAAGTTTCATGGTTTAAAGTGGGTTTATCCAGCTGGAAATAGGAAGTATACTCTATAGTATACTTTGGAGTGGGTACTGACACTTCAAAGGAATAAAATTAGTCTTCCTTAATGTAGTAACTATTAGTAATGTGAATTAATTATTTCCTACAGTACCTTTATACACTTTACTTAAAAATCAATGTTAATCTTTAACGTGGCTTCTAAGTGGGGGAAGACATTACCCTGTACCTTCAGTACATAGCAATGTGATATAAACACATTGCATACCACCAACATTATGTTGTAGGCAGAAATCAAATATAGACTGTAAATGTGAAACAGAAATAATACATAATAACAAACTTACAATGTTAGGATGAAAAATTGAGATATGTGGTAATAAATAGGAGACTTTTATCCCACCTTTTTCCAGACTTTGTGATAGTGTTGTATTTACTTTTGATGCCTGTACTTTCTTTAATATTTTAATAATTTGTCCATTTCAGATAGCATTGCCTATAAAGTGTCATCTCCATTTTTTCCATGTGAACTTGTTTATGTAAGAGAAAATGGAGATGCTGCCTCGGCATGTCAAATATCGATCTGATCAAGATCAAGAAAGGAACATGTCCGTATGGAGTTGGCTTCAAATGTGACAAACAAGCCATTGGGCAAAATGCCCTCATTTCTGCCACAGACAGAATTCTGCCTAAAAAAAAAAAAAGGCAAGCTGGATGCAGGCACAGTCAACAGCCAAACTCTGCCAAGACCGGGTAAGCAACTCAATAATTCTTGCCTCACGAACATGTCTGTCAGATATATTGGGCCAGAGGGCTGAAGATGTTCCAACATTATAGAGAGTTTTAGGTGACTGTTCAGGTAGAAAACTGTCATTTTTTTTTCATTTTGGAAGTTGCTAACCTGCATTTCCATTCCACTCAGGTAATTAAGTTTTATTCCTTCTCAAGTCTCTGATGGGGTTGAAGACCAGATAGTTTAGTTTTACAATTAAACTTAGTTGTATAGGGGTTAATATGTTTTTAGGTCTAGATAGATGTTTTAGGTTGATACAGATGAGATATGATAAAAACTGATTTTCATTCCAAACTTTAGACTCACCAAGAAAGGAAAGATGCTTTCTTCAAGGTTGCCAAATACAAATAGCCAAATCACAATGGATGTAACATTTATATAATTCCCGGTTGTTTCGTGGTTCTTCTTGCTGTATGTATTTTATTTATGTGTAATAATATAAACATATATGGAAAATGTAATATAATAAAAACTCCTTTAAAAAAAAGAAAGGGACATGTTCTCTGAGGAAAAAGACTCTGACCAAGCTCTGAATTGTCCAACTACTGCCTCACTATCACCCACGATAGCCACAAAAATCCTTTATACTTAGTTATTCAAGATGGGAGATTAAAAATAGAGATGTTAAATATACATCTCCTCAGGATTCACCTGGAAAATACTTGCTTCCTTTTATCACCTTATTTATCAGTTGTTCCTTGGACCAGATAAAAGTAATAACCCCACAATTATTTTGTTTTTTTGTTACTGAGGATACTGTGTTTTTATTCAATGTTTTTTATTTTCTTTTAAAAAGTATGTTGAGAGCATCTCTTTTAACAAAAAATATTTTCCTTTTCGTTTTTTGTGAATGTGTGTTTATACTGCATGTACATCAATGTAAGATATGCATATGGTGTTAGAGGAACGTAGAAGAGGCCTCAAGAATAATCTTGCAATGAAATTTAAATGAGAGTTAATTTGCTAAGGAAGGACTGCTTCAGAGAGATACCTTGCCATACTTTGAGTGTCTAGTGTACCCTATGTTTTCTCCCCTCGGCTACCTGGCATACTACCTGGAATACACTCCGTGTTAGCAGTATGTTTTTTGTTTGCATGTTTCCAACTGGAGACACCATGACTTGTAAGATTTATGTGTTACAATATACCTATATGTTGAATATGTATCATAAGAATAATCAAATCTTTCACCTGATGGCATTTTCCATACAGTAACTTTCAAGGCAGTGAGGATGGCATATACTATGAGAAATACTCTGACATACTCCAGTTTGCATGATGGGAAGTTTTCTATGGTTTTGTGTTTGTTGTTGGTTTTATGTTTGTGTGTTTTTTACTTGGGGTAAAAGGCAGATATGATGAGATGGAAAGAGGAGTGGGACTGGGGTGAATGATGTGAAACTAAAAAAGAATCAATAAAAAGAAAGAAAGGAAGGAAGGAAGGAAGGAAGGAAGAAAGAAAGCCATCAAAAGGAGGGATAATTATGCTGTTACATCTTTTTGAATTCTGATGTTCAATAGCCTCCACATAGAGCCTCTGTGCCATCTACATTCAGTGCAGAGTGAGGTATTACACATTTAGTTTAGAAATAAGTTTTTATTTCTCCCCCATGAGACTCACACTTACCAAATTACTCTGTCATTTTTAAGTAAGAAGAGATAATAAATTATGAATTGTGAAAATAGTAATTACAGATTTTGTTTGAAAACATGTTTAATTTTATAGTATTTAATAGGCTAACTTCAGTAAGTATATAAACACATATATTTCCTATGTCTATGAACCACAGTGGGTGAATTACAACTGAATTATAACTAGCAACAGATTTCAAATAAAAGAAAGTTTATTGTTAAAACTTTTAAAATAGTAAAAAACAACTCTTTTTCAGGTTTCTTATACATAAATGTGTTTGCCCAAAATAGTTGAAGTTATCTCCTCAAGTTACTCAAAGGATTGGCCCTCAAACAGGGAAAAGAAGCATTAGCCAAATCTTTACTATCAGCCAAATCATTATCTAAACAAAACTGAAAGAGTAAGTACTCAATGCTGGGCACTCAAAGATTAACTTTTTAAATATTACACATAACATGTACCAACGAAATAAGGGTAAAGCAATCCAGGAATTACTATATATTTGTTATTTCTACACATAATTTTGTTAGGCCTACTTAACTTGTCTTCCATTATTCCTTTCAAGCAACAGAATCCCACTCAAGCATTTGATTCCACTTAGAGGAATAAACAGTGTGAGGTTAACTAAAATACCTAAAATAAAAAGAACAAAAACAAACAAACAACCACACACACACACACACACACACACACACACACACAAAAAAAAAAAAAAAAAAAAACCTGAAGAATACCAATGGGAAGGCAGAGACCTACAGAATTTAGTAGAAAGTTTGGCTATCTATCTTATTGGAAGGTACATATTACAACATTAGTTCCCAGACACATAATCAGGTTAACTTCCAAAATGAAAAGGACTTTAGGGTGAAGGTCGAGGGAGACAAAAAGCAAAAGTCATACTTATGGACATAATAGGACCAGAGTAGGGAAAAAAAAATTAAACCCTGCCTACTGATACTGCAGCCAATTGAATCAGCGCCAACAATTTCTACATGACTTATAGTTACACTCACAAATACTAAACCCCTAGCTCTAGGTTTCTGCATTCATATTAGGTGCTGTAACAAGGTAATATTTTATCTTCTACATTATTTCTTTCAGTACCACGAATATCAGGAAAGCATGTCCTTAATTACCTTACCTCCAGTCTGATTTTCACTAGGAAAGATAATGGTTTTAGAAAAAAAGTAATCCCAAATTCCTTCTGCATTAAAGACTATATTTTAAAAAAATGTCTGATAGGGAGTCTCAGCAATGTTGAGCTGCTCGATTGCTCCAAGACGCCAGAAATAAAAGATATACTTAAGAGACTTCAGAGCCAGAAAGGAGTACAGGAAAATATTGCAGTAATCACCAAAGAGATTCCCATGAAAAGCACCATGGACAATCCCACTGCCTGACAGTATGCCAACCTCATGGGCAACTTCTTCATGAAGGCACGAAGCACCATGGGCAAAATTAACCTGCAGAATGACCTCATTTCCTTCTAATTCACTACAAGAAAAATGAAATTATCATTTTAACAAAAAAGGGCTATTTCCTTATCTGACAGTGATTCATAATCACAATGAATAAGATATTCCTAGCTTCCTGTATCATTTCTTAATGTAATGACCTCCTCCCACAGGAATAATAGTGTCAATCATGTCAGTTGGAATATAGACATTTCCTAAGAGCCCATGCAGCATGCCAGTGATCTAGAACAGGCTGGTAGCTCTGCGCACCACACAATACGAGTTCCTCTACTGTTCCAAACAGTTCTTGGGAAGGCTTGGTTCTCATTTCTATGTATTGGAGTAAGAGCTTATTAAAAAGTACCCACACCGAGAGTTCTGAACTTAAGTTAGCTTTGTTAACCTTGGCAAATGTTTTTTTTTCTTTAACTAAAATAATTGAATTATTTTTTAAAAAATTCTGCTAAACAACAGGTTTACTCTTCTTTTTAAAATATAATTAATTTATTCATATTACATCTCAATTGTTATCCCATCCCTTGTATCCTCCCGTTCCTCCCTCCCTCCCATTTTCCCCTTACTCCCCTCCCCTATGACTGTGACTGAGGGGGACCTCCTCCCCCTGTATATGCTCATAGGGTATCAAGTCTCTTCTTGATAGCCTGCTATCCCTCTTTTACATGAACTCTGGTGTCCCATATTTGACCAGATTTACTCTTCTAATCATTGTATCTTGGTGGGTTGAGAAGTAGTGATATCTAGGAAGACATAAGGGATGAGTATTGAAAAGGTCTAGCATGCCAGTGTGAGGCAAACACAGGTCTGAGTATGGTAAATATGTTGGTGACATGTTTTGCCTTTTACCCTTCTTCCCAATTAAGCCATTAGATTATATCCCTACCGCTAGCCTCCAAGGTCCAGTCTCTTATTTGGCCACTTCTATGTCATGAAGCTGACTAGCAAGGTCCACCTAAGTATTAAAGCCCAGAAATCAAAATCCCCCCATTTTGTCCACCCTAATTAACATGTCCAATCAAGAATAACCAACTCATCCTAACAAAGGAATTTTTCCTTTCCCTTTATAAACTGCCATTTGCTTATGAGTCATGTCTGTCTCCTGTCTATTTAGAGGCAGGCTTTGGACCTCCCAGGCAAATGTCCCTTATCTTCCAGGACAATTACCTCCCAGGCAAATATCTTTCATTCTCTAGAACCTGTCCTTGTCTCTCACTTCCTGCCTTCTGTTACTCTGGTGCAAATAAATCTCCTGTGTATAAGAACTTGCTGTTGGGATGTTTTGTGCCTACTTGTAGATCAAGTATGATTAACACACATTAAATTTATCAAAAAATAAATTATTATTTCAAAAATACCATGTATAGGAGTTGGAGAGATGACTCAGCAGTTAAGAACACATGTTGTTCTTAAAGAGCTCGGCCCTCACATGGTGTTTCAGGACCATATGTCACTCCAGCCAGGAAACATGATGCCTTCTACTGATCTCCAAGGTCACTTAGCATGTATAAAGTACACATACATCAAGGTAAAACACTCAAGTACACAAAGTAAATAATCTCTTAAAAAGAAAACTGAAGTTGCTTGGTTCTCTATCAAGCCAGAGGCTGTCTTTCCTCAATGGCCTTCTCAGTCAAGTCATTGATCTTGCACATGATATACTGCAAAGCTCTCTGGGCCTTCATGATCATCCTCACAATGGAGAAAAGGTGAATTGCAAACCCCCTAATCTTGAACACCTCAGCCTCAGTGGCAAGGAGCAACTGGTTTATGTTACAAGGTACAATGTTTTGTGTGCCAAGCCTTGTCACTGAGGTCAGAGGAAGCCCCAGGGCCTGAGCTCCGGTTTGCACACAGCTTCTGCTAGTGCCACAAGCCCCATCACCACCAGAGAATTGTTTTTAATTTTTTATTATTCAATTAATTTATTCAGATTACATCTCAATTGTTTTCCCCTGACTTGTATCCACCCGTTCCTCTCTCCTTCCCACTTTCACCCTATTCCTCTTCCCTAGGTCTATGACCAATGGGGACCTCCTCCCCAACTATATGGTCATAGGCTATCTATCAAGTCTCATCTTGGTAGCCTGCTCATTCTTTCTTTGATTGAGTGCCACAAGGCCTCCCCACTTAGAGGAGGTAGTCAAATATGGGGCACCAGAGTTCATGTCAGAGTCAGTTGTTGCTCTTCACTCAACTGTGGAGAATGTCCTGTCCATTGGCTAGATTTTCTTTTGCTCCCAAACCTGCCCTTACTCATCATCTTTCCAGGACTTGGAGTGGTTTAATGGCTCAACAAGATCACTTCTGAGTGTTGTCTCGTGGGATGACTTCTCAACAGAATATTGCTGGCTGACTCTCTGACAGACGACGATTCTACCACAGAATGCTGGTGCCCAGCCTCACAACCACAACCAACTTCACACTTCCTCCACAGCCAAACAGCTACCAGAAAAGACAGTGGCTACCCTTAGATGCCGAGATTCTTGTGAGATCACAAAACCCTCTTTCCTGCGCCTTTTGTTGCTATGTAGAATCTTAAAACTGGGAAGTATGCCAACTGCCCGGTAACCATAATCAATTCACTGGCAATACTTGGGGCTGGTGGATCTCCCAGAGTTTAAAGCCCACTTTATTTGAACAGTTCCAGGATGGTCTGAACTAGTCTACAAAGAGAGACCTTACCTCAGATAATAAACAAAAAGAAAAATGGTCTTTTAAAAAACCTTTCTATATGTAATATCAAGCACTATATTATCTTTTTATTTGTATTTATTTCTTTAAATTTATTCACTACACAACCCAAACGTGGCCCTCTCCTTCATCTCTTCCAGGGCCCACCTTGCTTCCCTCTTCCCTCCATGCCTGTCCCCTAGTCCTCAAAGAGAGGGAGCCCTTCTTGACTACAATCTCCAGCCTATAACATCTCATTAGAATAGCCTGCATCCTCTTCCTCTGTGGCTTGGTAAGGCTCCTGGCCACGGAAATGTGATAAAAAAGAATACAACAGTGTCCATGCCAGAGACAGTCCCTGCTCCCCTTACTAGGGGACCCATATGGTAACAAGCTAAGAAGAATTTGACTAGGGAAAATGTATACTAGTCTCTCCTTTATTGAATGTTACAAGTTGCGTGAGAGCCTACGTTTTATTTGTGTGTGTGTGTGTGTGTGTGTGTGTGTGTGTGTGTGTGCGTTTGCATAAATGTGTGTCCATGCTCACAGAGGTCAAAACTGAAGGTCAACTTCTTGTGGTTTTGAGCTGTTCAGCATTGATGCTAGGAAACAAACAGGTGTCCTTTGGAAGAGCAGCAGCAAACACTTTTAACTATTGAGCCATAGTTCTAGCCCTGAAGGCCAGGACTTGAGATTTTAATTTTGTTTTGTTTTCAATGACTTGCTTTAATGAGTTTCACATGCTGTTGCCCAGGATGACTTAGCACTTCAGACAATCTCACAGACACACCGCCCTACAGCTAAAAATACAGACATGTGTCACTATATCCAATTTATATTCACTTCATCAATTCCTCCGTAGAAAGTTTGTGGTTATAAGTGTTTAATAGGGAAGGGCACTGCAGCTGATATTGAGGTGCTAGTAGTGTGATGTGGTTTTTATTATAACATAAAACATATCCATGTTGGGTATAGTGTCTTTGCACTATGGAGGTCAAGGCAGAAGGATTCCCACACATTCAAGGACAACCTGAGGGATGTTGAGTTCCAGGCTACTCTGGGCCACAAAGTGAGTGTGTGGGAAAAAAAAACACAATAAAAACATTACTAATATTTAAATCATACCATTTTAGATATAGTAACACAGCAACCATTGAAAGATTCTCATAATCAAAGGAAGCCACATCTTAACACTCTCTTTATTAAAAATACTTTCAAATTTTGCAAAGTATAGTATGAATATAAATAAACTATACATTGGAACTTATATATAATCCCAGTTGAATGACTGAGATGTAAATTGGACCTAAACATTAATATAGAGGAAACATGAATAAAATTATAAAGCTTCTTTATATACTCTTTTTTAGTAAATTTTTACCTCAAGACAGTGGTAATTTAGTATATAGATCCCAGAATATTACAATATTGCATTGAACTTTATTTTTTTTTCATAGTGTATTATTTGGGGTGTTACTAATTCTAAAGCCTATTATTTTAAATAAAGAAAAAGTTATTATTCAACCCCTTGCTACCACAGAACTGCCTCTTAATTACATATAAAATAATAAGGAGATTACAAATAATCTATTTAATTTTTATCGGTAAAATAATTGGGGTATCTCAAAGTTGAAAAATGTGTTGGTAGTCTTATGTAAAATTTAAGTATAATAAGAAATTATATACATACTTAAATATAATCACATGTATAAAGGGAATAAAATTGTAAGCTAGTGTAATTAATATAATTTGCAGAGAAATAATAAAAATTATCTGGGGACACAAATAGACTAACATACAAATGTCAATATTTAGCTTCTGGATTTATTTTACATAATCAAAAAGGAAATAAATATTCAAGAAATTTGTATCATGCATAATTAAAGGCCAGATTAGTTAAACATATATATTTTAAACACATACAACCTGAAAATCTGGCATTGCTCTTCCAGTAGAGAATGATATGCTTCTAGAAAGAAACATCTTTAATTTAAAATAACATATGTGATTATATTTCCAAATATCTATATACAATGTATAACACATGAATCCTTTGAAAATGGTAAGAACAGCCTACCTGACAGGATTGCTGGTTAAGGAAACCCTCAAAGATTCCAGGCAGTTGAGAAGTTTCTCATCTGAGATCCCAGATCGTAATTCATGAACATATTCTTGTGAAGACAGGGTGCACTCATGCTTGCTGTTTTTCAGGCCACCCTATAAAACAAACGGAAGATACCACTTTAGACAACATTTTTAAAAAATCTTTAAGGTAAAATAAGAACACACTATATAAGGAACATTATGGCATTTCAAGTAGTGTGTTTCAATACAGTCTCCTTACCTAAACAATATTGAGAGCTAATATTTTGCATACCAATTTAAATACAAACATAATTTTAATTACTGAAATAAAAAGCATATCAGTATTTTACTTTGTATAGATACCATGTTCTCCCTCTTTGTTTAAATGCTGGGGATGATACTCAGTGCATTATACACAACAGGGAAATATTCTACCGCCATGTTATGTCCAAAATCCAAAAATTCTTGGAAAAATTGAATGGCAAGATTTTACTGTGCATGTTACAACATTCTCCACAGCTGCTGTAAAACAAAACTATACAATCTGGTACTCACAGCTCAAAAAGAACACCAATAAGAATACAAAGAGTATTTCTGACAGGGCTACTTAAACTAACTAACAATGCAAGTATTAGGATTAATATTAGTTGGTCCTCCTTAGCTCACAACATAAACATTGTTAAATCTTTTTATTAATTTTATAGTTGACTCTTCACATAACTATATTCAGTTGCATGAACTATAGAAAGGAAAATTTAATATCAGATATTATAGGAAGAGGAAGGGAGGGTGGGAATGGGGAGACAAAGGAGATGAGATAACAAGCCGGATATAATATAAATAAATTATAATAAATTAAAATTTTTAAAAAGCAATCACTCTAAAAAATATTATACATATCCTAAATCTATTGAAAGATACCCAGAGTATGACTATATTTCAAAACAAGTGAAGTCATTAAAGTATAAAACAATTATATAGTCTCCAATTAAAAATGTTAATGAATTGAATCAACCTAACTGGTCACCTCTTACTACCATGGTATAGATTAGTCTTCAATTTTTTCATGTTCCAGATAAAGGGTTTTTTTTTTTTAATTGGTTTTGGTTGCTGCTTTTGTTGTTGTTGTTTTTGAGACAGAGTTTCTTTATGTAGCCCTGACTGTCTTCAAATTCTGTAGACCATGCTGGCTTCAAACTCAGAGATGGCTTGCCTAAGTCTCCCGAGTGCTGGGATTAAAGGCCTGCACCACCATGCCCCAGCAATATAATAGTCTTAACTGTATCATTCTTACAATATGATAAAATTCTTTTGAACTAAAATTCTTTACTCTCATTTTTTAACTTCATAAAATTTATACTGAGTGTCTGCAAAGAATCCAAGCAAGTGTCCTCATACTGTTTAGAACTGCAATCATTAGAGAAGATGGAAGAGTTTTCAATATGTTTTAATAATGAGAAATGGACTCCCTATAATTTCATATAATTTTACTTTTCATTGGGAATGTCTCCTTACTGTAAAAATTGACCAGTATTTCTGAATTTGAAATCCCATTAATGAATGTTAAAAGCCTAAAAACATATAACATGTCGGGAATATTATTTCCTAACAATATTATGCCACTATTATCAGTATTAGCGCACTTAAAATATTGTGATAAAAGACATCACTTGTGACTTTTTTCTACTGGGAACACCATACTAATAGTTTAGCTTTACCTATTACCTAAAAAATAAAGTTGAGAATTCCCTCTTGGAAGCCTTTAGGTAGAGGATTTTTTTTTTATTCTGTCACTTTCTCTGTCTGAACTATTCAGTTTAATCCCTCAGCCCTCCCATATTCTAGTTACCATCACAATATGTAAACTATTTGCACTACATTAAGTATATCATAATCAACTATTTCACCCACTATAACAAAAGTTGTACCAGGTAAGAATATCACCTGCCTTGATCACCACTATATGTACGTGTGTATATATAATATCCTGGAAGAATTGATTGCTAAAAGGCAAATGAATCATAGACATATTTGAATATGATGAAGCTTCCAAGACAAGTTAATATTCATTGTCACACTGAGTGACACATAGGGCATTAGAAAAGCACACTGTTGGGCATATTTGTTAGGGCCTTTCCAATGACCAGGCCAGTCATGAAGTATATGACCTAATCAATGATATAAACTAATAATTTGTTCTAATTTTCACTAAACTATTATAAAAGGAAAGGCCTACTTTGAGGAATGGTTACTGCAGGTGCGACTTTGAAAGGTGTAATTTTTCTTTGTTTCCTGTTGCCCACGAAGAAACAGTCATGTTCTGACATGTGCTCCTGGGCATAATGATTCTTCCTTCCCTTGGGCTCAAATACCTTTCAAAGTCATACCTCCAGTGAGCACTTCTTGAAAATCTGAAACTTTGAGCCAATATAACACTTCATTCTTTTACCTTTTGTCTCTTATAAATTTGTCATAGTGAACAAAATTCTAACACAGATTTGTTTCAGAATGTGATAGCTTGTAAGATGGTCAGAGAAAATGAGTTCAGAAGAAGTAAATTCAGACATCACATGGCATTCTGAGAAAACTCAGAATTCACAACCTTGTTTGAGCCACGCCCTGATTTATCTTGAAATATCCTTTGGGCATAAATATTTACTCATCCTTATAAACCATTTTGCTCATGCATGGTACAGGGGTAATAAATATTTCCAATTAAGGTAATGTATATAGAGATGCTCAAACAATGAGTTTATATTTATCCTATCATAGACACAGAAAATGTTCACTCCCTTTGATAATTGAAATTGAATATAATTATTTTAATGAACCCAATGGTCATGGCTGATATGCTGTTTATAGACACTTAGATCAGCACATCATGGTCTGCACATATACCATCTATCCTTCTGACCATCTACCAACGCACATTTTTAAAACGTTTTCATTTTTTGTTGTTGCCTTTTCCTTTTTTTTTTTTTTTAAGAACAAGGCTCTCTCTGTAGCATAGGCTGCCATTGAACTTCTGTCAATGCCTTGGCAGTCCCCCAAATGGTTAAGACTTCAGGCCTAAAGTCACCATGATCAACTTTAGAAAGAAGTTTATGTTACATCATCTAGATACCTGGGTGTTAAAAGGAATGGAATAAGCTAGTACATAAGAGAGAACACCTAAATGACATAGAATTACATTTTTAACAAAATTTGGAGTTTAAACTTAAGTTCATATGTGAACATTACAAAAACATGATAGCATGTTAAGGTTAAAATGGTTCCTGAGGATCAATTCTTTAAACATTTTCATTATAGAAATAAAGAAGCCAGCAGAGCTTGTGGTGCATGTCTCTTCTCATCCCTTGGAAAGAAGACGCAGTTGGAACTCTAAATTCAAGGTCAGACTGGTTTACATAGTGAGTTCTAGCACAGCCAGGACTACACATTAAAAAATAATAATAAAGAAGAATTCAGGGAATAGGTATCTGAGCATAATTAGTGAGATGTCAGGACTAAACTATAAATATCCTGAACTTCAGATACTTCATTTATCCTTTCTATGCTACTTTTCCCAATGTTGAATACAGAATTTTAGCAACAGGTATTTAAGTTGGAAATCTCTTTTTTAACAATGTACACATTTGTGAGTATTTTCAGAAGAATAAATATGGCACCCTGAAACAAAACAGTGCAGTAGATTAAACTAAATCTCACTGTACTTAATAAGGCTGTAATACAAGAATGGCTTATTATTAACATCCTGTTCTGATACTGAACAAAGACAACAACTAGATAATGGATAGATAATAATTGAAATTTTAATTAGCTGCTCTGTATGAGATTAATGAAAATTACCACTGTGCCCATTTGATATTTAAAAAATAATGCAGCCAAAGTTAGCAATTAGAGTACAGCATGCTATTCCATGATAGGTGAATAAAAAGCTTGCCTAGTTTGAAGCCATTCCTTAATTTGAAAATCACTAGAATGTAGGAATATGTTTTTATAACTAAGAACTAAGCCTGTATTATTCTAAAATAGTACACAGAGAATTGAAGAGTATTTTGGGGTCACATACCCCTTACTCTGAAACAAAACTTTAATATCAAAACTAGACGAGCAATGAGCTAAGATGGACATTCTAAGTATGGAGTTGAGATAACCACTACTGAGTTTAGTGACTTGGAACAAGAAAAGGCCTCAGAGTTGTAAACATACCATCCTCTAGACACTGGATTGTACATAGGCCTTTCACTATAGTATGTATATAGATAGCAATTATTATCAATGGTGTCACCTTTTGAGTAATGGTTAGATTTTGTCAACCCAACACAAACTGGAGTCACCAGAGAAGAAATAACCTCATGTAAGGAATTCCTTTATCAGTCTGCCCTGTAAGCATGTCTGTAGTTTCTTGATTATGTGGAGGACCTAGCTGACTTTTGGTGGTACATCTCCTGGATGGGTCCTGCTAGAAAACAAGGTGAGAAAAACATTGGGAGTAAGCCAGTAAAGCAGTATTGTTTTATCATAGCAAAAGATAAGCAAACTAGGACAGTGCTATAAGCTATGTTTCATAAATAAACGAGTCATGTTTCTTTGAAATTCTTATGTATTGTTGCGGCTTTCAAAAATATAATATGTTACGTTAGCACAAAGATTTTCTCTATTACTCCATAAGAGGATCCGACAAAATTAAAAATATAACTGAAAAGCCATTTCCCATATGAGTTCCATTATTTAAGTAAGAAAATCAAAGTGTCCTACAATACTAATCTAAGTATTAGTTCTAATATTTAAGTGTGTAGTAACATTATAAATATGAACATATTACTGAACACTTAGATACTGATATAAGAAAAAATATTACTAGAGTTTTCTTAATAATATATTCCGATTATAGTTCTTGCTCCCCCAACTTCTCCAAGATCATCCCCACCTCCCCACCCACCCAAAAATATCCTTAAAGAAAAGTACTAAATTTACCTAATTAACTCATCAAAAGAAGATTTGAAAGGAATCTGAAATTTTGGTATTTCCGGTACAGTTATATGTAAGTATTTGTTTTGTGATAGTGTTGGGCTTTATAGCTTTAATACATTAAATGCTGGCTGCACTAAAGTCTTTTAGTTGTACAGGAAATAAAGAGTATAAGATACCACATAATATCAGTTAAGATGTATTTACAAAAATTGGAAAAAATTACCATCATGCGTTTACAACACAGGGTGTCATTTCCAATCAATTGCACACTGTTTTCAATTAAGGTATTTTCAGAGGATGAAATGTACAACATAGGAAACTCTATACCAAAGTCTAAGGCAAATAGAATCAAAACATTCCTACAACAGTGCAGAAGTATAAGTTGTCAGTTTCTTCAGATTTTTTTGTCAAAAAGAATGTAATTAATTTTATTGAAATGTGATCAACTTAAATGTTTTCTAAAAGAAAAAATATCTATAATGTTTCCTCTGAAGGTGCTTACTTATTGGAGTTTTAAATACATGAAATATGTCTTAGAACTTTCACAATGAAATGTAGAGAGTAAGAGTATCATAAAGCAAATACTTCAAATCATTCCTTAAGCCCATGTTCTAAGAGAAATAATATATAAGCCAAAGACTCTAAACATACATTTAAGCAAAAACATACATGTGTTTGTAATACTTAGTCAACAGAATATAAGGTAAAAAGAGTTTGTAATAACTTCTTGTATTTTACCATCATCACATTTACTCTACTCAGGGTTGCAAGAAAGGAGGATGTGTCTTTATATAAATATGTACTTTAAAACTAGGAAGGATTTAATCAATTATACTGTACGAGTTAAAGACAGAAACATGTGTTATATCATTTTTTATATAGAGGTAAAACTATGGAGAAATTAACTTTAATGTTTCCACTATATTTTTTTTATCATTTTACAGATCCAATTTCAATAATAACTTTAGACAATGTAACAAAGTCTGTTTAATAATATTGTCATTGGTTATTAATGTTTACTGCAGCCTAAATAAAGCCTACATTTTAAGTAGGAATGAAGCTATGAATAGGAAATAAAATAAAAAAAGAATGTCTACCATGAAATAAGAAGTGATTCCATTATTTCCAACCTCTAACTTTCCAAGCATTTGAGTACATGATATCTACCAAAATTATTGCACTCAATATTACTCAGTTCGTTGCCTAACTGCTGATAAAAAGCAAAGCATCAAAAAATCTTAGGAAAGATTAGTAATTGAGAAGTGAATGAAATGACTGGCTGATGTGAAAATAAACGTGTGTGTGTGTGTGTGTGTGTGGCAAAAATTGAAGTTGAAAACCTTACTCATCAATGGGACTTTACACTGTTTATAGCACAAAGAATTTTCACCAAAATTTCTATCAATCATTTCATCAGAGTCTAACAATTAGAGAGTATTGGGTGACTGTTCAGGCAGCAAACTGTCTCTGTCATCTTCTCATTTGGGAAGCTGCTAATCTGCACTTCCTGTTTACTCAGGCAATTAATTTTATTCCTTCTCAAGTCTCTGATGGGGTTGAAGACCAGATAGTTTAGTTTTACAATTAAGCTTATTTGTTTAGGGGTTAAGATGCTTTTAGATCTAGATAGATGTTTTAAGTTAATAATGATGAGATATGACAGGTATTGATTTACATTCAGAATTTCAGATGCACCAAGATAGGAAAGATGTTTTCTTCAAGGTGCCAAATACAAACAGCCAAAGCATATGAATGTTTCTTGGTTCTTCTTGCTATAGGTAATTTATTGTATATATGTGTAATAATATAAATGTATATGTAGAAAAGAAAAATAATAATAATAAATCAAGAAATAAGGTAACATAAAAAAGAAAGAAGGATGGGAACAAAAGTCTCCTCACAATGCTTTACCCTTATTAGCTCTGTGAAACTGGTCAGTTTGTCACCTGAATTTTGAACCTCAGGTTCTTGTTCTACAAAATGAAAGTAGTAGGCTGTCTACCCTTAGGCTTGGTGTAAAAGTAAAATAATAATCTTGGTCAAGCAGAATGTCTAGTTGTAACACTTGTTTTGCTGTTGCTGTTGTGATTAAAAACACACTGACCAAAAGCAACTTGGGAGGGAAAGGGTTTGTTTTCATCTTACCACATACGGGTTACACTCCATCATAAAGGGGAAGTGAGGACAGGATCTTGATCCAGAAACACTGTTACTGGCTTGTTCTCTCTTTATGCTCAGCTGGCTTTCTAATATAGCCCAGACCCACCTGCTTACAGAGTGTGCTGCCCACAGTCCCCTGGCCCTCCCATATCAATCATCAATCAAGACAGTTTCTCACATATATGGCCAAAGGCCAATCTGGCCCAGGCAAATCTTCAACTGAGTTACTCTCTCACGAAAATGCCTCTTGGTTGTTCCAAGTTAACCAAAAAATTAACAAGAAAACTGGTGTATAGTATACTTAATTAGTATGAATGTATATGACATTATTTTGTCATTAATTTCATGAATGCCCAAATAATTAATTACATCATGAAAAAGTATCAGTGGCATAAAGTTGTAAGCTTCTGCTCAACTACATTTTTTAAGTAGAAGCAGGCTGCTGTCTTCCTGAAATACTCGAGAATGGACCTCTACTACAGGTAAGAGATTAAAAATGTATTTTTGAGATTCCATACTAATCTTTGACTAGCTGAGGAGGGAATGTGCAAAAAGTGGGCTAACTGGAAGTCTGCCTTCTGTTTCCCTAACAATGAGGGCATTTCCACATTTATATATTCATATTCTACAGAAGATTCCTACGAGAAAAGCAATTCTACTGTTAAATAAAATAAAGTTTTAAGCCCACTGAGTTATAAAATGTATGATTCACAGCAAGCTACTTACTATATGTATACTAAAACAAAAATTTGGCCTGTTTAAAATAAGTCGAGGTTACCACTTTACTCTCTCCTCATGCACTATAATGCAGGTTTTCACTGTCTTCATGAAATAGCAACAGAAACACAAAGTATCGATCAGTTACAGTGCATCCAGGGTCTTTCCTATGTTATAATACTAGCACTTAGCATTTAGTGTGTTCTCAGGTTTGGCTGAACAGTAGGAAGCTGAGACCCTACGTTCTCAGAGCAGAGCTCACACTCTGATAGGTAATGAGCAGAAAGAAGATTATCATAACAGGTGTCAGAGCATGAGACCTTGAAGAATAGAAAGCAAGATTTGAGAGAAGTTCAAGGACTAATAAACGCTAATCACATAAGGCAGAGTAGGGTATATTAATGAAAACTGAAACACTAAGGTATAAAATCTCAAACAGAGAATTTTGTAGCTTTGCTAGTAAATCAATGACACTGGAACTCAGGGCTAATAATTGTCAAACTAGAATTCTTGAACATTGTCTGTTTCTGGGGTACGTAAGGTAATCTTAAAACTCTGCAGTTTCATTTTTAAAGATAACAACAGTAAATATAAACTGAATTACTTTGATAACTGCCTTCTAACCAAGTCCTACTACCTAATCTCTGCCTTTATGTTTGTATCTAAGATCACATTTTTGCTGGGAAGTGAAACATTCATTGCTGAATGCTAATGAAATAACCTTAGTATGAAAAAGCATTTGTAACAAAATAAACACCAAATGACATCACCACATGTTGCCTGTACTCGTTAAAGTTTAACTGCAGATCAGACAGGAAACACAGGTGGCACCGATGGGTCATCTTATATGGATGGCACTGTAGGCCCAGAAAGTCCAAAAGTGTCTGCTCTGCAGGCTATTCACATCATGAATGGCAATTTAGAGTCAGAAATTCACTTACCATTTAAAAGCAGGTTAATTTAATTTTTTTTTTAAATTTATTTAAAGAATGACTGTTTAGCTTTCAAGGACAAATATGGTCATGTGTTAAAAGTACCACAGAGAATGAACTGAAGAATGACTGAAGACACAGAACTCTTCATCTACATAAGCTGGCTGGAGGTCTACGGCAATAAAGAAAAAAAAAAATCAACATGTTCCCCAAGGTGAAGCAGCCTTTTGATATGTTAGTGTCCTCTGCATTTTACACATTAGGAAACTAGGGCTTGGAAAACCTGAGCAAAGCCAGAGTACAGGTAAGGCCCCTGTGCGTAGGCCCTGAACATATTTTCTCCTTAGTAGTAGTAATAAAGTGGTGTTCAAGGTGACAGAGGGAAAAAATACAACCTGAGACTCTGAGTCAGCAACTACTTCCTGTCATCCTTTTTAAATTTTAAAAAATACTGATAGAGCGAGATGGTGTGAAACTGGGCATCAACCCGATCAGTGAATTGAATGGGTGACAGAATAAGAGTTCTCTGGCTTCACTCCTTCTTATAAAAATCAACTAACAACTACTCAGAGGCAAGAGCACCAAAGAGAATGTCTTGCAAGTAAGGCTGTGACACTTCCTTGCATCACAGAGTAGAGTAGTCACTATCCAACCCTACAAGATGGAGTTCATTGTACACCCCTTTCTTTCCCCTTGATTCTACCTCAAACTACACAAAGCTCCCCTCCAACAGATCCATGGTTTCCAATAGGGAAGGGAGAACTGGAGGGGGATGTTCAACTTCTCCTTCACTATAAGGATCTTCCTATGAATATTGAGCAATTCAATAACTAAGAATCTCTCATTTGTAGTAACATGGAAGAGCAGATTAGGCTTAACAAAATTAAGCATGGACAGAAATACAAAATCTGCATGATCTCATTCATGTATAAAATATAGTTATTTTGTAGAAACTGAGAATATGATTTGAGTTGCCATAGGCTAGTATAGTTAGGAGTGAGGGATGTTGTAGAGATATTAATCAAATAATACATGTCAACAGAGAGATAAAAGGAGTATTCAAACAATCCTCTGTAGGGCATGGCTAACTACAGCTAAAGACAATATATATTTGAAAAACTCTAAAATATGTGTGTTCTTACTGGAATAATAACTGTGAGATAATATATTTGTTAATTAGCTAGATTTAGTCAGATATATGCTTCTGTATACCATGAATACATATAATTTTATATTCTCAGTAGGTAGAAGCAGACAGATCTCCATGAATTCAAAGTCAACATGGTCTACACAGTGATGCCCAGGCCAGCCAGGGTTACAAAATGATAGCCTATCTCAAAAATAAATAAATAGGTGCTAAAGAACACTTGCTTCCCTATCAGAGACTTGGGTTCAGTTCTTAGCACCGACGTGGCAGCTCTAACTCCAGTTCCAGGGGATTTTCTGCAGGCAACAGAGATTCTTGTGGTATACATACGTGCAAGCATGCAAACACACAAAGACATCAAATACAAATAGAACTTATAAAATAGATAAATTTCAAAGCAAGAAATCTTTGAATAGGACATACATTTAGAAACAAAAGGAAAAACCATAGAAAACACTTCTTTATAAATAGGCAATAAGGAGTGCATGTGTAAAGGCAGGCATGTTAATTTTCTTGAATGTGAGCTTTTACTCTGAGTAAAATCAACTAGTCCGTAAATTCTCAGGTTAAATAAATAGACTAGCCTCTGTGAAATCAAATAATATACTAGTGGCATAATCAATTCACTAGTGTTTAGAAGAAGCAGGCTTTTTAAAATTTATTCATATTACATCTCAATGGTTATCCTATCCCTTGTATCCTCCCATTCTTCCCTCCCTCCCATTTTCCCCCTACTCCCCTACCCTATGACTGTTCCTGAGGGGGATTACCTCCCCCTGTATATGCTCAAAGGGTATCAAGTCTCTTCTTGGTAACCTGCTGTCCTTCCTCTGAGTGCCACCAAGTCTCCCCCTCCAGGGGACGTGGTCAAATGTGAGGCACCAGAGTACGCGAGAAAGTCCTATCCCACTCTCCACTCAAGTGTGGAGACTGTTCTGACCATTGGCTAGATCTGGGTAGGGGTTTAAGGTTTACCGCCTGTATTGTCCTTGGCTGGTGCCTTAGTTTGAGCGGGACCCCTGGGCCCAAATCTGCCTATCATAATGTTCTTCTTGTAGGTTTCTTTTTTTAAGGTGAACACATGTAAAAATTTAGGAATATGTAGAAATGGGTCTTTAGGTTTCCTTTCAGTAAACTGAATTAACATATGTATTTATTCCCTTTAGAAATGATGAATTTAAAAGTTGCTCAAGCTTCTGTGATAAATATTTTGTCGCTATTGCCCAAGAATCAATTTTAAGTCTTAACTAGCGTACAATGAATATCACAAAAATCTGCTTTCCACAAACCACAACCTAACATTAAAAACCAACCTAGTAAGAATACTGAATACTTTATAAAAGCACAATGTTCTTACCCAAAAATGGTATATATGTTACAGTAAGACAGCATGCCCATATAAACAGCAGTGTAACATTAACAACATAATGGCATTAGTTTTATAGCATTCTTACATGTAAGCACTTCTATTGTGGATCAGAATGTAAGAGAGCACACAGTCCCATTTCCGAAGAATAATAACAATAGAAATAATACTTTGTAGGTCAATTCTATGATTCCTAACTTTATTGTGTCTTTTTCAAGGAGAAATTTAATTTAATCTAAAACACAATAAATACATATGCATGTGTCCTTAAAAGACTTTCTTCTACTATATAAAGATATAGATGCTAAATATCTTCAACAGGTAATATAAACTCATTATAAACTACTGTATATCATGAATGAAAGTTTAAATTTATTGAATATTATGCCATGCATCTCATATTTTAAGTGGATGTTTACACTGTATAAAATGGAAAAAAATAAATTGCCCAAATCTGACATCAACTAAAGCAGTCTGCTGCCAATCTCATATGCTTAAGGTGTAACACGACAAGAGAAATAGCCAGACATCTGGAGTGCAGTAGGTTAATGCACTATATTGACATTTCTAACCAGTATAATTAAGGGCAAGAACACTTTTTAAATAGCCTTCTCAAAGGATTCTGTTATATAATGTGCATCTTTAGAAAAAGAAGCAAATGATCTCACAAAAATGCAAAGCCTGTAGATTCCTTGGATTATTTTAAGGTCAAAGCATGTTTTGGACTAATACTAGATCTGTTAGCAGATCTTCAGTGTCAAAAAATATAATGAGTTGAGTTTTCAGAAGAAGCAGAACATGGTTCTATGCATTGGGAAAAAATATGAACTTGCAGTGAAGTTCCTGCCCAGCAAGTACTGTGCATATAACACTAAGGATTAATCTCTATGAAAGCGTATGTACTCACAAATTTATTAACATATAAAATCAACAAACGTAACAAACATATACTGACTCTTAATATTATGTAATGGTTATGGGAACTGACTGTAGAGTCATGTAAATTTGATTTAAATCCAATGTCAGTTACTTAAGACAGTTTGATTATACAAGTAATTTTTTTCTAAATTTCATTACATATTAAATACTGGTTTTGAAGACAGAATAAACATAAATTATACTGCATTATACCAAATATATATTTCTACATATAATGCATGATTACTGCTTCATCATTATCATTATCAACAATACGTTGGGAAGAAATTCAAAGCCTTAGACATACAACATGAGTACTGTACCACTGAGCTGCATCCTCATCCTCTGGTTTGGGAAATCATTTCAAACTGTGTAGTCCATGCTCTCCTCAAATTCTGCTTCCTACTGGCTCTGACTACTCAGTGCTGAGATCTCATGCATCCAACAGTGTTCCTGCTGTATCTGTCTTTAATGTATTGTGAAACTCTGTGTATACTTATTATACTAATCCTTAGAGACGGTAGTACAAAGCAATAATTATTCCCACTTATAAATAAGGAAACTGAGCTCATTAAGTTCATAACCTTATCAGAAATTGCAAAGCTAACTATCACTATCTGGACAAAACACTAAACCAAAGCACATATATTGCTGAGGGTTTGTTTCTCCATGAGGCCCAATTTTCACTGGGATCCTGCATCCAATAAACTTATAAATTTTCTACTTTGACTCCCTTTGACTATATGACTATCAAGCATTATATATTGGTATATAAAACATACCAATATGTCCTTAATGTTTCATTATTCTTCTAAATAAGTCTTTATATTATGGATTAGAGGCAATAAGTTTTGTAAATTTAGTATGCGTTCTCAAACAAATTTTTTTTTAGCAATTTGCAAAATTACTTGAAAACATATCTATTGTTCAATTTTTGATAATCACTGTGTTCCTACAGGTATAGAAAAACTTAAGGTTATGTAAGTAGTTCTTTCCTTCAATATAATTTTTGACTTTTAAACTTACAATTATGATTACATACCCTTCCATTTCCTCCTTCCAACTCCTCCCGTGTACCCTTCCAGCTCTTTCAAATTCATGGCATCTTTTTTCTTAAACTGTTGATGTGTGTGTGTATGTGTGTGTGTGTGTGTGTGTGTGTGTGTGTGTGTGTGTGTGTGTGTTTCAGGTATGACAATTAGATATTACACAGTCAGTTGGTGTGCTCTTCCCTGGAATAGACTATTTCTCTCATTAGAATATTCATTTACTGAAAAAAATATTTCAATAAGGAGAACCGTTTTTTCTGAGATATATCATAGAAATTACTAAACTTAGAGATACACATCTTCTAGCTAATTTGTAGCAATTCAAACAAAATGCTATGCATCATTACTGCTAAATATACCAACAAGTTTTTCAACTAATCTAAAATATTGCAAAGCACTCACTGGAAAGACTGTGTCATAGAATATTCAAATTTTATATGATTTCACATCAAAGGGCCAGAAAGTGAGACTTAAACAAATAGTAAGAAGCAAAATATTCTTCCTCCAGAAAATAATTACTTGTATAGTTTAACTAAAGCTCAAGATCTTAGTCCTCAAAAGAGAACCAATCTAAAATGTTGAAATATAACATGTCTTCCCTACCAAAAACTTGAGGAGAACTAATAGTAAATATTTTGAGTCTTAGAAAAGTACCTTGTACATATAAGGAATGGTTAGTTTATCTATGATATTAATGATTTCAAAGAAGCTCTTGTCTCCTATAATACATTAATTGTCATGAAAGCAAATCAAACTTATCTACTGCCTTTATATTTTATTGTCAGCAAGTGAAGTTATTTCCCTAGTAAACATTTACTAACTGGCATCTATGTGCTAGGCATTGGGAACATAAAGACAATAAGGACACACATCATCACTTGTTGAAGAGGCTGAGAAAACTCTTTGCTTCCATTTGTATATAAATTCAGTTCCTAGCTTTGTTTTCTTTTGAGACCAGGTCTCCTTCTATATACTATGCTGACGTAGAACTTACAGAAATATTCCTTTCTTGGCCTCTCAAGTGCTAGGATAACAGGAACAAACTACCACCCTGTTGAGAATGACATTTTTTGGCTTTTTTATTTAATTAATTTATTCAGATTACAAGTCAATTGTTATCCCATCACTTGTACCCTCCCATTCCTCCCCCCCTCTCATTTTCACCCTATTACCCTCCCCTAGGTCTATGAATGAGGGAGACCTCTTCCCCCACTTTATGGTCATAGGCTGACATTTTTTAACAGGAAAATTATTAATTAAAATGTCAATATATTAACCTATAAAAAATGAAAAACTTGCAGATATGTTTCTGAAATTCTATTTTAAAATTAATTCAAGTAATAAGAACAATTTATTTTTGCCATTTTTCCATTGATTCCTTTTTCTTTTTTTAATTTTTAATTTCTTAATTTATTCACTATATATCCCAGCTGTAGCCCCCTGCCTCATCTCCTCCTGGTCCCAACCTTTCTCTCATCCCTGCACCCTAGTCCTCCTTCACTATCATCTGACCTCAGCCAATCAAGTCTCATCTTGATTGCCTGAATCCTTTTCCCAGGAGTCCTGGCAAGGCTGCCCCACAAGTGGGAAGTGATCAATGAGTGGGCACCAGAGTCCATGTCAGAGGAAGCCCCTACTCCTCATACTGTGGGACCCACAAGGAGACTTGCTGCCTATAGACTACATCTGAGCAAGGGGTCTAGATCCTCACCATGCATGGTCCTTGGATGGTGCATCAGTCTCTGCAGCACCCACCTCTCACCCCACCCAGATTTGTTGGCTCCACTGGTCTCCATGTGGAGCACCTGTCACCTCTAGGTTCTTCTATCCCCCAACTCTTCCACAAGACTGTCTGTGCTCCATATTGAAGTTTAGCTGTAAATCTCAGCATCTGCTTTGATCCCCCACTGGACGGAGTCTTTCAGAGGACCTCCCTCTATGATATCAAGTCATTAAAGGAAACACTTTAAAATATTTTTATAGTCCATATTAACTCATGGTTAAGTTTTTAAATAATTTATGGACCTCAAATTTTAATATAATAGATAACAAATGGAATACAGATAAAGAGAACAAAAAAAAAAAGCTAATAGTTAAAACTTAATACCAGTTTTGATACAGTAGCAGGAAAAAAAATTACATTGCGTTGTTGTTAAACTATGGATGGTGTTTCTTCACAAAAAATAAAACACTGAGCTAAACAAGAAAAGTGACAGTGGAACTGGGCACTATTGGCCACTGAGAATGTAGAACAGTAGATACATTTCAGAAATGATTTACCATGTAAAATCATTAGACAGAGAAAAAGTACTGAAATGTTTATCTATTTTGCATTATTTTATGTCCTTAACAAGAGGATATTTTATGCTGTACTTATATATTTAAAATAATTTACAAGGCTTTATTTTTACTTTCATTATTTACATGAATATAGATACCATTTTACATCTATAAATATATATAAATTTTCAAATTTTCATGCTTGCTTTATCTTATTATCAAATTAGTTCGCCATTACAAAAATATTTCCCTTGGTTCTCTAAATGACATTTCATATTCCTGCATGTTCCTGTTTTCATAAGAATAAAGAACTTGTTAAATTCTAATAAATGTTTATTTTGCTATAATTATATTAACTGTAGAAATTTAAGGAAAATTGTATATACTTATGGCCCTTATTTATTTAATCTAGAACTGCAGTCTTTTCATTATTCAATTTCTGCAGCTTTCAGAATACCCTAAATTTATTAACATAGATTTTATAAATCTCATTATATATTTAGTCTGATCAATTTATACCTTAAGAAACCCATAAATGTGTTCTTTTTCACTATTTTTCAATGCATTGTTGTTATAAAGAAATGTCATTATTACCTTCTCACTTTAGCAATGAACATGTAGGTGTACAGACATGTATTGAATTTATCTCAGAATTACCACTTTCAACTGAAAAATTACACACACACACACACACACACACACGGCTTCAGGAGTTTGCATTTCTCTTCTAAGGTCACTATTTTTTAATGTATTTCTTAAGCTTTTTGTTCTTGGTTGTTTCAATTAATTTTCATAAAGGGAAACAGAAAGTGAGGTATCAGTAACACTTTAGTTGCATGTTTCATTTTGTTAATATGCTGCCAATGGCTCTATAGGTGGTCAGTGGCTGCTTAGAAGAAAGAATCAAAATCTGCTTGGACTAGTCCCTATATAAGTTGTCCAATCTCAAGTGGTCATCCTTAGACACGTGTACAAATGCATGGACTCAATAGATTGTGTGTGTGTGTGTGTGTGTGTGCGCGCGCGCGCGCGCGCGTGCGTGCATGTGTAAGGTTAGTAGCTTTGGTACACACTAAATAAATAAAACTTTTGAAAGATATCTGACATAGATTGTGGGAAATATCTTGGAAGTGTACATTTAAATGTATTTTAAGTGTCTCAAGTAGATAATATGCCTGGAAATTACTTTGGAACTTTCACTATTATGATAAACCTAGTCTATCGTTTGGTTCAAGCAAAACATGGAACTTCTGAACGTTCTTGCAAATAGGTAGCAGATTATTATTCTGGAGTGTTCAATCCTTGCTGTAAACATGAAATAATTTACAGCTGTAAAAGATGTAAAAGAACTTGCAGAAGTTTCAACAAATTCTATGGCATATGCTCTCTGAGAGCATGCACATTATACTCATGGAGGATGTGTCTGAAATGAAATAGCAAGGCTTTCCAATCTTGCCTTAATTTAAAAACAAAACCAAACCGAAAACATCCTGAATTCAAAAGAATACATGCTGCTTCCAGTTCATTGTCCAGTAACAATGTGCATACCTTTCATTTCACAGAAAATATTGAAAATTCAAATACAAAGCCTCTTGTTTTTGTTTCTTATGGCTATCACCCCACTGCCACACAGCAGAGAGAGGCAATGAATACTAGCAGAAAGAGAAAATGAGTATCTATAGGCAGCTTTGGGATAGCTGAAAATTTATAATGCATTTCTCTCTCTCTGCATCTGAACATTTTCTTGTCTTTCATTTAACATTAACCAGAGTAAATAATTAATTCTTCTGAGGTATATAAATCCAACTAATTATGACTCTACTACTTAGAACATGACCACAAACATTAAAGACATGTTGCTATAGTTAAATAAGCAATAGAGAAAGGAAAACATCTTGACTTCAACTTTTAAATCTTCTGAAAAAGTTTTTTAAGTCCTGAGGTATACACATTGAACTTTGGTGCCTATTAGGTAAACATTATGAAACAAACATTTAATTGTGAAAGACTAGGTTCAGTATATCAGACACTGGGTTCCAATTAGTAGCTTATTAAAGGACAGGTGGAAGTAGGAATCCTATAAAAAGGCATGTTGAAGGAAGCATAAAAGTGATTCCAAATATCACCCACAATTTGAGCTCTTCCTTCCTACACTCCATACACCAAGATGTTAATGGATTTGTTTTTGTTCTGTATTTGTTTTTCATCATTGTGTTCTTAAAGTAGACACTAACACTTGATTGTTTGTTGTATTTCCTTCTGAACATTACAATGACAGCCAGTTTGCATATATGTATTATTTCAAAACTTTATTTAAGTAAATCTACATTCATTAAGGCTAATTCTCAGGCAAGTTCTAAAATTGCCATATTTCAAGAATTTCCATGGTGTTCTAAAGATTGTAATGTTTAAACAATTTAAATCCTTAGCTCTGATTATCTCCCTTCTCAGATTCTTTGCAT